>NW_020940358.1:10681451-10811232 GCF_900497805.2 Vombatus ursinus
TCTATCTATCTATCTATCTATCTATCTATCTATCTATCTATCTATCTTTCTGTCTGCTTACCTGCCTACCTCTGTGTCTGTCTGTCTAAGAATTGGAGATAATCACAGAGGGAATGCACTAACATTAAGGAAATTAGGAAAGATGGTCCAGTCATCAATATCTACAGACTTAGCTCCTACTGTGGGCTAGACCAGATTCAGGATCACTTATATTTAGACTTGACCTCAACTCTAGGAGGTAATGTTCAGGCCAGTCATATCCTCTCTTCTGCCCCTCCTTTCCACTTGC
This sequence comes from Vombatus ursinus, assembly GCF_900497805.2. Taxonomy (NCBI): domain Eukaryota; kingdom Metazoa; phylum Chordata; class Mammalia; order Diprotodontia; family Vombatidae; genus Vombatus; species Vombatus ursinus. The sequence continues at coordinate 10,681,741 of NW_020940358.1, forward strand.
ATGTACACACTAGTATGGATTACTGTGCAGGAGATTGACAGGGGATATGGTAAGGTAGATTCTTCCTCAGATATACATTGAACTAGATGACCTCTGAAGTTGATCCATACTCTGAAAATCTATGATTCTTGATTTGTAATTCTGACTATGGTTTGGATAAGACAACAGTGACAAATCCAATCATCAGCAACTCACTGGGAATCTTTCATTTATAAGGCAAAAGTAGAGAGATTTATTTCATTAAGGTTTGATGGGAGGAAGTAAATATAAATTGAGAGGGGCCACTAAGGTGGCAGTGTTTGGTAGACTGGCACTCAATAAATACTTAGTGAATGACTCATTGGCTGGTACTGGTGAGAAGCTGATAATAACCAGATTGGGGAAGATTAATTAAAAGAAGCAATTTAGATGAAATGGGAATTTCCCCCATTCAAGGGGAATTTCAGAAATATGAGGGAGTATTCCAAGAAGGGAGAGATAAGATAGGAAGGGATGACATGAAGAGTAAAATAGGAGAGTTGGGTGATTTGTGATGCATAGCTACAGATCCAGAAATTCAAAATATAGAAGTGTTCTGCTTTTTGCACCAGATGACAGTGACTAAAGATAGTCCCCATGGAAGACTTCATTAAATTGAAGAATATTTCTACCATATCTATCCATCTGTCTATCTATCTGTCTATCTATCTATCTATCTATCTATCTATCTATCTATCTATCTATGACTTCCTCATATCAAGAGAGAACTATTAAAATCAACCTTTTCTGGTCATGCTCCCATGTAATGTTTTTGTTTGTTTTGTTTTCTTTTGCCCATATGGAAATCCTTGTGTGGAAGTTTCCTCCACCAATGAAGATTGGAAGCTGATCTGTAACCTATAGTCTTAGAGAGATGCTTGGGGGAACTGAGATGTTAAGAGACTTGCCTATGGTTACACAGACAGTCTGAATAAAAGGTAGAACTCAAGCTCAATCTACCTGGCTCCCAGTGCTCAAACAACTAAGCCATACAATCTCTCAACAAATTATAACTTTTATGATCTGTCATCGTAATGCACAAATCATCTTTTATTCTTTTTTCTTTGAACAAATACCTCTAGAAACCTTCAAAAAGTGTTAATGGAAGCCATTTTGGCCAAAGCTCCTCATTCAGAATATATCTTCTGGCCATTGTTTAAAATACATCTCTGGAGTCAAAGCAGGTGGCTTGTGTGCTGATGTTCAACTATACCCATTCATCTTCTTCCACAAAACCTCAGCTCACATCTTGGAAGAGCTTGAAGGAAATATCTGGTCCAAAGAGAATTCTGACATCTCTTGGCACTATCACACAGAACACAAGGCTGAAGAGAGCAGCTCCTGAAGCAAAGGAATCCATTACCTAAATTAAGCACTTTTAGACCATTTTTAATGGTGATAAAGTGGCCAAAGAGGTAAATGAGACGGAGACCATAATTCATGTTCTAGGTACAAAAAAGAATTTAATTTAGCAGTGTCTCCTTAGAAAAACTGAGAGAGACTAACAGACTGAAAAGAGGTGCTTATTTGGGAAAATGAAATTCAGAATTGAACTTAGAGAATTAACTACCTCCAGACAATAGCGAGGACTTAAGCTCCCTCCTAAATCTCAGCAATAAATCGTTTGGAGACAAAGTGAAATTTTATCCAAAGAGTCTACTTAACAACTGACAACCTTAAAAATAAACATCTTTAAACATTTTATATAACACAGGTTGCATCCTTTTAAACCTGAACTGCCTCAATTTTCCCTATATTGTTCAGCACTTTTAACTTCTTTTTCAGAGTTCCTCTTACTTTATTCCCCAAGCAATTCCCTGTGAGCTAAGCAAATAAAGAGTTATCCACACTTAACAGATGAGGAAACCAAGGCCCAGGGAGGGTAATTAAGACATACCCATAGTTAATAGCAAAGCCAGTACTTGTATTCACATGAGACACCAGCACTTGATGATTTACAAAATTCCTTCTCTATCTTATCCTATCAGGCTTTCATGCCAACCTTGGGAGATGAGCAGTCCAACTCTGGATGTTTATCTTGGAGTAGAAGAGCCTTGTGGACCATGGAATGTGGTATTCATTGTCAGGTAGTTAAAGGACTGTCACCTGGAAAAGGAATTAAAATGATAAAATTATAGATTTCAGACTGGAAGAAAGCTCAGAAGTCATCTAGTTTTAATCAATCATTTTCCAGAAGAGAAACTGAAGATCATAAAGGTGAAGAGACACAATCAAGTCCACACAGGATGTTGGAGAGTTTGATTTTCACCAAGGTCCTCTGACTAAATCTACTCTATCAGAGCATAAGACTAGAAGCAATGGGTAGATGATTCAGAGATATAAATTTAGGCTGGGGGTGGGAGGGGAAGAAAAACTTTTGAAAACTTAGCTAAGGATAGGAATGGGATTACAGATAAGGAAAGATAAAGATACAGAAAGAGACTGGAATAGGAATACAGATATTGATAAGGCTATAGATAGGGGTAGGGATAGGGATACAGAGATACAGCTAATGGTACAGATGATAAAATGGTTAGGGAAACAGATAAGGATCCAGATAGGAATACTGCCAGAGACTGCCATAGGGTTAGGGAAAGGGATATGGTACAGATAGGTATAGAGAAGGGGATAGGGATAAAGATAGGAATGCAAAAAGAAATGGAGATATGGATAGAGGTAGGAATAGGTATACAGATAAGGATGGAGAAAGAGATATGAATAGATAGCAGTGGGGATAGGAATAGAGATGCAGATAAGAATAGAGATGGAGATATAGCGATGGGGACAGGGATAGAGATATAAAGAGAGATATGCATGCTGATAGGGATACAGATGAGGATACAAATAGGGGTATAGAGATAGGATAAAGGATACAGACAAGGATACAAATAGAGATATGGATAGGAGTATGGGTAGAGATAGGGGTAAGAATAGGGATATAGAGAGGGATAGGGATTGAGGTTAGATGTGATTTCATTGCTATAGGGAGTTCCTGGGGAGGAGTTTCCTCTACTAATGCAAGCTGGCACCTTCTTTTCAACTTAGAGCCTTAAAGAGTTGCCTAAAGCATTGAAACAATTATTTAACTTGCCAAGGGTTACACAGCAAGTATATGTCAGAGGCAGAATATGACCATGAATAGTTCTGCTTTGACAGATACATTAATTGGTACATGCAATTATGTGGGAAATGAATATCTGTCTTTTGGTTCTTGCAGCAGCTGTGGCAGATCTTTGTAATCATTATTTCCCTATCTAGATGTTTACCATTCTTTTCCTCTGATTCCATTTTTCTCCAGGCTGCACTGCTGATTCACCTCCATAGAATTTTCCCTACTATGTACTTGCACCAGCTACTTGCCCCTGCTTTACTCCCTCCTCCCTTCTTTTCTACTCCCTTTTATATGTTCTGTTCCTCCAAGATATAAGGTCCTTTAGGGCAACTTGTTTTCTTTCTGATTGTATTTGTACTCTCAGTGTTCAGCACAATACCCGGCACATTTTCAGTGCTTAATAAATGCTTGTTGACCAGCCATCTCTTTCATGTAACTCCTCCTCCACATTTTTGCTTATTGAAATTCTTTTTTTTCAAGATCAAGCTAAGGTGCCACATCCTCATTGATTCTTGACTTTTGAATGAATTAGATTTGAGTGATACAGAGCTGCAGCAGTAGTTCACCATGACTGGAGATCTTGTCTGTCATGATTGTGCTTGGCCTTCATCCTCTAGAAGGAGCATTTTTCTTCAATTCTGTTACTTCACAAACCACCAGTATATGTTAGACATACCAGGCATCCAGCAAGAACCAAGAGATCACAGAATTATAAAGACCAATTGAGGAAAGAGAGTCATTGGTTGATAGGATCAAAAATTGCAGAAAATGCAAGGACAATGATAGCTGAGAAAAGACCATTGGACTTAAAATTTCATAATTCATTTCATGGTCTCAGAGAAAGCAGTTTCGATAGAAGGAAGGAAAGAAACAATTATTAAGAACCTCCTATATGCTAGGCATTGTGCTAAACACTTTTAAAATATTATCTTGTATGATCTTCACAACAACCACAGGAGGTAAGTGCTACTATTATCCCCCTTCTGTGGATGAGGTAACTGGCAGCAGAGTGACAGAGGCAGCGAATAATAGATAGAGACAAAGAGAGACAGAGAGATGCAGCTGGTAGCTTGAGAAAAGAGAAAAGGTTTTGGAACAATTGCAGTGAGGAGTGTGCTAGGGAGTCAGTAAGGGGTAAATGAAAAGATCACTGTGTGGACTTGAAGTTGGATAATAAGAATTTACATTGAATTCAGTCAATGGTTTTGTCATTTCCCCCCCAAGAGTATCTATTAGCTAAGGACAGAAACCGTGCAAATGAAAGATCTATTGATATTTGACCTGGATTTTTATTTTTCTTCACTCCAAATGTGATCTTGGATGTCTCCCTTTAAAGCTGTCATTAGTTTGATCGTAAGTCATATTGATAACATCCACGACACAAACTGTTAACTGACCACCTCACTTGACTTTGTAGCTATATTTTTATATATTTATCCTCCTGACATGTTGCCTCTTTAGGACAATAGTATCCTTCACTCTTCCAGTCAGAAATTTGTTTATAATCTGGTTATGTTTGATAACAGGGCTTCTACACTCATTTTGGCTGCCTTACTAGGCAATACATGGCTAAAAATGTCATTTGAAATCAGAGAACATAAAACATGTATGAAGACTATGTTTTAGCAAGAATCTTTATATTACTTCCTTTCTAGAAAAGTAGCCACCAGTGTTTGAATGCTAAAAACATGGCATAGTAATTAGGACAAAGGAACGGAAAATATATTTTGAACTTTAAATTTAAACTAAATTAATTAGAATTTCACTGAGATGCTCATTTTGGAATTAGGGATAGGATGGGTAGGGTGTTAAGGTGCTAAGGTAGTGATAAGGGGTGCTAAGGATAATAAGTGCATAGAAGCCAGCTGCAAAGGTTCCCATGTAAGATTCCCCTCCTCATAAATGTTTCCTGCCTTTGGTAGTAATGGATATTCATCTAGGAAATGAGTCTCAGAGATAATATGTGCTTCTATAAGCAAAAATACTCCCCGCTTCAAAAGAACTATCATTTTTTCCCTCTAGCTCTTATTTAACCATCAAAAGGACACTTGAGAAGTTATATTTGTTCCCATAACAAAACTTTCCCTCTCTCACTTCTTCTCTTTTCCTCCTTCTCTGCTCTCCCTCCCACCTTCTTTCTTTTCTCCCTCTTCCTTTCCCATTCGCTCTCTCCCTCTTCCTCTCCTCCCTCTCCTTTTTAATCTCCTTTTCCCTTCTTGCTCTCTCTCCTGAGAAATGTTGGCCTAGAGTGGCAAACCTTAGACTTTGGTCATAAGCAGTATCTACATGGAGTCAATGAATCACTTTATTTTGGGTAAAATCATTTTTCTTGCCACTTGCCAATTAATCCAATCAGGCAATGATCCTTCATTTAGAATACCTCCCCCAATCATTTTTATTATTTTTCTTTGATCCTAGTATTATTTTTATTTTGTTTTGTAAGTAAGTTCAACAAATATTGATTGAGCTTATTGTAGACCCATAGATATGAAAATGCAGTGAGATTTTGCTATTAGTATGCACGTAGGGCTGATGATAATAATAAGCATCCTCCCCACTCCTTACCCCATCTAGAATTTGACTTTTACTATTATGACCACTGACTTATCACTGGTGTATCCTGCCTTCCCAGCTTGATACACATACTTATTTTGTTCTAGAAAAGTTTCAGTAATTATTTCACTCAGTCTGCTTTTTTTAATTAGCACCTGAGGTTTACTGTGAGACTACAAACCTATGAAGGGCTTCACCTGCTTTATTCCTGAGATGCTGCATTTCCTCATGGTGAGAGAAGAAAAGAGTTACAAGTCTTTTGGTACTTTCTGGAGCTCCAGGGAATAATTTCCCCCAATACCTTTTGAATTCCAATTTAATTTGAATTGGGTTTTAAAAGAGTAGAACCCAACTAGGATTTTCTGGCTGTCCATGCTTTCCAGTGGTACAGGTAGGGTGAATGGGAGCTCTCATGAGACTAAGGATCTTTTATTACTTGAAGTTTGCAGTTCCGTGCTGCGGCACGTTGTTTCCCTGCTACTTGTGGGATGGGGATCAGATATGCTTTTGGGTGTTTTTGATGTCTAAGATAAGAGGATATAGTAAGGACTTAATGGAGGAGAGAGCATTACAAGCATGGCATGTTTTATTACAGATGAGTTCACTGTATTTGACGTATTTAATCATTTTACTTTGTTTAAAGAGACCTCTCCCAGACTGGGACTAGTCTTTAAATATTTGTAATGTAAAAACAAAACTCATCAATAAAATGTTAATAAAGCATTTCTTGTACAAATAAATTAATACTTGTAATAGCTGATATTTTTAAAGCACTCCAAAGTTTGCAAAGCATTTTGTACACATTGTCTCATTCAAGTTTCACAACAATTCTATGAAGTAGGAATGATAGATGTTATTATCCCCATTTTACAGACTTGGAAACAGCTCAAAGTCACACAATTAGTAAGTTTCATAAATGAGTCTTGAGTCCAAGCCTCCAAGGCTAATATTTTTTTTCCATGCTGCTTGTCAGTTAATCAACCCTGTTAGGCATTGTGGAAAATGAAAGATCCCTCCCCTCAGAAATTATACAGTTGAATTGAGAAGGCAAGAAATGAAAAATAGATAACAACAAAAACTTTAATGTTTGTACAAGTCCCTCAGAAATAAGAACACATTTCCATGAATTTTATTTCCTCTTCATCCGTATAGAGAAGGCACAATAGTTAAGTGCCTCCATCCACAAAATAATAATGGAGCTTTAGAGAAATGACTTGTCCAGTGTCATGTAACTAGAAAAGAGGAGAGTTAGAACTCTAATCCAGGTCTTATGACCCAAATTCCAGAGCTACTCAGGTGCTCCTGAGTTTGAGTTTCATATACCAACTGCCTATTAGGCATTTCAAGCAGGATATCCTAGAAGCATCTCAAACTCAACATCTTCAAAATTGGAGTCATTGTCTTTCAGACCATCTACTTTTTCCAATCACTCAGGTTTACAACTTTGCATTCAACAGCAACTCTTTGCTCCCATCACCTTCAGCAGTGCTGGTGGAATTGACACAAGTGTAGTCAGAAGAAATTTTCTGTAAAACTTTCAAAAGTCAAAAGTCAAAGTCCAATGTTCAAAAAAGAAAAGATTTTTAGAAATTACTTAATGCTTGACTGTTTGTTGTTATTTTTAAACTAGCAAAAGTACCAATGTCCAAGGCTTCTGTCCCTTTCTTTTTTTTGATGTTTTATATTACCTAGAAATGTGTTTTCAGTGCTTTCTTTGAATAATTTGAAAAACAGATGGAAATGAACAAATCAACTGCATCTGTCCCAGTTCCTCCATCATTTGTTTCAACACTAAATGAGTAGAAATGGCAACAGCATGTTCCTTCTGAATGCTGAGTGCAAAGTCTTTGGCCTCCAGTGAAAGTACAAATAATTTCTATCCATGATGAATCCTTTCAATAACAAGAGCCCTGCAAATGTGGGATCAAATCATAGTCATTAGCTCCTGGCGCTCTTCTTAAATGGATGATACAGAAACCCGAACAGCACTCAGACTTAGATGCAAGGAAGTAGTTTGTATTTAACTTAGACATTTATTTTTTTTCTCTGAAAGTATAATTAAGAAAAATTCCATGTGACTAGGTAAAAACACCAAAGAGCAGCATTCATAAGAGCTGTAAAAACCTCACTTAAGCAGAAAGCAAGGGATATGAACCCTCAATTAACTGGAAGTTATTTTTTTCTGTATTTGACTTTCACAAAAAGGAAACAACTGACAAGAAAATAGGTAGCTATCAAAGATTTAGTGAAAAGACACAGGTTCCAGACAATGTGCTAAGGTTAGTTTTCTTTTAGTTCCATCTTTTCTCTGTTTTGAAATTTACTTGAATTTACTTCTATGCATACATAACTCTTCTCCCCACCTCACCCCGACTCTCCCCTACCCCCATTTTCATACATGTAAAATACAAATAAATTCTTTGATTCAGGGATTATTTCATTTCTTTGTTGGAGAGGGTCCTTATCCTTAGTATAATACCAGGAACATAAAGACTGAAGAGGTATTTGTTGGAAAAATAACTGCTAAAGAATAGCAACAACAAAATTACACTGAATGCCACATAATTGTAATCACCAAACTTTTTTCTCAAAGAAGAGACAAGAAAATTCCTTTCTCTTCCTTCTTTGCATAGGTGGGAGACTATGAGTATGGAATTTTTGCATATGCTATTTGATTCATTTAAAATGTTGGTTAATTTTGCTGGACTGCTTCCACCACCTCACCCCACCACCCCTTTACTTTATTTGATATTATTTGTTTCTAGGAATGGATGTCTATGTAAGTAGAAAGGGAGGATATATTTGGACAGTAAATTGATATCAATAAAAACATATGGATAAAAATTAAAAATGCAAATAAATCTCTCCTAGAGGGATATAGAGCGGAAAAAGTGGTAGAGATTATTGAGTCTGCCTCTTCATTTGACAGATAAGGACCCTGAGGTTCCTAGAGAGTTAGGGAATTTAGTTAGATACAGAGTATGGATTTGACCCTAGTTCTTCTAATGCATAGTTCAGTGGTAATCTCAATATATTCAATAATGTCTCAGAAATGAACTCAGTCATGTCAGAAGCAGTTTAAATCTAGGCAGCACAGTGTATAGAAGACTGGGACTGGAGTTAGGAAAACCCTAGTTCATATCCTGCCTCAGGCACTCACCAGCTTTGTGAACCTGAACAAGTCATTTAAGTTCTGTCTGCTTCAGTTTTCTCCACAAAAAAAAATGGGGATAATAAAAGCATCTACCTCTCAGGTTTGTTGTGATGATCAAATGAGATAAAATTTTAAAGCATATAGTATATAGTACTATATAAATGTTTCCTCCTCCTTTCAACAAGGAGACTTGAAGTAAAACAAAATTTTCAATTGCTTATATTTTGATGCTTCAAGGAGGTGTTGTTTCCTTAGTGTGATATACCCTTCATACACTCTTTCTATGACTTAGCAGATGTTCTCTAAGTATTACTCTGGGCAGAAAAATCTATCACTCTGAACACAACTTGATGAAGAACTTCTCTGAATTTAGTTGGGCTGGCCCATAGACATTCTATTCTCAGTTCATCACTGGACTTTTAATTCAAACCTTTAGAGCTTGGTTGCACCTTCCAGAGCTGAGACTGTATTGTCATAGTCTTTGGAAACCAACAGTTACTTCACCTCCATCCTGGGAATGATACATCTTAAGAGCTTATGATTAGGTAAGCAGAAAATGCAATCAAGAATACCACATAATTTTCCAAAATTTGCCATAAAAAGAAACTTATAGCACCATAAGGATACTCATAATTAGAAAAGAGTATGAAGATTTGGTATACATCAATGGTTGATTGTCAAGGGCAACTTGTGCATATTGAGATGCTTGGAAGTCACATTGCCACCAAATGCTAATTCTTGAGGTTTGTTTTAAGTGAGCACACTCCAATTGTCTCTACCTTTCTAGCCCTATTCTACCACTTTCCATGAATCAGTAATAGGTTTCCAGAGGTACAACCTTTAGAGTCCCTTATCTATTTCTCTTTCTGTTTTTGGAAAGTGTTACCAAACTTGAACTTACAGACTCTTTTGGAGATGTTCATTATCACCAACCACATGCATTTGTTCTGTAAAATACATAATACAATTGAAAATCAATGGGATTGTGGATACTAGAGAACAATGTAGAGGTAAGAATGGCTTATCATCATATTTGGCAACATGTTGGAGCTAGAATCCATACACTTTCAAGCTACCCTTCTCTATGCTGTGTTCTTACTATTTAGGAGGTCAGCGGCATCCTAAAGTCAAGGAATCAACTTCCCTTGGCAGGATCTTCCACCAGGAAATATGCCCACATTGCCAGTCCTGTCATGAGCAAAGCCAGTTTTAATGGTTCTGCAGAACTGAACTTTTTCAACTCTATATGTTAACTATTTCAGCTCCTCTTATCTTTATAAGAAAGTAGCCTTTGAGAGTTCAGTAGTCAAAGGAAACATCACACTTCCTGATGGAGAATCTCTTCTCTCCTGGTTCATACTCTTTGACCAAGCTCATGCATCCCATTTAAGCCATATACTAGTCATTCAGCAAAGTCTCTGAAATTCAGAGCAAGTGATCTACCTTTACAACCTGCTTCTTGAAAGCACAAGAACTCCTTCTTATCATTATTAACACTTTTTCTGTCTCACTTTATTTTTCATCAATCTTGAATATGTCATCTAATTCTCATGTTGCCAATAATTATTTGAAAAAGCACACATGTTTTGGACAAAAGTTCTATGTCAGTGTGTCAGGAAAGCATATGATTTTAATGACAGTTGGAGAGACACCCACACACCAGAAAACATTTTGCCTACTTCTGGGTTTGAATTGAATAGCAATTTGTTGGACTGCATTGAAACAGAATATGAAGTTTCCTGGTTGGATGACATTTCTTGTCAAGATATTAAAGGAATTATCCCTTTCAATTCTATCCCTTTAGATTAGGTCACCAAAATGAGAAAACAATGTGACAGGAGAGTGAAGTTGGAGGGGGAGTAGTAAGCAACTGCCTGGGCTACTCTTCAGATCACTCAAATTGATACCCCAGCTTTGGCTGCTAACATTTTGAACAAAATCCCCAAACAGGAGAGTTTGACGAAATAAAGACAAAGGTGGAGATTGGAAAAGCAATGAGTACATTGACATTCCAGGCACACATTAACTGCAATCATAGCCATAACACCATACATGCATTCATTAAGGAAACATTCAGTGACTTTCAGCACAATCAGATTTAAAATGATTTAGCTCAACACTTGAGCTTGGAAAGCATACATCAGCACTAAAGTAAGAAATAAATAATTTAAAAGAATAAATGTTTATTGAAAACATTTGAATCTAAGTCAATCAAGTGTTTAGTTGTCAACTTTGCTTTGCTTTGCTTTTTTTTTTCTTCTCTGGAGGAGTCACTGAGGAAAAAAAAAGTTTTCTTCATTTTTCTTTGTCCCCCCTCCCACAATAAGGAGGTATCTTCTGTTGTTGGAGCTTTTTGGCAAGGCAACCCAAGTTAACTTTACTCTCAGGGTGAGGCTGCCAGGCTCAAACTAGGCATTCCAGGCTTTATTGAATTTGTAAACATCATTTATCTTAATGGTTACCAAGACCAACAACACTTCCTGAAGCATCGAAGAAGCACATGATATGTTTCCTTCTCTTAAAAACATATGCTCCCAAGAGAAAAGAACGTGAATATAAACTCCCTGGAACACTTCTGAGGGCTAAGAAGGGTTTCAGTATACTGTCTACTTTACTGGTACTTGTCTATTCTGATTGTCTTCAGATTCCCTAATGTTAAGAAATTGATCGTTTTTAAAAATAATTTGTCAGCAGTAGTAGAAGCTCCCAGAAAAAAAATATTCAATATCTTTAAGCATCAGGCAGCACACATCTTTCCAAAATAATTCTATTAGACAGATTTCAATAGTAAGATTTTATTTGCAAGAATGGCTTCTTTATTTGGGGGCAGAACCAAGATGCCAGAAAAAAGGCAGCAACTTGCCTGAGCTCTTCTGAAAACCCCTTGGAACCACCTTTAAATAATGTCATACAACAATTCCAGGAGTGGAAGAACCCACAAAAGGATGGGGTGAAATAAGTTTTAAGCCAAAGACAACTTAGAAGGTCATCAGGACAGGTCTGTAGCACTGGGTAGAGAATGGAATACAGTTCAGCACAGGCTGTGCCAGCATAGACTGGGCCCAAGCAAACCAGGAGCAGGCCTTGGGAGGCATTGAATCAGCAGTGGCAGTGGCTGCTTCCAGATCTCCCAGCCCACAGATGGTAAGGGAGTCAAACAACTGATTAGCAGGAGACTACAGGGATCTCATTCCTGACACTGGGGGCAGTACTCTGTTGCTTTACCCATATTTATATCTGGGTCCCTGTCCTGAGTGGCAGTCCCAGTGCAAGGAGGAGCACTAGCATACCAGAACTTGCAGTCTTAGTGGAGCAGTGACCCTCCTCACAGTTTCAGGGCAGAAAAAGAGCTTGTGGTAACTCACAGACCAGAACACAGGCTAGGAAAGTAGTAAACAGATATCTCCTTAAATCATACCACTTCAAAGAACTGGAAACTTACAGGTACCTAGAAGTATCTCTGAAAACATCTGCACAAAACCCTTGAAGCTTGGGCCAGTGTGCCTTGCACTCTGGAAGCAGACCCCTATTTTAATAAAGAGTTAAAAGTCAATAAATATTTGGAAAAATGAGCAAAAACAGAAAAAGATATCCTGACCATAAAAAGTTAATATGGTGACAAGGAAGATCAAAACAAAGTTAGAGCTCTAGCATCAAAGCCTCCAAAAATATGAATTGGCTGCAGGCCATGCAAGAGCTCAAAAAGGAGTTTTGAAAATCAAGTTAGAGAAGGAGAGGAAAATTTTGGAAGAGAAATAAGAGTGATGTAAGAAAATCATGGAAAAAGAGTTAACGGAGACAAAAATACTGAAGAAAATAATACCTTAAAAAACAGGCTTGGGGTAGCTAGGTGACACAGTGGATAGAACATTGGCCCTGAAGTCAGGAGGACCTGAGTTCAAATCCAGCCTGAGATCAAACACTTGTCACTTACTAGCTGTGTGACCCTGGGCAAGTCACTTAACCCCAATTGCCTAAAAATTAAAAAAAAAAAAACAGACTACGTCAAATGTTAAAAGAGGTACAAAAACCCAATGAGAAGAAAGCCCTGAAAAACAAAATTGCCCAAATTAAAAAAGAGGCACAAAAATTCACTGAAGAAAAAAAAAAACTCCTTAAAAAGTAGAATTGGCCAAATGAAAAAGGAGGTGCAAAAGCACACTGAAGAAAATAATTCCTTAAAAATTAAAGTTAAGTGAATGGAAGCTAATGGCTTTATGAGAAATCAAGAAACAACAAAACAAAACCAAAATAATGAAAAAATAGAAGAAAATGTGGAATATCTCATTGGAAAAACAAATGACCTGGAAAATAAATCCAAGAGAAAGAGTTTTAAAATTATTAGATTACCAGAAAGCCACGATCAAAAAATGAGCCTAGGTATTGTCTTTCATAAAATTATCAAGGAAAACTGCACTGACATTCTACAACCAGAGGTAAAATAGAAACTGAAAAATTCTACCAATCACCTCCTGAAAAAGATCCCAAAATGAAAACTCCCAGGAATATTATAGCCAAATTCCAGAGCCCCCTTGTCAAGGAAAACATATTGCAAGCAGCCAAAAAGAAACAATTTAAGAATTATGGAGTCACACTCAGGATCTCACAAGATTTAACACTTTCTACATTAAAATTTCCGAGGGCTTGGAATATGACATTACAAAGGGCAATGGAGCTAGGATTGCAACCAAGAATCACCTACCCAACAAAATTAAGTATATTCCTTCAGGGGAAAAATGATGATTCAATAAAATAGAGGACTTTCAAATAAGACCAGAGCTGAATAGAAAACTTGCCTTTCAAATACAAGACTGAAGAGAAACATAAAAAGGCAAACAGGGAAGGTAAATCATAAGAGACTTAGTAAGGTTAAACTTTTTACATTCCTACATGGGAATATGACACTAAAAACTGACAATAACTTTCTCATTATTCGGGCAGTTAGAAGGAGTATATATGGACAGAGGGCAAAGACATGAGTTGGATATGAAGGGATACCTTAAAAAATAAAATTAAGGGGTGAGAAAGAGGAATGCACTAGGAGAAAGGAAAAGCAAGCAGTAGAATGGGGTAAATTATCTCACATGAAAGAGGCAAGAAACAGCTTTTTACCTTACTATCACCAGAATTGGCTCAAAGAGGGAATAACACACACTCAATTGGGTATAGAAATGTATCTTACCTTACAGGGAAGTGGTAAGGGAAGGGGATAAGAGAAGAGGGTGGGGTATGATAGAAGGTAGGGTAGATTGGGGGAGGCGGTAGTCAGAAGCAAAAAATTGTTGAGGAGGAAGAGGGTGAAAGTAGAGAGAGAATAAAATAAAAGGGGGGAAATAAGATGGAGGAAAATACAGTTAGCAATCATAACTTTGAAAAGAATTGTAGTAAGTTTCTCTGATAAAGGGCTCATTTCTCTTCTCTCCCTCATTTAATAGTATTTTATTTTTTTTAAATTTCATGTAAAGATAGTTATCAATATTCAGTTTTATAAGATTTTCAATTCCAAAATTTTCCACCTCCTTCCCCTCTCTCTTTCCCAAGATGGCATGCAATCTGATATAGGCTGTACACATATAATCATACTAAATATATTTCCACATGAGTTATGTTGTGAAAGAAGAATCAGAACAAAAGGGAAAAATCACAAGAAAGAAAAAAACAAACAAAAAAGAGAAAATAGTATGTTTCTATCTGCATTCAGACTCCATAGTTTTTTCCCCCCTCTGGATATGTGGATAGCATTTTCCATCATGAGTCTTTTGGAATTGTCTTAGAAAATTGTATTGCTGAAAAGAGATAAGTCTATCAAAGATGGTCATCAGACCATGTTGCTGTTACTATGTACAATGTTCTCCTGGCCCTGCTAACATCACTCAGTATCAGTTTGTGTAAGTCTTTCCATTTTTCCTGAAATCCACCTGTTTATCATTTTTTATAGCACAATAGTGTATCATTACATTCATATACCACAACTTGTTTAGCTATTCCCCAATTGATGAGCATCCCCTCAATTTCCAAATCTTTGACACCATGAAAAGAGCTGCTATAGATATTTTTGTACTTGTGGTTTCTTTTCCTTTTTTTAAGATCTCTTTGGGATATAGACCTAGTAGTGGTATTGCTGGATCAAAGAATATGCACACTTTTGTAGCCCTTTGGGCATAGTTCCAAATTGCTCTCCAGAATGGTTAGGTCAGTTCACAACTCCACCAACAATGCATTAGTGTTCCTATTTTCCACATCTTCCCCAACCGTTATCATTTTCCTTTTTTTTGTCATATTAGCCCATCTTACGTGTGTGAAATGGTACCTCAGAGTCATTTTAATTTGCATTTCTCTAATCAATAAGGATTTAAGCATTTTTTCATATGACTATAGATGACTTTGATTTCATTTGAAAACTAGCTATTCATATCCTTTGACAATTTATCAATTGGGGAATGACTTGCATTCTTATAAGTTTGACTCAGTTCTCTATATATCTTAGAAATGCGGCCTTTATCTGAGACACCGGCTATAAAAATTGTTTCCCAGGTTTCTACTTTCCTTGGTTGCATTGATTTTGCTTTCGCAAAAACTTTTTTTAATTTAATGTAATCAAAATTATCCATTTTTCATTTCATATTGTTCTTTATCTCTTGTTTCAGGATAAATTCTTTCCTTCTCCATAGACCGGAGAGGTAAACTATTCCTTGCTCTCCTAATTTGCTTGTAGTCTCACCCTTTATGTCTAAATCATACACCCATTTTGACCTTATCTTGGCATATGGTATAATCTGTTGGTCTATATCTAGCTTCTGTCATACTATTCTCCAGTTTTCCCAGCTGTTTTTGTCAAATATTGCGTTCTTTTCCAGAAGCTGGAGTCTTTAGGTTTATCATACAGTGCATTACTATAGTCGCTGACAACTGTGTCTTGTGTACCTAACTTATTCCACTGATCCACCACTCTATTTTTCAGCCAGGGCCAAATAGTTTTGATAATTGCCGCTTTATAATACAGTTTTAGATCTGGTATGACTAGGCCACCTTCCCTTGCATTTCTTTTCATTAATTCCTTTGATATTCTGGACCTTTTGTGCTTCTAAATGAATTTTGTTTGTTTTTTTTTCTGGCCCTGAATAAGTAAATTAATTTAGATAGAATTGTCATTTTTATTATATTAGCTCAGCATACCCATGAGCAACTGATATTTTCCTAATTATTTAGATCTATCTTTATTTGTGCAAAAAAATGTTTTGTAATTGTGTTCATATAGCTCCTATGTTTGCCTTGGCAGGTAAACTCCCAAATATGTTATATTGTCTACAGTTACTCTAAAGGGAATTTCTCTTTCTATTTCTTGCTGCTGGGCTTTGCTAGTAATATATAGAAATGTCAATGATTTATGTGGCTTTATTTTATATCCTGCAACTTTGCTAAAGTTGTTAATTATTTCAAGTAGTTTTTTAGCTGATTCTCCAGGATTCTCTTAAGTATACCATCATATCATCTGCAAAGAGTGTTAGCTTTGCGTCTTCATTGCCTATTTTAATTCTTTCAATTTATTTTTCTTCTCCTATTGCTAAAGCTAACACTTCTAGTACACTATTGAATAAAAGTAGTGGTAATGGACATACTTGTTTCACCCTTCATCTTACTGGAAATGCTCCTAGCTTATTCACATTACATATAATGCTTGCTGATAGATTTAGATAGATGCTACTTAAAATTTTAAGGAAAATTCCATTTATTCCTATGCTCCTTAGTGTTTTTAATAGGAATGGGTGCTGTATTTTGTCAACAGCTTTTTTCTGCATCTATGGTTTCTTTTAATTTTGTTATTGATATGGTCAATTATGCTGATAGTTTTCCTAATATTGTAGCAGCCTGGCATTCCTAGTGTAAATTCCACCTGGTCATAGTGTGTTATCCTCCTAATAAGTTGCTGTAAACTCTTTGCTAATATTTTAAAAATAATTTCTTGCATCTTTATTCATTAGGAAAATTGGTCTATAATTTTCTTTCTCTGTTTTGACTCTTCCTGTTTATGTATCAGCACCACATTTATATCATAAAAATAATTTTTAGGACTCCTTCTTTGCCTATTTTACAGTTTATATGGTATTGGAATTAATTGTTCTTTAAATGTTTGGTAGAATTCACTTGTAAATCCATCTGGCCCTGGAGATTTTTTCTTAGGGAGTTCCTTGATGGCTTATTTTTTTTTCTGAAATAAGTTAGTTAAGTATATAATTTTCTCTTCTGTTAGTCTGGGAAATTTATATTTTTATACATATTCATTCATTCCACTTAGATTGTCAAATTTCTTGACATACAGTCGAGCAAAAAACTCCTAGTTATAGTTTAATTTCCTCTTCATTGGTGGTGAATTTATCCTTTTTTATTTTTGATACTGGTAATTTGGTTATCTTCTTTTTTATTAATCAAATTACCCCAAATTATTATTTTATTGTTTTTGTCATAAAACCAGCTCTTAGTTTCATTTATTAGTGCAATAGTTTTTTTCAATTTCAATTTTTTAATCTCTTTTCTTGATTTTCAGAATTTCTAATTTGGTATGAAATTGAGGATTTTTAATTTGTTCTTTTTCTAGTTTTAGTTGCATGCCCAATTCATTGATCTAATCTTTCTATATTTTATTCATGTAAGCATTTAGAGATATAAAGTTTTGACTAGAGACATAAACTGTTTTGACTGCATCCCACAAATGTTGGTGTATTGTCTCATTGTTTTTATTCTCTTGGATGAAGTTATTAGTTGTTTCTATGATTTCTTTTTTGACCCACTCATTCTTTAGTACTAGATTATTTAGTTTCCAATTAATTTCTAATCTATCTTTTCATGGGCCTTTATTACATGTAATTTTATTGCATTATGATCTGAAAAGGATGCATTTAATATTTCTGCCCTTCTGCATTGGATTTTGAAGTTTTTATGCCCTAGTACTTGGTCAATTTTTTTTTTATCCAATCTTTATTTTTTATGGTAATTCTTATTTTTTTTTGTTTTCAACATTTACTTCCACAAGATTTTGAGTTCCAAATTTTCACCCCATCTTGCCCCTCCCCCACCCCAAGATGGCATGCATTCTGAATACCCTTTCCCCTAGTCTGCTTTCCCTTCTATCTCTTCCCACCTTCTCTTATCCCCTTCCCTTTCTATTTTCCTGTAGGGCAGGATAGATTTCTGTACCCCATTTCCTGTATTTCTTATTTCCCAGTTGCATGTGAAAACATTTTTTTAAATACATGTTTTTAAAACTTTGGGTTCCAAATTTTCTCCCTTCCTCCCTCCCCACCCACCTTCATTGACAAGGCAAGCAACTAAACCTAGGTTATATATGTGGAGTTATGCAAAACACTTCCATAGTAGGCATGCTGTGAAAAACTAACTCTATTTCCCTTAATCCTAACCTGCCCACCATTTATTCTATTCTTTCTTTTGACACTGTCCCTCCTCAGAAGTATTTGCTCCTGATATCTGCCATCCTCTCTATCATCTCCCTCCTTTCTTGTCCCCTTCCCCCCTATTTTCCTGTAGGGTAAGACAGATTTCCATACCCAGTTGAGTGTGTATGTTATTCCCTCCTTAAGTCAAATCCTATGAGAATAAGATTCATTCATTCCCTCTCACCTTCCCTGTTCCCCCTCCATTGTAAGAACCTTTTCTTTTCTGTTTTTTGTGAGATAATTTACCCCATTCTACCTTTCCCTTTCTCCTTCTCCTACTATAATCCTCTCTCACCCCTTAATTTTATTCTCCAGATATGACCCCTTCTTCTTCAACTCACCCTGTGCCCTCTATCTATCTATCCATATCTATATATACATACTTATAATGTTTTTCCCTCCAACTACCCTAATACTGACAAAGGTCTCATGAGTTACAAATATCATCTTTGCATGTAGGAATATAAACAGTTTAACCTTAATAAGTCTCTTATGATTTTCTCTTTCCTGTTTACCTCTTCATGTTCCACTTGAGTCTTGCATTTGAAAATCAAATTTTCTATTCAGCTCTGTTCTTTTCATCAAGAATGCTTGAAAGTCCTCTATTTCACTGAATAGCCATTTTTTGCCCTGAAGGATTATACTCAGTTTTGCTGGGTAGGTGATTCTTGGTTGTAATCCTATCTCCTTTGCTCTCTGGAATATTATATTCCATGCCCTATGGTCCCTTAAAGTAGAAGCAGCTAAATCTTGTGGTATCCTGATTGTGTTTCCACAATACTTGAACTGTTTCTTTCTGGCTGCTTGTAATATTTTCTCCTTGACCTGGCAAATCTGGAATTTGGCTATAATATTCCTAGGAGTTTTCCTTTGGGGATCTCTTTCAGGAGGAGATCAGTGGATTCTTTCAATTTCTATTTTGCCCTCTGGTTTTAAAATATCAGGGCAGTTTTCCTTGATCATTTCTTGAAAGATGATGTCTAGGCTCTTTTTTTGGTCATGGCTTTCAGATAGTCCAATTATTTTTAAATTCTCTCTCCTGGATCTATTTTCCAGGTCAGTTGTTTTTCCAATGAGATATTTCACACTGTTTTCTAATTTTTCATTCTTTTGGATTTGTTTTACAGTGTCTTGATTTCTCATAAAGTCACTAGCTTCCAATTGCTCTATTCTAATTTTTAAGGAAGTATTTTCTTCAGTAAGCTCCTGGATTTCCTTTTCCATTTGTCCAGTTTTGCTTTTGAGGGCATTCTTCTCCTCATTGGCTTTTTGGACCTCTTTTGCCATTTGGGTTAGGCTATTTTTTAAGGTGTTATTTTCTTCAGTATTTTTTTGGGTCTCCTTTAGCAAGCTGTTGACTTGTTTTTCATGATTTTCTTGCATCACTCTCAATTTTTCCTCTGCTTCTCTTACTTGCTTCTCAAAACCCCTTTTGAGCTCTTCCAAGGCCTGGGACTGATTCATGTTTTTCTTGGAGGCTTTGGATGTAGGAGCTTTGGCTTCGTTGTCTTCTTCTGGTTGTCTGTTTTGATCTTCTTTGTCACCAAAGTAAGATAATATAGTCTGACTCTTTTTGTGCTGCTTATTCATGATCCCAACCAATTACTTGAGTTTTAAACTCTGTTAAGGTAAGAGTCTGCTTCCGATGTGGAAAATGTACTGTCCCAAGCTTCGGGGGTTTGTACAGCTGTTTTCAGAGGTGCTTCTAGGGACCTATAAATTTTCAGTTCTTCCAAGGTGCTATGACAAGGTGTGAGGTCTTTCCTCTCCACAGCCACAAGCTCCACCACACCAGCATTCCTCCTCTCCCCAGGACCACCCCTCAAAACTGTGACCCAGATCTAAGCATGGGCAAAGCAAGAGATTCCTGCTTAGCACTGGTAAAGAGATCCCTGCAATCCCCATCTGATCAGCCACTTGATTCCCCCTCAGTCTGTGGGTCAGAAGCTCTGGAAACAGCTGTGGCCCTGGGCTGCACTCAAGACTTGCAGCTGAGACCTAGCACCTCTCTCACCACAGTCACAGACTTTTCCCACTGATCTTCCAAGTTGTCTTTGGTGTTCCTGAGTTGAAAAGTCTGGAAATCACCACAACTGCCTGTGATTCTGTCCTCTGAGGCCTGCTCCAGGTTCACTGCGGCCTGCGTGCTTATGCTGAACTGTGCTCCTTTCCCTGCTCGGTGCGATATACTTTTCTGATCAACCATCCAGGCTGGCTTTGGCTGGAAATTTGTTTTGCTCTCTCTTTTTGTGGGTTCTGTTGCTTTAAAATTTGTTTAGAGCCATTTTTTATAGGTATTTGGAGGGGTTTGGAGGAGAGCTCAAGCAAGTCACTGCTTTCCCTCTGCCATCTTACCCCCTGGTCAATTTTTGTATAAATACCACTGAGAAAAAAAGGTATATTCCTTTCTACCCTTATTCAATTTTCTCCAGAGGTCTATCATGTTTATTTTCTAAAATTATATTCACCTTTTTAACTTTTTTCTTGTTTAGTTTGTGGTTAGATTTATCTAGTTCTGAGAGAGGGAAGTTGAGGTCCCCCACAAGTATAATTTTGCGTGTATTCCTTCCTGTAACTCTCTTAACTTCTCAAATAATTTGGATTCTATACCACTAGATGCATATATGTTTAGTATTGACATTACATCATTGTCTGTGGTACCTT
The DNA here is from genome assembly GCF_900497805.2 of Vombatus ursinus. Lineage (NCBI taxonomy): Eukaryota > Metazoa > Chordata > Mammalia > Diprotodontia > Vombatidae > Vombatus > Vombatus ursinus. The sequence continues at coordinate 10,702,694 of NW_020940358.1, forward strand.
TTATCAGGATGAAGTTTTCTTCCTTACCTCTTTTAATTAGATTGATTTTTTTTTGCTTTTTCTTTGTCTGAGCTCAAGACTGCTATCCCTGCTTTTTTTTTTTACTTCAGCTGAAGCATAATATATTCTATTCCAGCCTTTTATTTTTATTCTGTGTGTATCTTTCTGCATCAGATGTGTTTCTTGTACACAGCATATTGTAGGATTATGGTTTTTAATATACTCTGCTATCCACTTCTGTTTTATGGGAGATTTCATCCCAATTCACATACACAGTTATGATTACCAACTGTCTCTTTCTCTCTATCCTATTTTTCTCTGTGTTTATGCTTTTTCTCTCTCCTTTCTCACTTTTCTTCCTTACCAGTGTATTTCTTTTGACACTGTCTCCTTCAATCTGCCCTCCTTCCTGTCAGCCCCCATCCCTTTTCTTTCCCCTTTCCCCTACTACTTCTTCCCTCCCTTTCCCCCTCCCTTATATTCACCCCTCCTTTCTTCTTTCCTCTTTCCCCTCCTACTTCTACAGGGTAAGATAGATTTCTTTGCCCAACTGTGTGTGTATGTCATTCCCTCTTTGAGCCAAATCTGAAGAGAGTAAGGTTCAAACAATGATAACCTCCATTCCTTCTTTCTCTCCACTTTAATAGATTTTTGTGCCTCTTCATGTGATGCAATTTATCTTTGTCTACCTCCTTCTTTCCTTTTCTCCCAATACAATCCTTTATTTTTGCCCCTTAATTGATTTTTTTTATAATTACATCAAAGTCAGCTCATGCCCACACCCTCTAAGTATACACCATCTAACTGCCCTAATAGGGGTACAGTTCTTAAGAATTACAAGTATTATCTTCCCATGTAGGGAGGTAAACAGTGTGCCTTATTGAATAACATTTTTTTTCATTCCTGTTTATCTTTTTATATTTCTCTTGGGTCTTGTATTTGAAGATCTAATTTTCTCTTCAGCTCTAGTTTTTTCTTCAGAAATGATTGAAAGTTCCCTTTTTCATTGAATGTCCATCTTCTCCCCTGAAAGATTATGCTCAATTTTGCTAGGTAGTTTATTCTTGGTTATAATCCAAACTCCTTTACCTTCCAGAATATCATATTCCAAGCCCTGAGATCCTTTAATGTAGAAGCTGTTACATCCTACAAAATCTTGACTGTGGTTCCATTATATTTATGTTATTTCTCTTTGGCTGCTTGCCAGAATTCTGGAACTTGGCTACAATATTGGATTTTCATTTTGGGATCTCTTTCAGGAGGTGATTGGTGGATTCTTTCAATGAGTATTTTACTTTTTCATTGTATGACCTCAGGGCAGTTTTCCTTGATGATTTCTTGAAAGATGCTGTCTGGGTTCTTTTTTTTTTTTTTTTTTTGTTGATCATGGCTTTCAGGTAGACCAATAATCCTTAAGTTATGTCTCCTGGATCTATTTTCCAGGCCAGTTGTTTTCCCAATGAGGTATTTTACATTTTTCTATTTTTTTCATTCTTTTGATTTTGTTTGACTAATTCTTCATATCTCACTGAGTTGTTAGATTCCACTTGCCCAATTCTAATTTTTAAGAAATTGTTTTCTTTTGTTAGCTTTTATAACTTTTTTTCCATTTGGTCAATTCTACTTTTTAAGGAGTTGGTTTTTTCAGTGAATATTTTTTTTTCCATTTGGTCAATTGTATTTTTTAAGGAATTGTTTTCTTCAGTCAATTTTTGTCCTTCTTTTTCCAAGTTATTGATTCTCTATTGCATACCTCTCATTTCTTTTCCTAATTTTTCTTCTACCTCTCTTATTTGACTTTTAAAATCCTTCTTGAGCTCTTCCAAGAAGGCTTTTTTTGGGGGGGCTCGAGACCAATTCATATTCCCCTTTCATATTTCTAATGTATTTATATTGACAATGTTGTCCTTTTCTGAATTTGTGTTTTGATCTTCCCTATCCCCATAGAAACTGTCTATGGTCAGTGTTCATTTTTGCTTTTTTGCCATCTTGTTTGCCTATTTCCTTGCTTTTAAAGTTGAACTCTCCTGCTAGATCATAGGGAGCACTGTCCCATGCTTCTTGTGCTTTGGGCCAGGGGCTTTGTCACTGGCTTTGTGTGTTAGGGTAAGGTGCTGGCAACCGGAGACTGTGCAGGTCTGACAGCTTACTTGGTGCTGAGTTTTTGTCCTAGTGGTGGTGTCTGGTCTGTGCTGAGTCCAGGTGGGTTTTTCTGGGTTTCCCCAGAGATACACTGAAGCACATGGAGATCTGGCCCCTAGAGGATGTCTGCCTGCCTTGGGCTGTGCTTCAGCACAGCAGTTCTCTAAACTGGAGTCTGCCTGTTCCCCTGGCTGTGCTAAGGCATGTGGGGATCCTGGTTTTGGTATTTTCTTGGTCCACCATACCGGGGGTCAGGATCTTCCACTGTTTTTTTGAGGTGGGGCTTACTGCTGGCTTGCTGGATCACTTCCTGTCCTGGAATGTGCTCCTATTTTACCCAAGTAAGACAGATCTTGATGATTCTCTAATTCTCTTGGGCTAAAAGACTGCTACACCACATTCTTTCCACTGGCTCTGCAGTTCTGGTATTTGTTTTGGGACACTATTTTATGGCTTTATGGAGGTAAATATGAGAGAGCTACAACAACTTACTGCTTACTCCACCATCTTGAAGTCTCAAAGTCCTCATTTCTTAAATGAGAATGGAGTCAAACTTATAAAAATAAGAGCCATTCCCTAATTGATAAATGATCAAAAAATATGAACTTTCAAATTAAGTAATCAAAGCTATTTATAGCCATATTGAAAAAAAATGCTCTAAATCACTATTAATTGGAGAAATGCAAATTAAAACAATTCTGAGATACTATCTAAAACCTATTAGATTGGTTAGTAAGACAGAAAGGAAAAATGACCAGTGTTGGAGGGAATGTGGGGAAAATTAGACATTAATGCACTCAGTGGAGTTGTGGACTGATTCAACCATTCTTTAAAGCAATTTGGAACTATGCCCAAAGGACTATAAACTATGCATACCTTTTGACCTGGCAATACCACTACTAGGTCTGTATCCAAAAAGAAATAAAAATGAAAAGGAAAAGGACCTATATGTACAAAATATTTACAGCAGCTCTTTTATGGTGGCAAAGTATTGGAAATTGAGGGCATGCCCATCATTTGGGGAATGGCTGAACAAATTATGCTATGTGATTGTGATGGAATACTATTATGTCATAAGAAATGATGAGCAGGATGCTCTCAGAAAAACCTGGAAAGACTTACTTGAACTGATGCAAAGTGAAATGTATGGTATATAAAGTAATAGCAATATTTTAAGATAATTCATTGTGAATGACTTAGATATTCTCAGCAATGTAATAATCCAATACAACTCTGAAGGACTTATGAGTGAAAAATTCTATCCATCCCCAGAGAAAGAATTGATGGTAGCTGAATACAGATTGAAGCATATTTTTTAAGTTTCTTTATTTTTCTTGATTTTTTTGTTCTATTTTTCTTTCACAACATGAAATATGTTTTGCATGACTACACATGTATAACCTGTATCAAATTGCTTGCCTCCTCAACAAGGGGGGTGAGGAGGGAGGAAGGGAGAGAATTTGGAACTCAAAGTTTTAAAAACAAATGTTAAAAATTGCTTTTAGGCTCAGATTCTTAAGATTTGGCCCACTTGCATTAGAGATGCAAATGCTTAGATTCCTTAAGGACCTGGCCAATATGGCAGATGTTCTAATAAGTCTTCTTTTTGGCTGAAAGAAAATTTCTTTTACATGTAATTGGGGGGAAAATAAATGTTAGAAATAAGTGAATATTAGAAAAAAGAATGGCTTCTACAATATAAAATATATTTTAGCACTTTATAGAAGGATTTTTTTTGCGTATGAACTTCTTGATTTCCTGAGGAGATAAAATCAAAAGGTTGTGAGGATAGACAGTGTCATATAGAAACTGGGAACTGCTTTTACCAGATCCCCAATTTATGTTGAGGTGAAGGCATCCCATGACCTATGTGCTGAAGATCAGTTTGTTGTATTTTGCTTGAAGCCTAGTATTAGTGGGCAAAAGAAAAAGGCATGTTTTTTCCCACAATTAATTCTGGTTTTAATGTATCTCCTTGATTTGAAGTCTCACTTTCTTTAACAGTGAAGAATGCTCTGATGATGACAGTAGAGAACATTGTCAGTTCCAGAACAGTCATTGTAAAGATTAATAGCTGTCACATTTGTTTTGGTCCAATTTTGCTTTTAAGGATTTGATGAGGAAGGTATAAGTGTACTTTTTAGCTCATTCTAAGGCCTGCTGGCATGGATTGCTATTCAGAACTGCTTCAAAGGGAATTCTCAGCTATTGAGGTAAACTTCATTGCTTTCATTTACATCTGCATTGCTGAATACCTTTGAGCATACAACTTCAAATCTAATTGTTGTAGTTACAAATTGGAGCAGCTATAAGAAACCATATGTCTCATTAATCTTTTGTGTTGGAATAATTATTATTAAAGAGCCTTTAATAAAATATTTCTTTTAATTAAAATAATGCATTAAATATTTGTAAATGCAATTTGATATGAATCAAATCAGTAAGATATGCAGTAACTGGTATTTTGCTTAGAACCAGTTGATGAAGAACTTTATAATTCAACAATTCCAAAAGACAGTTTTTTTCCTTATATCTGGAAGATACTTTAGAAATCATTTAACCTAGACACCTTATTTAACAAATGAGGAAAATGAAGGTCACAGAAGGTAAGTGACTTTCCCAAGGTCTCTTGACTTCCAGCCCAATATTCTTTCAACTGTATTATGCATCCTGCTACCTCCTATAGGGGAAGCTCTCCTGTGTTTATGATATATTAGGAACCTATGAACAAGGCTGAATGTAGGTTAAATTGTGAAATTTCTCTTCAGTAGCTGCTCCTGGAAGCAGAAAAATATTCTACACAGGAACAACAATGTTGTACAATGATCAACTATGATAGACTTAGTTCTTCTCGGCAACACAATGATCTAAGAGAACTCCAAAAGAATCATGAAGGAAAATGCTATCCACATCCAGAAAAAGAACTATAGAGTGTGAATGCAGATTGAAGTATACTATTTTCAACTTTTTTGTTTTTGTTTTTGTGTTTTTTTCCTTTTATTCTGCCTCTTCTTTCACATTACTAATGTGGAAATATGTTTAACGTGATTGCACATGTATAACCTACGTCAGATTGCTTGCCATCTCTGGGAGGGGGGAGAGAAGAGAGGTAAGGAGAAAATTTGGAACTCAAAATCTTATGAAAAAAGAAATGTTGAAAACTATTTTTACATGTAATCAGATAAAAATAAAGTCCTATTTTCAGTAGCTCTTCCTCCTCCATATCCCACCTGTCTATTCTCTTTCTCCTTTTCCTGTCTTTCTTTTCCCTTTGCTCCCTTCCCTGTGCTTTCCTATCCTTCCACAGACACTCATGCTATCCCAAACTTCCCTGTATAGATAGCTCTTCCCTCAGGTCTCCCTAAGGTTTCTCAGAAACTATTCTCTTCTCACCCTCCTCCACATAAGCTTACTAGTTCTCTGTCTCTATCCCTCAGGCCCTGCTCTCTATTAGTGTGCTAATAAGCACAAATGGACAAATATATTCTAGCTCCCAAGTAATATTTGTATTTTAATTGGAGCTCTAGGATAGATCAGGAAATACTAAAACAGACTAATTATGTTGTATCCGTGACTTACTTCCACAACTAAAGAGTTGGCTCCTTGAGGGCAGGGGTTTTCTACTTACTCATCTTTGTGGTTCCTATATTAGACACTCCTCTAGCAAGAGAGGGAAGAACACAGAACGAAATGTGCCTCTTTTATTTCAGCAGAGAAACTAGAAACTATTGGAGTAGAATGGTGCATATGTTATTAGTTGAGATCACTCTAACAGGTTTCCTTTTTTAACTGTTTTTCCTTGCTATTGGAACCAACTCAACTGGGGAAGGGAACAATAAAGAGGAAAGCAAAGGCATGTTTAAAAAAAAAGACAGTACAAGTAAGAAATGTGTTGATAAGACATCAGGGACTTTGTATTCCTAGTGCATAGAACAGTGATTGGAACATAGAAGAAGCTTAATACTTGCTGTCTGAATGGTTGACTTTTTAAGACAAAGACAACCAAATAGAACAACTGAAGTAGTAGCTATGTTACATGTTGCTCTGATCCATGAGGAAAAAGTAATAATACTCAAAATTTATAGATTTACAAAGTGATTTATATGCATTATCTCATTTTATTCCCCTATTATCACTATTTTGCAGATGAGGAAACTGAGATTCAAAGGATTGAATTTCCCTTTGGTCAAATAAGTAGAAAGTGTCAGAGCCAATTTATGAACCAACATCCTCAGACTTCAAATTTAGTAAATCAGTTAACAATTATTAAGTGCCTACTATGTGTCAGGTACTCTGCTAAGTGCAGGTCATTCATTCATGCAAACATTTATTACAATAATAACCTATTCAGACCATTGTGATAAGCCCTGGGGCTGAGAGAAAAGTTAGGTTAAAATATAGCTCATGCCCTAGTCGAATTTACAGGATTTTATGGCGATAAGATAGGAACCCAAATTATAGTCCACATTATTGCATCTGTGCCTTAGAGAGAGGCAGCACAGAGTAAATCCAGTCCTTTTTCCTCTGTGCCACACTTATGAGGAAGAGGAGAGCACCCGCTATTCCAGCAACCATTTCAGCACAATGCGTTCAGCTGACATGGAGGTCTTACTCCAATTGGGAACATGTTTTAATGATTTCATCTAAGGGCCATTCTGAAAAATTACAAGCTTGGTTTAGGGGCAAAATAAAGACACTGCTTGTGCTGTGAAAATCTTTCCGACTTGGTATTTTTCCCAGGCTTCAGCAGTGACCCCCTAGAGAAAATGAGTTCCTGACAGTGCCACAGAGGAAGCCAAACAAAGACAGGGAATTGCTCTAAGAAGGATGTGCAGGTTAACCAATAACTGCTTTTTGTGTTTTTACACAGATGAAATACAAAGGGAAAATGAAGCATTTTTAGAACAAAGAGTAACTAAAATTATGTCTGCAAATGATTCTTAGCTCTAACAATCCCATGATTCCCTAGGAGCTTGTGGTCAGAGTTTCAAAGGTGTATTATATTTTGTATAATGTGCAGACACCATTGGTTTCCTCTCCCTGACCAGCAGGTGTCTTTTCTGTAGTACAGACAGATTTGACATTGGCACCATGAACAGATAAGCATTGTTCCCTAAATGTGATCAAGGACCCAGGGTCTGCCTCTGAACTCCTTCCCTATGCCTCATGCCTCTTGGTTTGAGGATCTCCATGGGATTCATAGAGCCTGAGCTATAGTACCTTCAGTTTGGACAGATTATCATACCTGACCCCTTGCAGCACTTAAATGCCATTTCAATTTGAGATTTTGTTGTGATTATTATCACCACTAATAGGTACTCACTCCATACAAGCCTTTCCAGGTTTTTCTGAAGTCTCCTTGCTCACCATTTCTTATAGCACAATAGTATTTCATTACATTAATACACCACAACTTGTTCAGCCATTCCCCAATTGATGAGCTTCCATTCAATTTCCAATTCTTTGCTGCCACAAAAAGAACTACTAAAAATATTTTTTGTACATGTGGTTCCTTTTCCCATTTGTATGATCTCTTTGGGATACAGACCTAGAAGTGGTATTGCTGGGTCAAAGGGGCATGCACAATTTTATAACTCTTTGGGCATAGTTCCAACAATTTATTTTAACTGATGAATATACAGTAGGTTCTGAATAGATAACTTACTGAGTGGCCCCTATGAGCAAAGCGCAATGGGATACCCAAAAGCTAAATGTGTAGATATCATCCCCCAGGGAATGTTAGTCTAATTTGTGAAACCACAAATACCACACATGTCTTTCCATGGCTGGTTATCCTGGCTTTTCTTTTTGTTATCTATATGACCTCGGGCAAGTCACTTAACTTGTCCTGGCCTCAGTTTCGTTATTTATAAAAATGAGGAGATCGGAATAGATGATCTTGATGATCCATTAGAGCTCTAAATTCTAAGATCTGTTTCCCCATGAGAACCAAATAAGTGGCACAGACATTAAATGCAGGGGAATTTGGAACAAGAAGAGATCACTGTATACTCACTCAGTTCAGTTACAAGGTACTTCAAAGAGGAGGCAGGGTTTGAGGTGGGGTTTGAACTGAGACTTGAAGGATGAATTGGACAGAGAGGAGACAGGTATGAGGAATGGAATAAACAAAGATAGAGAAAGAAAAGCATATTTTCATTCAATTTGATTTCATTCCATACATATTTATTATATGCCTACTTTTCATAGAATGTGGTGCCCAACACTAGGGCAGATACATATTTTAGGTTATACATTATACTCGGAATTTATAGTCAGTAATGTAATTTGATTTTAGTATGTTAATTCAAGTCAGTCTTAACAAATTTTTATCTACTACCTACTACATGTAAGATATACATAGTTGGTGAGGGATGTCACAAGTGGAATTTAATGAAAGGTGAACTGGGGCAATTTTCTGAGGGAGATATCAACTTATTAATAAAGGGGTTTCTGCTCCATCTCCATTTGTGCCAAAAGATGTGGAGTGAGGGCTGACAGTTTTTTTTAAATTTAGGTGTATCTTTCTTCTGATTTGTCTGGCTGTATACATTATTTAGACCTCCCCTGGCAATGGTAAGGCAATCTTCTTTGGTGGATGTTCTAATCCTCCCTGTTACTTCATTTTTTGGGGGGTAGAACTAACCCTCAGGTGAAAGGATCAGTCTGTAGCCAGGGAAAGTAGGCTGACATTTATATATGACTGGTTATGCCCCTCTCTGACACTTAAGGAATACGAGAGGCTTCATGAGACCCAGCTGACTCTAGCAATCTAAGTTAGAAAACCATAAGCCATCTCAATCAGGTTCTCTCTGGTTTGGTTTCCCCCATGTAGACCAGGTCATCCCTAACTGATTAGGAAAACCAAGGACACAAGAATTATCCTCTGGGGAGGGCCTAGCTCAAGCTAGCTTCTATGCTTACTGTGTAAACAAAAGCAACACCCTCCAAGCTGGCTAACAAGAAGATGTCTTGGAGGCTCGGGAATGATTACCTCAATCAAGTCCTTCAAAAGTTGACTTTGTCAGAATGAGGTAAAAGATAGATCACAAAGAAATACTGATTATTAAATAATATAGTACAATATTAATTTTCCTCAGGGTTTTTGGTATGCCAATGAAGAGAGGTTTAGAGATTTGCCTGGGGTCATACATGACAAACAAAATAGGGCTATAAACACAAATGGCCTCACTCCAAGTCTGTTGTTCTTTCCATAATAGCATGCTGCAAGGGGGAAAAATCCGGCTATGAGTGATTAAGTACCACAAATGAGATTGCATCTGGTAATTTTGCCATTGGGTAATACAACAATATAATTCAAATAAGCTACCTACTTCATTCTTTATCAGAAATACTTGGAATTAGACACTTTCACTATGTTATCTTAACTCCCCTTAACACTGGGACTTTGGCAAAGAGTTGACAATTAAATGTTGAGAAAATACTGAGTTTATAATAGTCTGTTTTAAGCAGGCAGTGGTCCATATTACTTTCTCCTTGTACTAACTCCTTGAAATAACAACTTTGCTAAACCTCAGTTTCCTCATTTTCAACAACAGTGTAAAAACTGTTACATAGTATCTGAAGGTTTACAAAATATGTTGTCTCATTTGTTCCTCACCACAATATTGTGAGGCAAGTGTTAATACCCCTCCCCCATTTTATAGATGAGAAAACCAGGGCTGGGAGAAGTTCAATAACTTTGCTATGGTCACATGAGCTACTAAGTGTAAGAAGCAAAGGCTAAACTCAAGACTTTTCTGGCATCAGATCCATGCACCTTTTAGATATATCACAGTCTCCATGGGATAATAAATTCAGAACTGGAAGGGAACCTAGAGGTCACAGTTTCTAAACCCTCATTTTACAGATAAGCAAATGAAGGCTAAGCTAGGTTTAATAACTTCCTCATTTTCATACAGCAAGTATTTCTGGCACAATTTGACCTCAGGTCTTCCTGACTCTAAGCCCAGCACTTTTTTTTAGGTCTAAAATTCTGTTTGTAGTTTGTGGTGTATGTGCATATACATATATATGTGCATATATATATATATATATATATATGTATATATATTGCAATGTATAATTGTTTCCATCTTGCCTCATCTGTTTTCTTTGTATCTTCAAGAGTTTAGCACAATGGCTAGCACACTGTAAACCCTTGTTGACTGACCTAAAAGTGATCTGTATAATTACATTATTATTATCACAAAAAATTAAATTGTAGACAGAGGACTCCACATAATACAGGAATCTAGATTATAGGGGTTTTATCAGATGTCCATCAGGTTGAGGTTGTAGCCTCAGGCTAGGTATTCAGTACCAATGCAATAAGCTGCCCTATTCTACAGAAAAATAAAATAAAAAAAAAATCAGTGCCAGAGAGAAGAAACTCTGAATAATTTACCTTCAAATCTGCTTATTTTGCCACCTTCTGTTCTCTGTTACCAGGGGAAACAATTTCTGGGAATACAGCATGTTGGAAAATTCTCTTTTCAACGTATCACAAAGTCCAAAAAAAAGGGCAGCATGAGAACTACATAACCTAGACAATTTGTTCAGAGGTTCCCCCTGACTTCACTGTCTCTAAATAGCTGGGGAGCTATAATTGTTCTGTTCAGGGAAGTGGGACTAAAGATTTAAAAAAAATTGAGTACAGAAGTCAATTACTTCAAGATTAGAGAACTCCACACCTTTCTCCTCACTTATTTCAGGGGAGGGGTATCCTAGGTGAAAGATGCTTCTACTTTTGTTTGAGATGTGGGCTCACATTTGGGAAGTAATCAGCTTGAATTACAATATTCCTATGGAGAATAGGTCCCTTGAGAAAGAATTGCTTTGTATGACAAGAGTTCTATGAGAATTTTTCCCTTTGGAGGGAATGTCCTTGCATTATAAAATCCTAAGGGACAGAAGTATATATTGGTGAGCACTACATGAATAAAACCATCACAAGAAATATAGAGACCATATGATGGTTTAAAAATGAAGTTTGATTGATGGGTTTTATATCACCTACATTTCCCAAAATATCTCTCTTCCCTTTGACTCCCAGAGAGTCATCACTTGTGAAGAATAAAAACATAGAAAAATTAGCAAGACTATCCAATATATTTGGGGAATCTGATGTTCTATATGCATAATCCTCCACCTCCAAAAAGGAGTGTAAGTTACCTTCTCAAATCTCATCTTAGAGGCTAGGATTTGTCATAATTTTACAGCATTCAGCTTAAATTTTTTTGTTGTTCTTCCCATGTACATTGTTATAGTCATTGTATATATTGTTTTCTATATTATATTTATTTCACTTTACATTAGGTCATATATTTTCCCATGTTTCTTTTTATTCATAATATTCATTACAACACAGTAATATTCCATTACATTCATGTAATACAACTTGTTTAGCTATTTCCAAATTGATGAGCTTTGATTTTGTTTCCAGCTCTTGCTATTTCAAAAGGTGCTGCTATAAAAAATATTTTATACAGAATCTTTTTTTTTTAAACTTAACCTCTTTGGGTTACATACCTACAGAAGAATATTGATTGTGATAGTCATTTTAGTCACTTTCTTTGCAAAATTTTAATTTGCTTTCCAAAGTGGTTGAGCCAATTTATAGCTTCATCAACAGAGCAGTAGTCTGCCCATCTTCTCCAATACTCACCTTTCTCATCTTTTGTTATCTTTGTAAATTTGTTGAGTGTATAGTAAAACCTAAATCTTGCCTTGATTCACATTTTTCTCATCACTTGTTTCATGTGGTCATGAATGGTTTACAATCTTTTTTTAAAAGCTAAGAGCTATATTTAATTAATGTGCAAAGGGGGTTATTTTTATATTCATTGTATTGCTCATTTCTTTTGAAAAAATTTTTAAAATTAATTAATTTATTTTTAGTTTTCCCTTCCACACTTAATGTGTAAAGGGAGTTATTAAGAACAGAAAGGACACTTGGTAAAGAGTTACTGCTGAAGAATTAATATACTTTAATGTTGAGCTAGAACCTGGATGCATTTTTTTCTTCAAATAATTCCAGATACAAAAACTTTATCCATTTAGTCTCTAATTTAGAATATACACATTTAATTCTAAGAAATATATTTCACTTGGGCTTAAGGCTATGTTGCCTGAGCAAAACAAAATGCTCCAGTCACTTTGTATCATAATCACATTCGGAAGAAAATGAAACAAAAATTTTAAAGCAAATGTATGCACAGAAACCAAAATATATTGAGAACCCCTTCTATTGAATATTGCAATTTGATCTCCTATCTTAATCTTAATTTCACATTAGGTAAATATAGAGAGTTAAGAGAGTTTTTTATTTGTTGTCAAGAGTTCAGTGCAGTCATTTTAGATGAATTTTAACTATCTTCCCATAATTTATTTAACCACTGAGTCTTATTTTCCATTAGTCTGTCTTAATAGATAGGGAAAATTGAAGGTTAGAAATAATGAATTACTTGCCCAACTTAACTGATAACATGATCAGTGACTTTTACACCTTTTCAAACTGGGACCTCATTGAATTCAGGGTGGTGCTTGGGATAGGAGAGGAAGAGGATTTCTGGCCAGCAACAGGGCTAGCAATACTGTGAGGGCCACTAGTATAGAGACAAAGGAGCCATCAGAGCTCCTAACTCTTTGATCAAACACACCTAATTTAAAGTATGTTGAAACTATTCCTCTCAGTAACATTTTACCACTTGTTTATTATATTATAAGCAGCTAGCGGGACACAATGTATAGAGTGCAAGGTCTAGAGTCAGGAAGACTCCTCTTCCTGAGTTCAAATGCAGCCTCAGACACTTAGTAACTGTGTGACTTTGGACAAGTAACTTAAACCTGTTTACCTCAGTTTCTTCATTTGTCAAATGAGCTGGAGAAAGAAATGGCAAACCACTCTAGTGTCTTTGCCTAAACAATTCAAAAGAGGTCACAAAGAATTGGACTTGATGGAATGACAATAACAATAACATTATAATACAATGATTTTTATTCATTTTTGTTTTGTTTTGAATAAGTTTTTGTTAGCTGTTTTTTTTATTTTTTACATTACCGCAATTTCCTCTAGTATCTCTCTCCCTGTCTTACTTGAACAGAGCCATCCCATATAACAAATATTATTTTTAAAGACAAAAGAACAAAAAGAATAGAAAAAAAGCCAGCATCAATTTATAGAAAAATATCTGAAAATCTGTGAAAGGTAAATTGCTTGAGGACCTACCACTGCTTGAAAAGGGTGGGGTAGATATATCTTTTCTTTTTAACCATGTTTGTTCTTTATAATACATATATATATATACATATACATACATACATATATATACATACATACATATATGTGTGTATGCATAAACACACAAAAAGATTCACATATATGTATGTGTGTGTACGTGTGTCTGTGGATGTGTCTATGTCTACGTGTCTGTGTGTAAATTTTTGGTGTTTCCACTTACATTGGTGTAGTCATATTGTATATTTTTTTTGGCCTTGTTTGATTGATTCTGACAGTTCATACTGATCTTTCTATGATTTTTAAAATTCATTGTATTGCCCATTTTTTTAATTTTAAAAAAATTATTAATTTTTTTTAGTTTTCAATACTCACTTGCACAAGATTTTGAGTTCCAAATTTTCTCCTCATCTCATCGCTCCCCTCACCCCAAGATGTCATGCATTCTGAATGCCCCTTCTCCTAATTTGCCCTCCCTTCTATCTCTACCCCCCTTCTCTTATCCCCTTCTCCTTCTAGAGCAGGATAGATTTCTATGCCCCATTTCCTGTATATCTTATTTCCATGTTTCAGGTAAAAACAATTTTTTAACGTTTGTTTTGAAAACTTTGGGTTCCAAATTTTATCCCTTCCTCACTCTCCACTCACCCTCATTGAGAAGGCAAACAACTCAATACAGGTTATACATGTGTAGTCATGCAAAACACTTCCATAGTAGTCATGCTGTGAAAAACTAAGTATATTTCCCTTAATCCTATCCTGCCTCCCATTCATTCTATTCTGTTTTAATCCTGTCCCACCTTAGAAGTGTTTGCTTCTGATTACCACTTCCCCCAATCTGCCTTCACCTCTATGATCTCCCTGCTCTCTTGTCCCCTTCCCCTGCTGTTTTCCTGTAGGGTAAGATAGATTTCCATACCCAAATGAGTTTGTATGGTATTCCCTCCTTAATCCAAATTCTATGAGAATAAGATTCACTCATTCCCTCTCACCTTCCCCCATTTCCCCTCCACTGCAAATGCCTTTTCTTATCTGTTTTATGTGAGATAATTTACCCCATTCTACCTCTCCCTTTCTCCTTCTCCCAGTAAAATCTTCTCTCACCTCTTAATTTTATTTTCCAGATATCACCTTTCATCTTCGACTCACCCTGTGCCCTCTATCTATGTGTCTATCTATGTATCTATGTGTCTATGTATCTATGTATCTATCCATCTATCTATCTATCTATCTATCTATCTATCTATCTATCTATCTATCTACATATATTTATCCCTCCATCTACCCTAATACTGACAAAGGTCTCATGAGTTACAAATATCATCTTTCCATGCAGGAACCTTAATAAGTCTCTTATGAATTCTCTTTCCTGTTTATCTTTTCATGTTTCACTTGAGTCTTGTAGTTGAAAGTTGAATTTTCTATTGGGCTCTAGTCTTTTCAACAAGAATGCTTGAAAGTCCTCTATTTCACTGAATGTCTATTTTTTCCCCTGAATGATTATGCTCAGTTTTGCTGGGTAGGTGGTTCTTGGTTGTAATCGCATCTCCTTTGCCCTGCAGAATATTATATTCCAAGCCCTGAGGTCCCTTAATATAGAAGCTGCTAAATCTTGTGTTATCCTGATTGTGTTTCCACAATACTTGAATTATTTCTTTCTGGCTGCTTGCAATATTTTCTCTTTGACCTGGGAACTCTGGAATTTGGCTACAATATTCCTAGGAGTTTTTCTTTGGGAATCTCTTTCAGGAGGTGATCGGTGGATTCTTTCAATTTCTATTTTGCTCTCTGGTTCTAAAATTATCAGGACAGTTTTCCTGGATAATTTCTTGAAAGATGACGTCTAGGCTCTTTTTTTGATCATGGCTTTCAGATAGTCCAATAATTTTTAAATTCTCTCTCCTGGATCTATTTTCCAGGTCAGTTGTTTTTCTAATGAGATATTTCACATTGTTTTTTTTTTTACTTTTTTCATGTGTTTGGATTTATTTTACAGTGTCTTGATTTCTCATAAAGTCACTAGCTTCCAATTGCTCTATTCTAATTTTTAAGGAAGTATTTTCTTCAGTAAGCTTTTGGATTTCCTTTTCCATTTGTCCAGTTTTGCTTTTGAGGGCATTCTCCTCATTGGCTTTTTGGACCTCTTTTGCCATTTGGGTTAGTCTATTTTTTAAGGTGTTATTTTCTTCAGTATTTTTTTGGGTCTCCTTTAGCAAGCTGTTGATTTGTTTTTCATGATTTTCTTGCATCACTCTCATTTCACTTCCCAGTTTTTCCTCTACTACTCTTACTTGCTTCTCAAAATCCCTTTCGAGCTCTTCCAAGGCCTGGGACTGATTCATGTTTTTCTTGGAGGCTTTGGATGTAGGAGCTTTGACTTTGTTGTCTTCTTCTGATTGTATGTTTTGATCTTCTTTGTCACCAAAGAAAGTCTATGGTCTGACTTTTTTTGTGAGGTTTGCCCATGATCCCAGCCAATTGCTTGAGTTATAAATTCTTTGTTAAGGTAGGGGTCTGCTTCCAGTGTGGAGAATGTACTGTCCCAAGCTTCAGGGGTTTTGTGCAGTTGTTTTCAGAGATAATTCTAGGGACCTGTAAATTTTCAGTTCTTCCAAGGTGGTATGATAAGGGGCGAGGCATTTACTCCTTTCCTGGCCTGTTCTCTGGTCTATGAGTGATCACATGTGCTTTTTTCTCCCTTGAAACTGTGAGGAGGATTTCCTCTCCACCATTACTATAAGTTCCACCAAGCCAGCACTCCTCCTCGCTCCAGGGCCTCCACCCAGAACTGTGACCCAGATCCAAGCATGGGCAAAGTAAGAGAATCCTCCACCAGCAAAGAGATCCCTGCAATCCCCCTCTGACCAGCCACTCGAATCGCCTCAGTCTGTAGGCTAGAAGTTCCTGAAGCAACTGTCACCCCAGGGCCATGCATGGGGACTGGGGCTGGGATGAAGCTTCTCTCTCATTGTATTCACAGACTTTTCCTACTGACCTTCTCTTTGGCGTTCATGGGTTGAGAAGTCTGGAAAACACCACAGCTGCCCATGATTCAGTCCTCTGAGGATTGCTTCAGGTTTGCTGAGGCCTGTGTGCCCATGCCAAACCATGCTCCTCTCCCAGCCTGGAGTGATATACCTTTCTGATCAACCATCCAGGTTGTCTTGGGCTGGAAATTTGTTTCACTCTGTCTTTTTGTTGGTTCTGCTGCTTTAGAATTTGTTTAGAGCCATTTTATACATATATTTGGAGGGGTTTGGGGAGAGCTCAAGCAAGTCACTGCTTTTACTCCACTCTCTTGGCTCCATCTCCCTGTATTGCTGATTTCTTAGAGCACAATACCATTATACTCACGGAAGACATTTGCTTAACCATTTCCCAATCGATGGGCATCTACTTCATTTCGAATTCTTTGTTATCACAAAAAACACTCCCATAAACATTTCAGTCTTTATGGGGACTTTCTTTTTTGTCAAACGCATCTTTGAGACATAAGCCTGGTAATGGTATTTCTGGGCCAAATTTAGTGATTTTATTGAAGTAATACCAAATTGTGTTCCAAAATGACTGTACTGATCCATAATTCTACCAACAATGCAAAGTATAACTATCTTTAAAATCTCTCCAGATCTGATTATGCCAATCTTTTTTTCATTTTTTTGGCGGTTTACAGAGTATGAAGTGAAGGTTCGAGGTTGTTTTGATTTATATTTCTCTTATTATCAGTGATTTGAAGCATTCTTTCATACTATTCTTTATCATTAGACTTCTGGGGTCAGAATCAAGATATTGGAGTACAGAAAGCAGCCAAACTCTCTCAATATCCCCCTCTAAATAATAATGCCTCAAAATTCTGGAGTGGTAGAACCCATAAAAGGCTGAAGTAAGATATTTTTCTGGACCAAGACAACTTAGGAGATTGGAAGGAAAGGTCTGTGACACCGTGGAGAAGTTTGGCTCAGAGACCATGTGGTAGCAACACTATGGGTGGACACTAGAGGTTGTGGCAGCAACAGCAACAGATTCAGTAGCTCCTAAACCAGATACAGTAAGGGGATCAGGCAACTGACCAGAAAGGAGCTATAGGGTACCCCTGTGCTAGTACTGGGCACAAGACAGGACATTATTTGGAAACTCCATTGTCTATACCCAATTCCAGGGCAAAGTTCCGGGGAGGAGAGGATTGCTTCCTATCCCAAGGGAGCATGTTACCTGAGGATCAGTATCTTTTGCAATCACAAGAGATCAGAAGCCCTGAAAAAAAGTAACACTTTCAATCACAAAGGAGAAGGGATCATGAAGAGAATATCACTTTTAGTAGTAAGGGAATAGATCCCTAAGGGGTAATATTGATTGTGGTTACAAGGGAGTAGTGACTATACGTCCTCCGGATCACACCAATTTGGAAGCACCAAAAATGTCCAGAGCACCATAACTAGCTCTGAAAACAGTAATGTGAAAAGCTTGAAACTCAGGACCACAACCCTTCACTGTGAAAAGAGTTCAACTTTAATATAAAGTCAAGAAATAGTCTGGAAAAATGAATAAACACCAAAAACAAACCAAAAACCCTGAACATAAAAATCTACTATGATGACAAGAAATATCAAGAAACAAAATAAGAAGACAACCTTGTAAAAACAACTACAAGCAAAGCCTCAAAGGAAAAAAAATGTGAATTTGACACAAAACCAACAAGAATTCCAGGAAGAACTAAAATTTATTTAAAAATTTTAAAAAAGAGTGGTAGAAGAAAATTGAGAAAAGAAGTGGGGGCAATGATGAAATTGTGAAAGATGATTAATAGCTTGGTAAAACAGACATAAAATGCTGAAGAAAATAACACTGTAAAAAATAAGTACCTAAATGGGGGGAAAAGAGGCACAAATTTTATTAATGAAAATAATTCCTTACAAAGCAGAATTGGCCAAATAAAAAAAAAAAGAAATACAAAAGCTCACCAAAGAAAATAATTCTTTAAAAATTAGAAGTGAATAAAAAGAAGTTAATGACTCTATGAGAAATCAAGAAACAATAAAACAAAACCAAAGGAATGAAAAAAATAGAAAACAAGATGGAACACCTCATTGGAAAAACAATTGGCCTGGAAAATAAATCCAGGAGATAAAGTTGAAAAATTATTGGATTACCTGAAAGCCATGATCATATAAAAAGCCTAGATATCATCTTCAAGATATTATAAAAGAAAACTGCCTTGATATTCTAGAACCAGAAAGTAATATAGAAACTGAAAGAATCCACTGATTAATTCCTGAAAGAGATCTCAAAATGAAAACTCTCAGGAATATTATATCTAAATGCCAGATACTTCAAGTCAAAAAGAAAATACTTCAAGCAGCCAAAAAGAAACCATTCAAATATTATAAAACCACAGTCAGGGTCACACAAGATTTACTAGCTACCACATGAAGGGAGCACAAGGCTTGGAATATGAAATTCCAGAAAACAAAGAGTCTAGGATTATATCCAACAATAAACTACTCAATAAACCTAAGTATAATCCCTTAGGGGGGAAATGAATATTTAGTGAAATAGAGGACTTTCAAACACTCCTAACAAAAAAGTCAGAGTTGAATAGAAAATTTGACTTTCAAATACAAGACTCAATAGAAGCACTAAAAGGCAAACATGAAAGAGAAATCATAAGGGACTCAATAAGGAGAAAATGTTTAATTTTCTATAAAAAAACTGATAACTCCTAGGAACTTTATCATTATTAGAGCAGTTAGAAGGACTCTGCATAGAGTACACAGGAGTGAGATAATTTAGTTGAAATGATCTCAAAAAAATGAATGAATGAGAAAGAAAGATATACTGGGAGGAGGGAGACAGGAGAAGAAGAATGGGAAAATTTTCTTGCAGAAAATAGGGTACAAAGAAGGGCTTTTATGGTGGAGGGGGAAATGATGGGAGATGGGCAATGCTTGAAAATAACTCTAATCTTACTTGATTCAAGGAGGGAAGAATAGATAGATAGATAGATAGATAGATAGATAGATAGATAGATAAAAGGACAGACAGACATACATTTTGTGTACATGTGTGTACATACACACACACGGGCACAGAAATCTATCTTGCCCCACAGGGAAGTAGAAGGGAAAGGGGGATAAAAGAAAGGGGGTGGAGGTATAAAACTTAACACAGAATAAGGGAGGCAATAGTCAGAAGCAAAACAGGCTTTAGAAAAGGAACAAGGTTAAAAGATAGATAGAAATACAAAACAGAAGGAAATAGGGAAGAGGGAAATGGACAGTTAGTAATAAATGTGAATATGAATGAGATGAATTCACTCATAAAATGGGAGCAATAGCAGAATGGAATAGAAACCAAAATCCAACAATATATGGTTTACAAGAAACACATTTGAAACAGAAAGACACACACAGAATAAAAATAAAGGGCTGGAGAAGAAACTATTATGCTTCAAACATACAAACAAAAAAACAAAAAATCAAGGGTAGCAATCATGATCTTAGCCAAAGAAAAGGCAAAAATATACCTAATTAAGAAATAAAAAGTGAAACTACATCTTTCTAAAAGGCACCATATACAAAGAAGTAATGTTAATAATAAATATACATGAACCAAACAGTATAGCATCCAAATTCTTAAAGGAAAAGTTAAATGAGTTAAGGAAGAAATAAAAAATAAAACTATACTAGTAAGGGAACCTCAGTTTTTATCTCTCAAAGCTAGAGAAATCTAACCATTAAGTAAATAACAAAGAAATTTGGGAGATGAATAGAATTTTAGAAAAGTTATACATGATAGACATTTGGAGAAAATTGAATGGAAATAGAAAAGAGTATATTTTTCCCTCCTCATCTTTTCATGGCACCTTCACAACAATTGATGATGTATTAGGACATGAAAACCTCACAAACAAATACAGAACAGCAGGCATTTGTTTTTGTTTTGTTTTGTTTTGTTTTATTTTGTTTGTTGAACAACAATACTATAATGATGTTCAACATTGAAAGAGTTAGCTACTCTGATGAATATAATGAGCCAAGGTAATTCCAACAGACTAATGATGACAAATGCTATCCACCTCCAGAGAGAACTAATGACCGCTAAGTGCAGATTGAAGAATATTGTTTTTCACTTTCTTTATTTTTCTTGCTTAAAAAAAAATGACTAACTTGGAAATATATTTTGCCGAACTTCAAACCTATAATGAGTATCATTACTTACTTTCTCAATGTGTTCCAGCAGATAGCTGGAGGATGAGAGAGAATTTGAAATTCAAAATGTTAAAAAATGAAAGTTAAAAATAAATAAAGGAATAAGAAAGAAAAAGAAAGGAAACTTTTAATGCTCTCTTTTTCTTTTATTGTTGTTCTTGGTTGCTATATTTGTTTAGCTTTCTTGTATTGCTTTTGTCAGAGTTTGGAATGCAAAAAACAAATCAGATTTGCTTTTTTTCCCTAGGAATTCTTCATATAATTCTTTTTAATGAATATCTATTACTATTAATGTTTAGGATTAAGTTTGCAGAATGTGTCAACTTGTTTGCTTTTTGAGCCTCTTTGCTTTTTGAAACACATTACTCCCTTCCCCCTTGGAAGGTGCAGATTAGTCTAATGTTATTAAAATTTCTTTCCCTTATGTTTGCAGTTTTTTTTCTTTGGTCTCTCACAGAATTTGTTACTTTTCTTTGCAACTGTTCTTGGAAAGTGTCTTGGAATTTGCAGTATATGTTTTCTCCTCCTCTTTCTGCTTCTTCCTTCCTTCCTTCCTTCCTTCCTTCCTTCCTTCCTTCCTTCCTTCCTTCCTTCCTTCCTTCCTCCTCCTCCTCCTCCTCCTCCTCCTCCTCTGTCTTCTTCTTCTTCTTCTTCTTCTTCTTCTTCTTCTTCTTCTTCTTCTCCTTCTCCTTCTCCTCCTCCTCCTCTTCCTCCTCCTCCTCCTTCTTCCTCTTCTTCTTCTTCTGCTTCTGCTTCTTCTGCTTCTTCTCCTGCTTCTCCTTCTCCTGCTTCATCTTCAGTCTTTCAATTAGCACTTCATTTTCTGGAGGAGTTGTACCCCATAAGTTGTTTCTATGAATCCTGTTTTCATGACCAATTGTTTGCTTATATTAGAAACGCGCTTTCTTGGATATTATAGCATTTTTATCCTCTTCTTCCAGAGAGCCCTTTACTTCTGTGCATTTTCATTCTCAGTCAATTGTATTCTCTTTTGTTTCTTTAATGGGACTTGCTACTTCAAATTAACATTTTTTTCTGTTGTTCAGGCCATGAATACTATATTCATAATTATTTCTTTTTTAAATCATTCAGAACATTTTTAGGAAGATTACTTTGACAGCTGAGTGTGGATGGACTGGAATGGAGAAAGAGTTGAGGTAGAAACACCAACCAGAAGACTATGCAATTGTCCAGATGTGAAGTGATGACACCTGTACCAGGGTGGCAGCAGTGTCAGAGCAGAGAAAGGTATATATATGAGAGATGTTATAAAATTAACAATCCCATATCTTCTCATCTTTAGCACTTCTTGTCTACAATATTCCTTCACAGTGGAGCCAAGCAAAAGTGTTGGAGAGTTTCTTCTAGGGCTTTGTACACTTGCTGGGTGCCAGTCAAACACCTTGGCTCTAATCTGTTTATGCATCATTCTTGCGACCTGGCTAGGCCATCATTTTTCTGGCCATGTGGTTACTTAATGATATAACTTATGCCATGCATTAAGTAAGCCCTGGTCATCATTGGGAATGCACTGCAGCCCATTTGAAGCTACTGTATAACTCTCCATTGTCCTTTAAGTCACCCAAGACTTTTGTTCCATGGACCTTATAATATTCCAAAATTTGCAGCAGTGTGGTATCTCTGGGAGAACATTTGTTTGTTAATGAGTGGTCTTTGCCCAGAGAGGGGCAGTTTGCATTTGCTGGAAGCTCTGCACAATTAAATCAAACCTGGCCTACACTCTTTCTTTTGTCTTATTTTGGGACAAACTAATTATTAATTTACAGTGGCCATCGCAATTATATGTATGGATTGAGTAATGAGGAGGCATTTTAGTGACACTTTGGGTAGAGGTCTGGACCTGGAAACCAGAAGAGGAAGACCTGAGTTCAAATTCCACTTCTGTCACTTACTGTGTGACCTTGTCAGAGGTTAAGACACTAAAACTTGAGGAAAATAATGTCAGAAAGAATTTATGAAGCTTTTTAGTAGTTTATGAAGTCCTGGGTGAGAAGAACTAAAGATGTTAGTGGTAAAGGCTGTATTTTTACCCTTGCTATGGAATAAAAGACCTTTAGAATAGGAAGGAAGTTCAATGTAAGCAACTGGTAAAGAAAATGGTTTCAAAGAACAAAATTTAAATCTCTTGATGACTTACAGGAAAGAAAGATTTTATTTTATGGTTGGAGTACTTCTAATAAGAGCTAGTTAAGAAACATATTTGAGCTTCCACTTCTGGGAGCCAAGATGGTGGAGTAAGAAGTAAGTTGCTCTCACCCTCCCTTATCAATCTCTAAAATCCCAGAAAATATCACCTCAGGAAAAACCCTGGAACAGCTGAACCAGAAGACAGCAGAGGGAAAGGAGGGAGGGAGATGAGTATTGTTTGAACCTTACTCTCATCAGATTTGGCTCAAGAAGGGAATAACATAATTAGTGAGGTATAGAAATCTAACTTGCCCTATAGGCAAGAGGAGGGAAAGGGGAAAGAAAAGGGAGGCGGAAATAGAAGGAAGGGAAGAAATAGTAAGGGTAAAGGGAAAGAAAAGGGAGGGGACTAACAGAAGGGAGGTGGGACTGAGGGAGGCAGTGGTCAAAAGCAAAACATCAGTGAGGAGGAAAAAGGAGAAAGGAGAAAGAAAAACATAAACAGGGGGGAAAAGGATGGAGAGAAAGACAAAGATAGTAATCATAACTGTAAATGTGAATGGGATGAACTCTCCCATAAAACAGAAACGTATAGCAGAATGGATTAAAAGCCAGAATCCTACAATATGTTGTTTACAGGAAACACACTTTTTTTTTTACAGGAAACACATTTGAAAAAGAGTGACACACTCAGGGAAATGATAAATTGCTGGAGCAGAATATATTATGCTTCAGCTGAAGCAAAAAAAAAAAAAAAGCAGGAGTAGCAATCCTGATCTCAGACAAAGCAAAAGCAAGAATAGATCTTATCAAAAGAGTTAAAGAAGGAAACTATATCCTGCTAAAAGGCACCATAGACAATGAAGTAATATCATTACTAAACATATAGGCACCAATGGTATAGCATCCAAATTCTTAGAGAAGTTCAGGGAGTTACAGGAAGAAATAGACAACAAAACTATACTAGTGGGGGACTTTAACCTCCCCCTTTCTGACCTAGATAAATCTAACCACAAAATAAACAAGAAAGAAGTTAAAGAGGTGAATAGAACATTAGAAAAGTTAGGTATGATAGACCTCTGGAGAAAACTGAATGGGTATAGAAAGGAATATACTTTTTTCTCGGTGGTACATGGCACATACACAAAAATTGACCATGTACTAGGGCATAAAAACCTCACAATTCAATTCAGAAAGGCAGAAATATTAAAGCATCCTTTTCAGATCATGATGCAATAAAAATTATATGTAATAAAGGGCTATGGAAAGATAGACTAAAAATAATTGGAAACTAAATAATCTAATCTTAAAAAATGATTAAGTCAAGCAATAAATTATAGAAACAATCAATAACTTCATTCAAGAGAATGACAATAGTGAGACAATATACCAAAACTTATGGGATGCAGCTCTTAGGGGAGGTTTTATATCTCTAAATGATTATATGAATAACATAGAAAAAGAAGAGATCAATGAATCGGGCACAAAACTAAAAACATTAGAAAAAGAACAAATTAAAATTCCTCAATTAAAAACCAAAGGAGAGATAAATATAATTGAAAATAAGAAAACTATTGAACTAATAAATAAAACAAAGAGCTGGTTTTATGAAAAAAACAATAAAATAGATAAACCTTTGGTTAATTTAATTTAAAAAAAAGAAAGAAGAAAACCAAATTACCAGTATCAAAAATGAAAAGGGTGAAGCCACCACCAAGGAAGAGGAAATTAAAACAATAATTAGGAACTATTTTGCCCTACTGTATGCCAATAAATTTGACAATCTTAGTGAAATGGATACATATTTACAAAAATATAAATTGCCCAGATTAACAGAAGAAGAAGTAAAATATTTAAATAACCCCATCTCAGAAAAGGAAATTGAACAAGCTATTGATGAACTCCCTAGGAAAAAATCTCCAGGGCCAGATGGATTTACATGCAAATTCTATCAAACATTTAAAGAACAATTAATTCCAATACTCTATTAACTATTTGGGAAAATAGGTAAAGAAGGAGTCTTGCCAAATTCTTTTTATGATACAAATATTGTGCTGATACCTAAACTGGGAAGAGTCAAAACAGAGAAAGAAAATTATAAACCAATTTCCTGAATGAATATAGACCCAAAAATTTTAAATAAAATATTAGCAAATAGATTACAGCAATTTATCACAAGAATAATATACTATGACCAGGTAAGATTTACACCAGGAATGCAAGGCTGGTTCAATATTAGGAAAACTATCAGCATAATTGATCATATCAACAACAAAACTAACAGAAACCACATGATCATCTCAATAGATGCAGAAAAAGCTTTTGACAAAATACAACATCCATTCCTATTAAAAACACTAGAGAGCATAGAAATAAATGGGGTCTTCCTTAAAATAATAAATAGCATCTCCCTAAAAACTTCAGCAAGTATCATATGTAATGGGGGCAAGCTAGAAACATTTCCAGTAAGATCATGGATGAAGCATGGATGTCCATTATCACCACTCTTGTTCAATACTGTACTGGAAAAGTTAGCTTTAGCAATAAGAGAAGAAAAAGAAATTGGAGGTATTAGAATAGGCAAAGAAGAAACAAAGTGATCACTCTTTGCAGATGATATGATGAAATACTTAGAGAATCCTAGAGAGTCAAGTAAAAAAACTACTTGAAATAATAAAAAAAAACTTTAGCAAAGTTACAGGCTATAAAATAAACCCACATAAATCATCAGCATTTCTATATATCACCAATAAAACCCAACAGCAAGAGATAGAAAGAGAAACATCATAAAATATTTAGGAGTCTACCTATTGAAACAAACCCAGGAACTATATGAACACAATTACAATTACAAAACACTTTTCATACAAATAAAGTCAGATCTAAATAATTGGAAAAAAAAAAACATCAGTTGCTCATGGGTAGGCCGAGCTAATATAATAAAAATAACATTTCTACCTAAGCTAATTTACTTATTCAGTGCCATACCAATCAAATTACCAAATAATTATGTTATAGAGTTAGAAAAAAATAATAAGAAGATTCATTTGGAAGAACAAAAGGTCCAGAATATCAAGGGAACTAATGAAAAGAAATGCAGGGGAAGGTGGCCTAGCCATTCCAGATCTTAAATTGTGTTATAAAGCAGCAGTCATCAAAACTGCTTGGTACTGGCTCAGAAATAGAGTGGTGGATCAGTGGAATAGGTTAAATATTCAAAACATAGTAGTCAATGACTATAGTATCTATTATTTGATAAACCCCAAAACCCCATCTTCTGGGATAAGAACTCACTCTTTGACAAAAACTGCTGGGAAAACTGGAACAGAATATGGCAGAAATTAGGCATAGATCAAAATCTCACACCATGTACCAAAATAAAGTCAAAATGGTTTCAGGATTTAGACATCAAGGCTGATACTGTAAGCAAACTGGGAGAGCAAGGAATAGTTTACCTATCAGATTTATGGAGAACAGAATTCATGACCAAAGAGCAGATGGAGAATATTATGAAAAGCAAAATGGATAACTTTGATTACATTAAATTGAAAAGTTTTTGCACAATCAAAGCCAATGCCACCAAGATTAGAAGGAAAGTAGAAAATTGGGAAAGAATTTTTACAACCAGTCTCTCAGATAAGGGCCACATTTCTAAAATATATAGAGAATCAAGTCAAAATTATAAGAATATGAGTCATTCCCCAATTGATAAATGGTCAAAAGATATGAACAGGCAGTTCTCAGATTCAGACATTAAAGCCATGTATAGTCATATGAAATAATGCTCTAAATCACTATTGATTAGAGAAATGCAAATCAAAACAACTCTGAGGTACCACATCACACCTATCAGATTAGCCAACATGACAAAACAGAAAAGTGATAAATGTTGGAGGAGATGTGGGGAAATTGGAACACTAATGCATTGTTGGTGGAGTTGTGCAATGATCCAACTATTTTGGAGAACAATTTGGAACTATGCCCAAAGGGCTATAAAAATGTGCATACCCTTTGACCTAGCAATAACACTTCTAGGGCTATATCCTAGAGAGAGCATACAAATGGGAAAAGGACCCACATGTACAAAAATATTTATAGCACCTCTTTTTGTGGTGGCAAAGAATTGAAAATTGAGAGCATGCACATCAATTTGGGAATGGTTGAACACGTTCTGGTATATGAATATAATGGAATATTATTGTGCTATAAGAAATGAAGAATAGGCTGACTTCAGAAAAACCTGGAAAGACTTGTATGGTCTGGTGCTGAGGTAAGTGAGCAGAACTAGGAGAAAGTTGTAACAGACACGTTGTACAATGACTAATATTGATAAACTTAACTCTGCTCAGCAATACAAAGATCTGAGACATCTCTAAAGGCCTTGTGATGGAAAATGCTATCCACAAAGAAGAAAGAAATATGGAATTTGAATGCTGATCGAAGCATACTATTTGCTATTTTTTTCTTCTGTTGCATTTTGTTTCCTCTTTCTGATGGTTCCTCCTATTGGTTCTAGTTCTTACTTACAACATCACTAATGTGAAAATATGTTTAATAGGAATATATATGTGTAGCCTATATCAGATTGGGCACTGTCTTGACAAGGTAGGTGGGGAGGGAGGGGGAGAAAAATTTTAAACTCAAAAGCTTACAGAAGTGATTGTTGATAATTGAAAATGAATTAATTAAAAAAAGAAAAAATATATTTGACTTAAGATTTGTAATTTTAATCAAGATGACTTTAAGATGAAAATGAAAAGGAAGAAAGCTGCCTACAAACAACGTCTTAAAATAGTTTGACACAAATATAACAAAAGAAAAATACTATCAGTGGAGATCACCAATAACTCACAGGAAATATTATCCAAAAAAGAAATGATTATACAATTCATAACTTCAAGTGTTAAATAAAGGCACAGACTATATAGATAACAGAGGAAATGATACAGAGCAGAAGTCTCAAATACATGGTCTACAGGCTACATATAGCCTGTAACACTCCAAAGTGTGGCTTGAGAGGCGGAGCCAAGGTGGTGGAGTAAAAGCAGTGACCTTTTTGAGCTCTCCCCCAAACCCCTCCAAATACCTATAAAAAATGCCTCTAAACAAATTCCAAATCAGCAGAACCCACAAAAAGACAGAGTGAAACAAATTTCCAGCCCAAGATAACCTGGATGGTTGATTGGAAAGGTATATTGCGCCAGGCTGGGAGAGGAATGCAGTTTGGCGTGGGCGTGCAGGCCGCAACAAACCTGGAGCAGGCCTCAGAGGACTGAATTGTGGTCAGTTGTGGCAGTTTACAGACTTCTGAACACATGAATTCCAAATACAACTTAGAAGGTCAGTGGGAAAAGTCTGTTTTTGTGGTGGTGAGATAGAAGCAAAGGGTCCCAGCCCCATTCCCCATGCTCGGCCCTTGGGCAGCAGCTGCCTCCTGAGCTTCTGGCCCACAGACTGAGGGGGAATTGAGTTGCTGATCAGAGGGGGATTGCAGGAATCTCTCTGCTGGTGCAGGATTCACTTGTTATGCCTGAGCTTGGATCTGGGTCACACTTCTGGGTGGTGGTCCTGGGGCAAGAAAGAGTGCTGGCATGGTGGAGCTAGTAGTGACAGTGGAGAGGAAATCATCCTCACAGTTTGAAGACAGATAAGAGTGCTTGTGGTCACTTATAAACCAGAGCACAGGCAAGGAAAGGAGTAAACACCTTGACCTTGATCATAGCACCTTGGAAGAACTGAAAGTTTACAAGTCCCTAGAAGTATCTCTGAAAACAGCTGCACAAAACACCTGAAGCTTGTGACAGTACATTCTCCACACTGGAAACAGACCTCTATCTTAACAAAGAGTTTATAACTCAAGTAATTGGCCAGGATCATGAGCAAGCAATGCAAAGAGTCAGACTATATTATCTTACTTTGGTGACAAAGAAGATCAAAACACACAACCAGAAAAAGACAATGAAGACAAAGCTCCTACATCCAAAGCCTCCAAGAAAAATATGAATTGGTCCCAGGCGATGGAAGAGCTCAAAAAGGATTTTGAGAAGCAAGTAAGAGAAGTAGAGGAAAAACTGAGAGTGACGCTAAAGGAGACCCCAAAAAATACTGAAGAAAATAACACGTTAAAAATAGCCCAACCCAAATGGCAAAAGAGGTCCAAAAAGCCAATGAGGAGAAGAATACCCTAAAAGGCAAAATTGGACAAATGGAAAAGGAAGTCCAAAAGCTTACTGAAGAAAATACTTCCTTAAAAATTATAATGGAGCAATTGGAAGCTAGTAACAATTTGAGAAATCAAGGCATTGTAAAACTAATCCAAAAGGATGAAAAAATAGAAGAGAATGTGAAATAGTTCATTGGAAAAACAACTGACCTGGAAAATAGATCCAGGAGAGAGAACTTAAAATTTATTGGACTATCTAGAAGCCATGATCAAAAAAAGAGCCTAGACATCATCTTTCAAGAAATTCTCAAGGATAACTGCCCTGATATTTTAGAACCAGAGGGCAAAATAGAAATGGAAAGAATCCACCGATCACCTCCTGAAAGAGATCCCCAAAGGAAAACTCCTAGGAATATTGTAGCCAAATTCCAGAATTCCCAGGTCAAGTAGAAAATATTGTAGGCAGTCATAAAAAAACAATTCAAGTATTGTGGAAACACAATCAGGATAACACAAGATTTAGCAGCTTCTACATTAAGGGACCAGAGGGCATGGAATATAATATTCCGAAGGGCAAAGGAGATAGGATTGCAACCAAGAATCATCTACCCAGCAAAACTGAGTATAATCCTTCAGGGTGAAAAATGGTCATTCAATGAAATAGGGAACTTTCAAGCATTTTTGATGAAAAGACCAGAGATGAATAGAAAATTTGACTTTCAAATACAAATCTCAAAAGAAACATGGAATAGGTTAACAGGAAAGAGAAATCATAAGAGACTTATTAAGGTTGAACTTTCCTTCATGGAAAGATAATAGTTGTAAGTCATGAGTCCTTTGTCAATATTAGGGTAGTGGGAGGGAAAAAATTATATGTATGTATGTATAGATAGATAGATAGATAGATGGATAGATAGATAGATAGATAGAGGGTACATGGTGAGTTGAAAATGAAGGTGTGATATCTGGAAAATAAAAATTTAGGGGTGAGAGAGGATTATACTGGGAGAAGGAGAAAGAGATAAGTAGAATGGGGTAAATTATCTCACATGAAATAGACAAGAAAAGGCTTTTACAGTGAAGGGGAAATGGGGGAAGGTGAGAGGGAATGAGTGAATCTTATTCTCATAGAATTTGGATTAAGGAGGGAATAACATACACAATGGGGTATAGAAATCTATCTTACCCTACAGGAAAATAAGGGGAGAAGGGGACAAGATAACAGGGGATTGATAGAGGGGAGGGCAGATTGGGTGAGGGGATAATCAAAAGCAAACACTTCTGAGGATGGACAGGGCCAAAACAGAGAATAGAATAAATGGGGGGTAGGATAAGATGATGGGAAATATACTTAGTTTTCTACAGCATGACCACTATGGAAGTGTTTTACATGACTACACATCTATAACCTGTATCAAGATGCTTGCCTTTTCAATGAGGGTGGATGGGGAGGGAGGAAGGGAGAACATTTTTAACTCAAAATTTTAAAAACACATGTTAAAAATAAAAAAAAAGAAAAAAGAAAGAAAAAACCAAATAACTAAAACAAAAAACAAAAAGAAAACAAAGTGTGGCTTGAATCAGATTAAAATGTAATTGGGAAATTTTCAACAAAAAAATACAATAAACCAAAGGTAACATTACATTTTAAAACTGCCAATATGCAACCTTAAAGGATGCTTATGCATAAAATAACAGCCCTCTTTTCTATTTAAGTTTGATATCTAGAAAACTATATATAAACCAATAATTAAAGGTATCACTGACATTGTGAGAGATGTGACTCATGACTAAAATGTGGTTAAGGAAGGGTGTACCTTATGAAAAAGGAATAGATTAACCAAAACATTAAAATGATATACTTCTGTAAGGAAAGCCATGAACTCAATTTTGAAAACATTACAAAGAACATAAAATCCCTGGAGGACAAGATCTTGCAAATGAAAGAACCTCAGAGATCATTTAGGCCAACTCATACTAAAAAAATAATTCCTTCTTAAATCATTTCCTTTCTCCTTGGAGGACTCCAGGGAAAGAAAATCAATGATTTCCCAAGGAAATCAGTCTCATTTTTTGGATCAATTTAATAGTTAGGACATTTTAACTTATGTTGAGTTCTCTCTAAAGTCACTACAAATCTCTTAGTTGCAAAACCTAATGACATTTTCTCAACCTTCATCCTTCTTGACTGCTGCAGCTGATCATCCTCTTCTCCTTGATACTCTCTTTCCTCTAGTTTTCTGTGACACTATCTCTTTTGTTTCTCCTGCATGCCTGATTGTTGCTTCTCAGATCCATTTGCTGATTTTTCATCTATAGCAGGTCTGCTAATGATGACTGTATCCCTGGCCTCTATCCTGAGTTCTCTTTTCTTCCTCCCCAATTGTATTTTGTTTAGTGATCTCATCAGCTCCTATGCATTCAATTATCTTCTCTATGTTGATGATTTCCAGATCTTCTTATCCACCCCTAACCTGCCTCCAAATCTACATACTCACAGTTACAACTATCTATTTGACATTTTGGACAAGATGCCATGTCTACATCTTAAACTTAATTTGTCCAAAACTGAGCTCATGGTCTTTCCTCTTAAATTCTCCTCTCTTCTGAACTTTCCTATTAAAGTGCAGACCCATACCATCCTCCAAGTCACTGAGGCTTGAAATCTAGTTGTTATCCTAAAGTCTTTACTCTTTTTCTCTCTACTCCCAACACCAATCAATTGCAAATTTCTTTTGTTTCTACCTTTGTAATACTTCTCGTATATTTATCCTTCTTCCCTGTGAAACTGCTGCCACTCTGGGTTCAGGCCTTCATCACCTCATACCTGGACTATGGCAAGAGCCTTCTGATTGTTCCCTGTGCTTAAAGTCTCACATTCTAGTCCATCCTCTACTCACATGTCAAATTGATCTTCCTAAAGTGCAAGTCTGTCTACACCAATCATGTTCCCACCCCCAATTCAATAAACTCTACTATCTCCCTCTTCCTTCCAGCATCAAACTTAAAATTGTTTGCCTTTTAAAGCTCTTCATACCATAACCCATTTCTACCTTTCCCATCTTCTCACACATATAATAGCCCTCCCCCTCTGCCATGCTGCATGACCAAAATAAACTCTGCAATCTAAGGACAGTGACCTCCTTGCTGTTTCTCATACTAGACACTTCACCTTTTCAACAAATGCTCTCTCTTCTATCTGGAATTCTCTCTTTCCTCATCTCTGTTTCCTGATTTCCCTGGTTTCTTCAAGACCCAGCTAAAATTCCATCTTCTTTAAGAAGCCTTTTGTGATCTCCCTTAATGCTAGTGCTTTACCTCTGTGATCATCTCCATTTTTTCCTTAAAATATCTTGTTCAAACACAGCTATTTGTATGTTGTCTCCCTCCCATTAGACTATGAGCTCCTTGAGAATAGGGGCTATTCTTTGTCTTTCTTTGCTTCCTCAGCTGTGAGCACAATACCTGACACATAGTAGCTGCTTAACAAATGCTTGTTGACTGACTGACACTATCTGACAGTCTAAAACTTTGATTGCTGATTCTAAGTCTGTTTTTTATTTGGTCCCTACTGTTATCTCTTTCTTTATAAGAAGAAACATTTTCAAATATTTTGCTAAAATATAGGCATATAATATCTATGTATTCATTCTCCAATTTTATTGGTACCATTAAATGGAGAAATGAGGTTGGTTAGACATGGTTTGTTATTGATAAATCCATACTTGCTTGACTAAGTGTTTGGAACCTCTCTACTTAATATATATTGTAGAATTTTATTTCTACCCAACCTTTCTAATATACAGATCATACCATGTTCCTCCCATGCTTGTGGGGAAAATAAGAACTCAACACTTGAATAGTTCCTTATTGCTTATTGAATAAAATACAACCCATTATGGAGGAGTTCATAATCTGGGATCACTAAACTTTAGAAAATATATATTTTGATAACTGTATTTCAACAGAATTATTTTCCTTTGTAGTCCTGTGCACTACGTTTTATGCATTTAAAATATTCTGTGAAGAGATTTATTGGCTTCAATACACTGCATAACTGTTCGGTTTTGCACACACCCAAAAAGTTTAAGAACTCCTTCTCTGGAGAAGAGGTTTCAAACTCAAATAGAAATGGCAGCCACTAATCCATACAAAAGTATCCTTATGGGATTCATATTGATTTAATTTTTAAAAAGTAATTATGTTTGTTGCATTTTTTTATTTTGATAAATATTTCCCAATTACATTTTAATCTAGTTTGAGCTACACTTGGGAGTGTTATAGACTGCTTGTGGTTTGCCAGCAATGTGTTTAACATCTCTGCTCTAGAGCACAATATTTAATGCTCTCCAAAATCTCTTTACATCCTACTGTTCTAGGCTTATTTCCCATTGTCTTCCTTCATATAGTCTACATTCTAGCCAAACTTGTCTATTATCAGTTTCCTGAACTGGACATGACATAATTCCTAAAGTTTTATACACATGTATTGAAATTCATTTCACAAATTTCACTCTTTCTATGGTGGATAAAAATAGGGAAACAGAATAGGTATGAAGCACATGTGGCAGACTGATCAGAAGGCTTGAGTTGCAAAGTAAACTTTGAAGAAAAGATATGTGGGCTCTACGTAAATAACTGCCAGACAATAAACCTTAGTTCAATATTCTTCATCAGCAAAGCTTTCTCATCCAAGATCAACTTTAGCAATGATATTTCCCCAGAGCCACCAGAGTTTGTCACAAGTCAGAAGAGCTGTGTGAGGCAACTTTCTACACATTTTACCTATTTACAATTCCCTTTGGATCCCTTTAGCCTTAAGGAATCCTCCATCCTCAATGTAAAGCTCATGAATAAAAGGAAGAGTTTCTTTTAGCATCAGCCTATTCTTGAATTCTGCTGAGATACTACATTTTGGAGTTGTTTATTAATGTGTCTTCCAAATAAAAGTAGCAAGGTTAAAGAGGAATGTAAAATGTAGGTTGGTAGTATTGAAAAACCAAATGTGGGGTGTTCAGGAAGAGAGACCCTTCTCGCTTCACAGAGTCTTTTCCATTTTTCCTCCAGCATTCCCAAATTGCTATATATATATCCATAGGATCTACTTGAAAGGACTGTCAACTATGGTACAAGCAAATTCTTCAGAACTTAAAAAAAAAACTTTTTTTGCTAAGAAATTCTGGCATAATATTCAACCTCATCTTTAGCTGTACTCTATCCCAAGCCATTTGTCAGGTCTGTGTTTGTGTGTATGTATATGTGTATACCATGTTTGCATATGTTTATATACAGATGTCTATATATTTAAATATGTTTATATATTTATATTATATGCATATATTCACATATTTGAAGATCTCCCTCTAATAAAATATCTCAAACTTGTTCTAATATTTTTCTAAGAAGTATCTTGTCTTTCATGACTTTGTATTTTATTTTTTTTTACTCCTTAGTATTGGAGACCAATATGAGTCATAAACTATAAAAATCTGTGATTTCATTAGTGTGGTTCTAGTCTCCACTGGTCCCAGATGATATCCCATTCATATCTTAAGAGTTTGATTACTTAGTTGCTGCAACCTGAAAAATCACACAATATCTGGTGGTTAAATCCTGAGGATGCTTTCCTCTGAAATGTGTGTCATTGATCCTGTTATCATGTCACAATTGGTCCATGATCAGGTTATACTCACAGTCTTTGCTACTTAGTAAGAATTATGAGAAGTTATGTTTCTACTAAAATAACTTTTTAAAACACAAGGTCACTTTCACACCATGATTTAGCATTGGAGGAGACCTGTAGTAGAGACATTGCCATCATCATTAACATTATTATTTGTTTCTACAAATTGCTTTATGCTGTGTGAACTATTTCAATAGCCCAGTGAGATCAATGAGAGTCAGTGTTTAGCTGCTGGAGGGTGTTTGAGGATAAGCTAATTAAGCCAGGGTACCTGTAGAAGGGTTTATTGAACCACAATGCACACAAAACAAGTCAGGTGCTCTCTCTTGTTCTCAAGAATGTTATATTACATCAGGGGACCTTGGACTCAGAAGTCTGAAATATAGGACATTTCATTTAATCTGTAAAGGACAGTGAGGGAACAATGACAGAATGAAGACATCTGATCATAAGCAAGTCTTAATTAAGCAGCTATGATACAGGACTTCTTAAACTTTTTTTTTTATTCCCCCACCCCTTTACACCTTTCAGCAGTGTTCATTAGCTTTGCATGGCCTGAGGAACAAGGCTGCAGTGAAGTTACCTGATGCAACATGGGCAAGCATTGCCAGAAACACTTCAGATTTATTATGCATTTGATTTTTAATTGATTTTTGGTCATTGCCTGTTCAGAAAACTTTTACTGTTGCCAAATCTTTCGTGACCTCATATGGAGTCACAGCTCAGTTTAAAAAGCAATGAAAACAGCCTCGAATCCAGGAAAAACTGGGTTCAAGTCCCAACTTTCACATGTATTACTGGTGTGAATTCAAGATAATGACTTAACCTTGCAATGCTTTAGGCAACTCTCTAATACTATAAATTACAGAAAAGGGATCAACCTGATTTGGTAGGAATTGCCTCACCTGGGAGTTCCCAGTACCAATGAAATCACAGGTCTACACCCTATTCCCTACTCCTTTGTAGTCATCTCTGTTTGGGGTATTTATTATAGAGCACACAGAGGTACAAGATATATATCCTGTACATTTTATGTTTACAATTGAGAAACAAAATCAATTCAGCTAACTTCTCATCCTTCACCATGGCCTCAGGAGATAAGGTGGTTGTTCTTATTACCAAGGCTAACCTCTATACCTGTTCGCTTGCTAATATCACCTCACATCTTCTCCAGGATCTCATACCATTGGTTATTCTCCTTCCCTCAAGTTTCCAAGTCTCAAGTGGCTCCTTTTTCCTTTGTCTATAGCTTCATTGCTCTCTTCTCAATGCTTCTCAAACCTTTTCTGGTAATACATGTGCCAGAGCCTACCCCAATGCTTTACACATGGTATGTGAATAATAAGTGCTGCATTGAACTAAAGTATTATTATTATTATTATTGGTAGTAGTAGTAGTAGTAGTAGTAATATTGAAATTAGTGACCCCCAAATCATTTCTTGGTATTATGCATTCCTTACTAGGGATTATTTAAGGACTTGAAATCTCAGGTGGATTTTTCATCATAGCTGCTGCCTGAAGGTAGGAATTTTAGAAGAAAAAGGAGGACAAATGGTAAAGTTGATATAGTTTTGGAGAATAGGTTTTAGTTTTATTTAACCAAGCTCAAAATATAGGAATGCTCAGTTTGTGATCAAAGATGAGATGGGTTTACAGAGCACCAGAAAAACTTACTGGTCTAACACAGATGGCATTAAAAAAGGAAGGAAATATTATCCAAACAAAACTTTCAAATATGATACAGAAGATGGCAACAGGTATGATGAAGGATGATGAGTAGTAATTGAAA
Source organism: Vombatus ursinus (assembly GCF_900497805.2). NCBI lineage: Eukaryota > Metazoa > Chordata > Mammalia > Diprotodontia > Vombatidae > Vombatus > Vombatus ursinus. Next base: position 10,739,066 of record NW_020940358.1, read on the forward strand.
ATTCTAATATTTTGTAAGATAAATAACCCAAAAGAGCAGCAGAAAAATAATCAGAACCTCAGATGTCTACACCACAAAGTGGGGATTATGGCTAATATGCAAAGTGAAGCAGGTTCTTAGCACAAGCAAATAAATAATCTCATAGATACCTATCTTTGAGGAGTGGTGCAATATGACCATGGCTGGACTGTGGCAATGGGCAAAAACAACAGTCTAGGTAAAAAGAAGAATCTTGTGGCACTGCTTATTAAGCAATATATTCCTCTGTGGAAATTAATGAACTCAAGCGAAGAAACATGGTACAGGTCATACGGGCAAGAGTCAATAGACAAAGAAAAAGAAGAAATATTGTGGTGGGATAGTCATACTGGGAACCAAGCCAGAAGTAATGGATAATGTGTTTAGGAAGTTTATCATACATTTGGCATCAAGGAATGTGGGTGTAGTGATGGAATACTTTGACTAACAAATCAACAGGAAAAGAAGCAGAGCAGATTATAAATTATTGATTTGTTTTGATAATAAAGTCTTCAATAAGCAGATAAAATGATAAGGAAACTGTTGTTGTGCTTTAAATTTGAACTACAAGAAGGAACTTGCTGGTTAGATGGAAATTATGGGAACAATGGAAGGAAGTAACTGTAATTTTAGAGGGTACAATAAGTACAGAATAGAGCCTAGATATGGTCTGAGATGTACCCTACACTTTTGGATGGTACATTTCAAAGAATCTAGAGAAAAGAGAGATTGGAATTTTTGCTCTAAGATTTTAAAGGAGAAATTGACTCAAAGGTGATAGGGAACTATCATGAAGGACATTTTAATGACATAATTACTAACAATTCTTTTATAGAATGAAAAGATAGAAGAGTCTAATGTGAAAAAAAAACGTGCATAGGAAATAGCCTTAAACACATTTCACCTTGCCTGTTGAAATACTTTGCCTCTTCAAGGCCCATAAAGGATGCTTCTTCTTCTATGAAGTCTGATCTTAACAGTTATTTTGAAGTAATCTTTCACAGAAGCAACTAGGTGATACTGTAGACAAAATGTTAGGATTGGGGTCAGGAAAGCCTGAGTTCAATTCTTGCCTATGTACTTAGTAGTTGTGTGACCCTAGGCAAAGCTGCTCTGTCTAACTCAGTTTCCTTACCTATAAAATAGATAATATTAGCATCTGCCCTCCACCCCAGGGTTATCGCGAGAATCAAGAAGATAATATATGTAAACCACCTAGTGCAGTGCCTGACACATGATAAGTATTTAATAAATATTTCTTCCCTCCCTCTAATTCTTTCTGTGATAGTCTTTCTTTCTTGTAGTTCTACTCTGTTTGAACGCACTTGCTATATACTAACATAATCATTAGCTTATGTATCTTATCTTTTTATTGTAAACTATTTGATGGCAGGGACCATATCCACCTTTATCTTTATGTCCTCAAGTTCAAAGCATGGGGCATTATATATTATACATTTTTAGGAAATGTCTATTGAATTGAATTGGATTGAATTATATGTATATATATATGCACATATGTGGGTATATGTATTGTGTGTATATATTATATGTGTATATACATACAAATATGTGTGCATATAGTGTATATTATGTCTATATATAGACACATTCTTATACACACATGCATATAGATATTTATGGACATATGTGATATATTAATTATACAGATAAAAATAAGATAATATGTATATATAATGAAATATATCATTGAGATTATATGTCCATATATATATATATAAATTTGCCTCAATCCAATTCAAAATATGCATATAACCAAGCAATACATATATAAGTATATGTGCATGTATATGTATGTATTATGCCTCACATATTTGTATATTTATATATACATATATGTATATGCATATATGCACACATTTATATATACACTTGCTATATGTATACACACATATACATATATGGATACACACACACATATATATATATACATATATATTACAGCTTAGTTATCTGAATTATTTACATAATTTAAGATTTTTTTTTGGTGAATTAAAATCACTCATGGAATTTTGGAGCTGTAAAGGATGAAAGGGGGCCATTTAATCCAACTCCTTTACTTTCCCATGGAGGAGTATAAGGCCCAAATGAGTAAAAATGACAGAGCTGGAGCATGAATCTTGCTCTTCAAACTCCAAAGGCAATGCTTTCCCACTATTTCATGTTCTCTTTGCTATCATTTTTTCATAGGAACTGCTTTGATTTTTCCCCCTCATGAGGACATTTGCCATCTCATTTTTTTCCCCTGCTTGCAGAACAACCTCTCTTCTGATGAATCTCACTTTTCCCCACATGCAGGGAGAATGCCAAAGCTACCCAGGCCCCCAGGTTTGGAGTACTTGGTGAGGGTTCCCTTGCTTGGCAGAACTCATTGTGACCCGGTCCTTCCATCTTGACCCCAATCAACATCAAGGTTGGTCATTGTAATGCACTGTGTGAAATGGAAATAGGTCAGAGTTATTGCCCCTTGTTTTCTCAGAGTTGAACTTCAGATTGCAGGGTTCTGATCCTACTGGTAGATAAAAAAAATCCTCAATTTCCTGGCCTCAGATCTGTCACCCTTATAATCCTTCGTCTTTCTAACAGCATCTATGGTCTATTTCTCCATGCTGATATTTTCATGCCTTTGAAGTGGCTGGTTGGTTTTCAGTATTTTAATTATGCATATGCAAACATAAATTTGTGAATCAAACCTATATATCCTTGGTTGTTGTTGTTTTCTTTTTTTTTTAAACAACTTCATAATACCCTTTGCAATAATTCACTTTCAAAGCTTTTCATGAATTAATTTGAAAAAAATCACCCCATCTTTCATAACAATATTGCATAAAACCTAGCACTTCATTTCATGGTTAATTTATTTTGTAATTATAGATCTGTTGGTAAACAGTACCATAATTTTTTTTTCGTTTTGCTTGTTTATCTCGCTTATGCTCTAAAATATTTTCACTAGTGTGATAGCTGTTCTTGAAAAGTGGTTTGCTAGCTAGATTAATTCAAATGAAATACTTTACTGTTCACATTTAGATACATAGAACTTTTTACATGTATGTAACCAGCTTGGAAAAGCCATTATAAAAGGAAAAAGAGGGAAATATATTAAGGATAATATTAAGGTTAATATTTGAAGTCTAGTTGTTTCTATCCTTTATAACTGATTATTCTTTAGATAGCACCATTGTGAGATTATCTGTTTATGTTGGTCCCATTTCACTTATACATTCTGGCATTTAAGTGATGCTGGGTTTTTGAAAAGTTTCCCAAAAGAATGAAAATTATATCATATGATATCAAGCTAAAAAGGTTTCACGTACAGACTAAATAAGGGATTGTCTGTGTTTATAGTGAAAGGATCAGAACAGCTTAAATAGATTTGGAGAGATTAAAAAAAAATGGCCAAGAATTTCAGTATTTTGGCCCTGAAAGCTCATGGTGTCAACTCTCTGAGGCAAGCAGAGGTTACAATGTGTGTTGCTAGAGTATACATAGGCAGTAATGAAATTGTTGTTGTTGTTGTTGTTTTCTGACTTATCAGTGTATTGTGACAAAACATTCTTGACTTTGAATGAACCAGTGACCTTAAGTAAGTCACTTCCTCTATTTCTTTGGATTTCAGATTCTTCATCTGTCAAATATGGGAGTTAGGCAAAATTATCTCCATCTTCTCTTTGTAACTCTAAAGTTTTATGATCCTTTAATGATAGTTTTAACAATTATTTTCAATTGAAATAGGTAAGTAGTAGATATGGAGAGTTGTTTAAATTTAACATTTTTCATATTTACAATTACTCCAGGCTTGCACAAATGAGGGGGGTGGGAGAAAGTAAAAAAATGTTGCTCATTATATTTTGTTATTCTTACTTGTGTTTTTTAGAACAAATAAACAGTTGTTTGTTTGTTTGTTTTTTCCTCCCAAAGTAATAGGAAGGTAAAAGGTACTTAAGCTTCTCTCAGGCCTCTCCAGTGTTTTGTGATGATTTCTAAGCTGTAGGTTTGGGTTGTAAACACCTGCGTTACCAAATGGAAAAAGACTAAATATTTCAAAGTTTGGACTTCATGCCCTTGGCATTGATTCTCTCTCTTTTTTCCCCCCAGGATATTTTATATGTTTCTTGATAGTAAGAGGCATTTTTCTCTGACCAGAAGCCCATGGAATTGTACTTCATATAGCTTCAGAAAAGACTCCCCTGTTTCTGGCTAGATCTTTCCATAGCATAACTAGCAGTTTTCTTTTCTGTAAAATGAGAAGTTTGAACTAGGTGATCTCTGGAGACCTTTCTAGTTCTGCCAGTCTATGGCTCTGTGTTTTTCTCCCTTATTTCTCTGAGAAAGGTAATATCATTGGTAATTGTAAATTCCATGATAGATTGTAAGCTTCATAAAGGGAGGAATTTTGTAATAGGTCTTTATAAATCCCTTGAATATGATAGTTGCTTAACAAACACTTGTTGAATGCATCAAATATGTATTTCCACTGGAAAAAATACATATATACATATACACATATGTATATGTATACGTACATGCATACATACATACACATTAATATCCATTGGGGATTAAAAGATGCATTCAACAAATGTTTATTATGCATCTATCACATAAAAACTTACACATAATAATATATATAAATTGGAAAATATTATTTTAAATCCATCATATTTCTATAGTATTTTGCAGTCTAAAACTCTTACAAACAAGTTCACTTGACTCTCACAATGACACTGAATTTATCACAGTAGGTGATATTGTTTTCAGTTTATGTTTGAGGAAACTGAATCTCAGGAAGAAAAAAGTGAGTCTTCTGTATTTAAGTAACTAGTAAGTTGTGGCGTTAAGGACCAAAACCATTGTCTGTGGGTTTTCTCAGTTTTCTCTCCATGTTTCTTTTCCTTAGTGTCCTCTGAAGAAATATTTGTCAGCCCAGAATACATGTTTGAAATTTATTCAGTTCTATGGGATGGTGGTTTTTCTTTTGTCTTTTTTCCTGCTTTTTGATTTAGACCTGTGATTTCAATGGTGTAGGGAATTCCCCAATGAGGAAGATCACTCCGCCTATGGAAATTAACACTGTTTTGCAACTTAGAGGCTTAGAAAGTTTCCTGATGCACTCACGCAGTCAGTTATGTGTCAGAAATGGGACTTCATCCCAAGTCTTTATGATTCTGAAGCCTGATCTCTATCTACTATTCTCTGCTACCTCTCTTGCCTAGATAGATTGTTATTTTCAATATAGTAGAATAGATAGATAGATACATAGATGATAGATAGATAGATGATAGCTTGATATAGCAGATTAGATAAGTTGATAGACTAATAGATATCTAGACAATATACATGTGTGTATACATAAGAAAAGACAACAGTATACAACCAAAAGAGACCTCAACAATTATTTATTATAACAGTGTCATTTTGCAGGGGCAGCTTGGTTGCTCAATGGATAGAGTGCCAAGCCTAGAGTTGGGAATACTTATCTTTTTGAGTTCAAGTCCAGCCTCAGACACTTACCAGCTGTGCCATCATGGGCAAGTCACTTACCTTGTTTTGCCTCAGTTTCCACATTTGTAAAATGACCTAGAGAAAGAAATAGCAAATCACTTCAGTATTTTTGCCAAGAAAACCCCAAATAAGGTTGCAAAGATTTGAACCTGACTGAAAAAAAAAATTGAATAAAATCATTCTACAGACAAAGAAACAGAGCCAGGATGGCTCCCAATTTGCAAAAAAAGAAAAACAAAACAAAACAAAAAAAACACCTAAAAATGTACAGGTGTTCATTATAATATATTGAGTAAGCAAACATCTAGCGAATATGTTGGTATTTGGTCAATGTCATTGTAATGGTCTCAAACTTTCAAACTCTTTTTTGTCTCTGATCTCTCCTTTGTGTCTCACATTCAATTAGTCATCAGTCAAATCCCTTTTTTTTATTTCTTAAATCCATCTCTATTTTTCTACTTACATTTTTCATTCTTAGTTTTTGGCCTCTTCAGCTTGTGCTTGTACTATTCCAACAAGCTCATTATTACTTCCCCTCTTTTCAGTCTCTTCCTCCTTTAGTCCTGTCTTTGATTTAGGGAGATAGGTAGTACAATGCAGAGAGCACTGGGCCCAGAGACAGGAAGTCCTGAGCTGAAAACCCGCCTCAGATATTACTACCTGTGTGACTTTGTGTAAACCAGTTAACCTCTGCTTGTATCAGTTTCCTCAAATGTAAAACGAGGATCATAGTAGCTCCTACCACTTACTTTGCAGGGTTGCTGTGAGGATCAAATAAGATAATATTTGTAAGGTACTTAGCACAGTTCCTGGAAGACAGTAGGCACTTAATAAATGTTTATTAACGGAGCAGCTAGGTGACACAGTGGATATAGCTCCAGCCTTGGAGTCAGGAGTACCTGAGTTCAAATCTGGCCTCAGATATTTGACACTTGCTAGCTGTGTGACCCTGGGCAAGTCACAACCCCAATTGCCTCACCAAAAAAAAAAATAAATAAATAAAAATAAAAATAAATAAATAAAATTAATAAATGCTTATTAACTCTCTCTCCCTTTCCCTATTGTGCACAGGTTTCTATATACTAGAACATTCTGGTATAACTCACTGTACATTGACTATACCTTGATCATTCTTACTACTATATTTTTGCTCTTGATAAGTACCATCTTGAATATATTCAACTAAACAATTCAATTTAGCAAGTATCGATTGAACATCTAGTAGATGCTAGGCAGTATGCTAGGTAGTATGAATAAAAAGATTAAAAAAATGGTCTCTGCTCTCAAAGACTTTGCACTACTGGAGAGATAGATATAGAGATGATAGACTCAAGTAGAGAAGATACCATGGTTGGGGGAAAGTACTAACAAATGAAGGGAGGAATAAAGAAAGGTTTTGTAAAGGATGTATTACTTAAACTGAAACTTTAAAAGAGCTAGGGATGGGGTAGAGATGAGGAAAGAGAGTATTCCTGACTCCATTCCATTACCTTCCATTTTACCCAATCAGTAGTAAAGTGCTGTTTATTTTAACACTATTGTGTCTTTTACACCCATCATCTTTTCTCTAAGTCAAATAATAACCATCTTAAATTAGATTCTCATTATCTCTCACCTAAACCATTGGAACAGCCTTCTAAATGATGTCTCTGCTTCTAGTTTCTTCTCTTTCCAATTTCTCAATAGCCCTGCATATCTTGGTTTGTCAATGAGCTGGGTCTGCTATACTGAGGCCTAAGAGCAGCAATCTCTGGAGAAATTGAAGCAACTATCTAAATCTAGCTATCTGTCTACTGAATGATCAAGAAAAAAGAATAAAGAGGCAAAAAAAGAGAATATAATAGGATGAAGGGCTTCCTAGACATTCTGAATAAAGAGTCTTTACCAAACACCACAGAAATGGATAATTTCTTGAAGAACCTTAAGAATGAGGTAGTTATGCCCATCCCTCTTGAGCTTTTGAAGTCTCCTATCTAGCAACAATTCTTGTGAGAACACTTTCAGCTGCTTTGCTTGCCAACATCTGCTTCCTGGTCTTCAATTATTCTCAATACTGCACATTGAGGCAAGCCATGGAAATAATTCACAATGGAGATGTGTGTTCGTAGGATAGAGAAGAACAACTTGGACAGAAGTAACCATGGGGAGGGGAAGTCCAAAGGAAGGATATGAGGCTCAGTAGAGTTAGAATATGTTTTATAATGTAGCCATATCTAGAGCTCTATATACTAACAGCTCTTCTTAAACTCTGGGTTGCGACCTCATTTGGGGTCATGTAACTGAATGCAGGGGTCGCAAAAAATTTTGGTAACAGTAAAAGGTTTCCGAACACACAATGACCAAAAATTAATTCCAAATAAAATACAAAATGAACCTGAGGTGTTTCTGGCAATGCTTGCCCATGTTGCATCACACAAGTTCACTGTGCCTTGGTTCTGAACACACAACATGCACATTTTGCCCTGCGCATACCGTCACACCATGTAATGCTGATGAATGCTACCAGAAATACGTTGGCTCAGATTCAAGACTATTGCATGTTATGAATTGCAGTGTTTTTACTGTACATATAAAATAGTTAAATGAATTTTGACTTGGGCTTAGGACAGAATTTCCCACAACTCCCTAAACATACTTCTACCATTTTGTACTATGTATTTATGCAAAGTGGCATCCTCAGCATTGATGATTATAAAATCAAAATACTGATCAACTCTGAAAAATGTTGAAGATGCTCTACATCCTTCAGTATCAAATATTCCACCATGATTTAATTCTTTATGTAAAAATAAACAAGCACATCCATCTTATTAGTATGCAAATTTGCTTTCATCTTTAATAAATGGCCAAATTACATGTATTTTTTAAAAGAACTGTCTTAAAATAAATCTCTCTGTGATTTACTATCAGGAAATGTTTGATTTGTATATCTACTTTATATACCTATATACCTGGGGTTGCATAAAAATTTCTCGGACGGAAAGGGGTCACAAGTAGAAAAAGTTTAAGAAGCCTTGTACTAAGATACAGACCTGAAGAGGAAGGTAGGAAACTCAGCCCAGGAAAAGTATGAGGGCATCAGCTGTCTAAATATGCTAAACTGTACTTCAGTAATTGGACTATCACTTTAAAATAGGATTATGCAATATTAATGTGGGAACTTAGTTATAATGAAAGTTGAAATGAGTTGATGAGGTTACTTTATGGGAAAAGGAGCATTGCCTATATTAGGCACTTACTTTTGCATAATTCTGTGCTAGCTACATAGGATATAAATATATGAGACATATTCAATGAGTTTATAATCTTGAAATAACACATATAAAAATGAAATGTTAGAAAACAATAAAAGACAAAGTATATTTGGGTCCTTTGGATTGTATAAGATATCTAAACTAAGATCTACCTAAGTTATGTTGTTGGCTTGTGAAGCAGTTTGCAAGGTCCAGATTCAACATTATCCTCATCAACTGCCTTCATTATAGTCGTTTAATCATCCTTTTCTCCTTCAGCTTATGGCTCCTAGTAATTAACTACTTTCAGTTCCTGATTTTCCTACTAGAGTTAGAAAATACTGCACAGCTCATGCCTCAAATTTTTGCAGATACTCTTTTTAAGTCCACATAAGGATGATTTCATCTTGAAACAGTGATGAACCTAAAGCTTAGGGTGACAGATTAGCTGGTAACCCTCCATTTTATGGGAACTAGAATCCAAAAACAACAGCAATAACACCTGAGTAAATACTTTTTTTTAAACCTAGCTCAATGGGGATAAAAAAAACCTCTCTTGTAGAGTAAGGCATATATTGCCAGACGTGTTCACCCTATCAGTTGCTTTGGCTTAACTATTTTTTTCTTCATTACAAGGTAAAATTTAGTTTCAGAGTATTGGGGGTATATCTAGAAATAGATATATAAATATCTATAAAATAGAAAAACAAAAGGTATCAAAATCAATCTTAAAGAACATAAGCAACCTTCACTCCCATGTCTTTACCTCACTAAGCACTGAAGTAGTCAGACTGGCTGTGACCACGTATTCTGGATTGTTCATTAAACAGGCCTTCACTGCCTCCAGTAATCAGAAATATGGGTTCCATTGCAATGAATGGTTCAGAATTTGTAAGGAATTTCATTCTCTGCCTTTAGGGCTTCTGGCTGAATCCTGCCTCTATGTATTCCTGCAATAAATCTTGATTCACTCCATCACTGTCTCTCCTGTACTTCTTAATTTGAACCTGAGTTCTGATTGACTTTTCCATCAGGTTAACACAATGTGAGTCATTGAATTGCCAAGTTGACTTCCAGTTCCTGTCTACAAAAAGCGAGTAGTTCCCAGAGATATTATATTGCTTGGTACCAAACATTCCTCTCTCAATTTTGATTGAGCTATCTTGGGTGTTATCCTTGAGGCCTAGAGAGAAGCTGACAAGTTGAACTATGCTTAGATTTATTTTTTTGGAGAAAGAATAACTCACTATAATTTCTTAGAAAACAACGTGCCCTAAAAAGTATTTCATCAATACATATTTTTCCCACATTGGTAGCGAAACATCCATACATATATGGCCTGGTTTTCCCATAAATATTTATTTGCTTAGACTTTCTGTCTCTGTCTTTCTGTTTCTATGTCTCTCATTTTTGTAAACACAAAAGAAATAACTGAAATTTTCCTGGGTGTAGGGAAGAACACTCCTTTACTTCTCCTTGGAAGGAAAGGTATATTACAACAGCACACTTAAAAGTTGACTAAGTTGTGCCAGGTGGAATAAAAATGGGCTAATGTCTATCTTTATAATATTAGGTAAAATAGTCCTTTTCCACCTTAAATACCTCTTTTTTATGACAAGATAGTACTATATAGTAGAAAGTACATTAGAATCAGAAGTTGGGTTTGAGTCCTGGTTACTATGTTTTGCTAGCTGTGGGGCAAGTAACTTAAACCCTCCAAAACTGTGTTTTCATCCGTACAATGGGGATTATAGTACTTTTGCCTTTCCGTCACAGGGTGACTGGAGGTAAGTCTTCTACAAGTCTTAAAATCAGAAAGGCATCATTTTTAGTTTTGTATTTCCCTTCTTTCTCTCATTCTCTCCATTCTCTGATCCTCAGGCATCTCCATGAATTACACGTAGGAGCTTACCCTCTTAGCAAAGCTTCCCAAAGCGAGTCTCCCCTAAAACATGGTCTACCTCCATATTTGGACAAAGTCATAGGGAATACTGCCATCTGCTGGGGCAGTAACTAGGATGCGAGACTTGCTTCCTCTAACAACAGAGATCTTGACTGTTCTCCTACTTCCTAGACAGTTAGGAAACCAAGTGATAATCAAAGGATAGTGCATTAGGGCTCATAGGCAGGCGCTATGCCTGAGTTGCAGGACAGAACCACAGAGTCTATATTGTGAAGACTCATAGTGCTCCAAGGTCACAGTGTTTTGACAATGACAAGAAAAGTGTGGTAGAGGACTATTTTTTAAAAGCAATACATTCATTTTCCAGTAAAATCTCTCCTCCACAACCTCCCTCCAGCAGGAAAGCTTCTTCATCTAGTAAGAATAATAGTTTTGAAATTTTCTTATGAGTTGAGTTTATGGTAGGTAAGCATTCATTTAAAAAATCTTTTATTAAGCATTAATTTGATATGAGTTTAATTAATAGCTATGAATTTATGCTGTATTGTAGCATGTTAATTGCAATTTTGATAAACAAGATGAAAAAATTGCACAGAGCATCAAAACGTGTATTCACTTATTTTTAATATCAATTATCTTTTCACAAACTTAAATCTTCCCCCACATTGCACAAGTACAACATGAAGAAACACATGTAATTACTAATTTTGGAGCTTCTGAATAGGTAATTCTGTGTCTTAATCTTAATAATGAGTCATCATTGTTAGAGAAAAAATAGGCACTCAACCTACTGACATAGACATGACATCTAATCATTTTGTAATCTCTAGGAGAAAGAAAATGAGAGTTAAAACCCTCTTTTAGCCAATTCTGTAACTAGACAAAGGTAACTGAGTACAGAGAACATATTATCAGGAGAAGAACAAACAGACCTGGCTGTTTTTAAATTGAAAGGTACCACTAGCTGACAAAAACTGTTCCCACTCACTTGGGTTAGAAGTGAAGAGGAAGAGAACAGAGATCATCTGCAATTATTCATGTACATTATACATTTCAATAGCCAGATTTTATCTAATCATTATGGAAAAGCATTTAGACTGGATCTTGCAGAAAACAGGAAAATAATAAGCTATCTGTTTTATTAATTAATCCATTCTCCCTATCTGCTTTACTTCCCCCCACTCCAAATCTGAAGCCCTTCTAAGGATAATTTTACATATAAAATGAACTTTTTTTTTCATTCCTTAGCTAGAAATGTGCATGCTTTATTTTAGTTCTTCCTGAAATTCAACTTAAGGAGATCATTGTGAATAGTCTTTCCACTTGATTTCATTGGTGTGGATAGGCTCTCCACCAAGTGGAATCTCTCAATTCCTTAGCAGATATTTTTCATGAGTCTGCAAAAAAACCCATCATTTAGGAGTCAACTTTCTAAGGCTGGATCTCTCTGTTGGGGTGGGCCTAAGATAACACTCATGTTAATCAACACATGCTTACTCAAAGCCTCTCCATCTTGATAGGCCTTTCCAGAGTTTTTGCTCTGAATAGGCAATACCTTTAAGAATCTGTGCCACAGAGAGGCAATGGATCCCAATTTTGGTAGAAAAATTTGTCAAAATAAAACCTCAAATACCACCAAAATAATAGAAAGTGCCTTCTGATACATTCTAACTCCCAGATAACACCCGTAAACAGACTAGATTCTAATATGTATTCACAGAGTGCCCAGACCTCTATTTGAATATAGACAATGTCAGAATCTTAGATTAGACAAGGGTTGGGGAACCTGTGGTCTTGAGGCCACATGTGGCTCTCTAAGTCCTCAAGTGTGGCCCTTTGTTTGAATTTAGGGCCATACTTGAGGATCTAGAGAGCCACATGTGGCCTCAAGGCCACAGGCTCCCCACTCCTGAACTAGACCAACCCCAAAGGAAGAATCTAATGAAGAACATTTCAAGAATAGGAGAAATTAGCTTCTACTCAACTCATGGAGGGATCAAATCTGCCACAAGTCTCCCGTCTGTCCAAAAAGTGGTGGGAAGGTCATAAGATTATAGATTTAGAGCTAGAAGGGACCTTGAATGCCATGGAATTCTAGCCTCCAATTTTTGCTGATAGGTAAGATGAAGTCAAGTGGAGTTAAGTGACACGATTAAAGTCACATAGCAAGTAAACAGCAAAGATAGAGTGTGAATATAGATCACCTGACTTAAAATCCAGAATACTTTCCACTGTATAATACTCTCTAAGTTGCCTTGATACCGTAGCATACTAAAATTTGCCCTGGCTTGCTTGGACTCTTTAAGTTTTAGAAAGCTTATCATCTGGTTCTTGTCTTTTGTACTTGAAAAGGACCAAAATGACATCACTATGTCAAGGTCAATGTACAGTGTGTCCAACTGTGGCTGGTCAGACCAATAAGAACTTGGAAGGCTCTACCACATGTTGGGTAAAAATAGTCCGTATGAAAGCTCATCATCACATAAAGGACATTCTATGAAAGACCTGATCAATTTTAGATAAAAAAGGCCATTAATAGCATAACACAAACTCTTGAAGTGGCAACAAACCACCTGAGGGGTCCTTGCTATCTGTTTCATCTTCTGCTTGTGTCTTTAACTTGCCCTGACCTCATTTCATCAACCAGTTCCATCTATCTTTATTATTTATCCAGATCCCTGTTTGCAATCAGATTTGAGCTTGGTACCTTTACTGATTCAGTTATGTTTCCCCAATTTGTGAGCAAGCTTTTGAGCTGAAAAACATAGGTGATTTTGCTCTCTCTCAGCCTTGACTGTATGACTATAACTCCAGACAAAGTTTTACCAGTGATATTTATTTTTTAAACTAAGGCCAATCAGCCCATGCTTCTCACAGAATTCCAGATGGCACCACAATCCTTGTCAATTTCAATCCATTGGATTGTGGTTCTGGCACCAGTTCCCACTGTCTCTGGCCACAAATCTAGTTAAAATAAGATTTTTTAGCTTTCTTTATCACAAACCTTGGGCAAGGAGAAAATGAGTTAAGATGGCTGAAACCATCCCATTATCTTGTAGTGGACTTACCTAAAAAGACTGTGCCTACTGATAAACTCTCCCGCTTTCTTACATCTCCAGTTACCATGATAGACACACCATTCCACTTTTCTTCTTGCAAAATTAGTTTTGAAATCCATCTGGAGGGGTGAAAGTTCTGACTGATTTTGCTCAGCCTGTTATTAGCTCACATACTCCAGTCAGTGTGGTCAGAGTTAGGAGGCACTCAATAAATGGTAGCTGATTACATATAGCTGCTTATAGATTTCAATCAATCAAAATGCTGTGCTCCAGACTAGAGACAGAACGCATATGATGTGGTTCTGTCTGCTCAAGCTTAAACAGGCTATTTTCCCCTGAGCAGAATGTTTCAGTGATGGCAGAGTGTTATACAACTGAAGCAAATTTAGGGGAAATAGAAGTCAAAGTCACATGTTGAGGAAATTAAAAAAAAATACATATTCAAGAAGCTAAGTCCTGCAAATTATGTCAAACCTTGTGTTGAACTCAAATGTTTTTTTGTTTCCCCTGCATTAGATCTATCTGCTTGTTCTACAGACTACTTCTTTTCACTTGGTCATTGAACTTTGTTGATTGTGGGTCCAAGTCAGAACTTCTGATCTGGCCTTCATGTCCTGCTTCCCAACATAGTACCCTGTATTATGTGATAACTAAGTCTTGGTTCTATGTGATCTATTTGAAGCTTCTGGCAACTCCCTGAATTTTCTGACCATGGTCTTTCTTAGTTCTCTAGTTTCTAGAGACACAGACTGCATGGTAGATGAACCAGTCTCAGGTAGACTGGAAGGAAAGGAACACAGCCTCATTCTCAAGATTGAGAAAGCAGTATAGAGAAAAGAGTGGTGGAATTCAAAGTCAAGAGAACTGAGTTTAAATTCCAATCCAACAACTACCTTGGGTGGCATTGGACAAGTCACTTAAATTTTGTGCCTCAGTTTCCTCACCTTTAAAATGATTGAACTAGATGGTTTTTAAGGTCTCTTCAAGAATTACATAATATGATAAATATATATATATACACACATATATATATACATATATATACATATATACATATATACATATATAGATAGATAGATCTCTTCACAGGCATACAAAATGTATCTGTATACATAAATATATATTGGCAGGAAATATACATTTAAGATGAAAGATTTTTTTTTAAGGCAATTGGGGTTGTCACCCAGTGTCACACAGCTAGTAAGTGTCAAATGTTTGGTCTGAGGCCGGATTTGAACTCAGAGTCCTCCTGACTCCAGGGCCGGTGCTCTACCCACTGCACCACCTAGTTGCCCCTACAATGAAAGATTTTTTAAGCACAAATTTTGTCACCAGAGTTCAGAGGAAAGATTATGCTGTAATTTACGGTGGTTAATCTTGCTTCACAAATATGATGGATCTCGAAAGTTAGGTAGGATGCACATATGAGGAAGTTGGCAGAAGACAGGGAGAGATTCCTTTTTAAGGGAATGATTATTCAAACTTATCCTAGGTAAAGACAGAAAAGGCATGGTTAGAAGGCAATGATCTTCCCAGCTGTTTCAATATTTAAGACTTTTAAAAAATGAAAAGTTGAATTGTAAATAGGTCATTGAGTCTTATTCTGCCAGTCTGACACCCTACACCTAGGAACCTTCTAAATCTCCAAAGTTTGAAACCAATTAAGCATGGAAGTTCTTGAAAGGATAACTCTGTAAAGACAGATTATAGGGGTAGTAACTATAGTTAAAAGTATTCTCTGTTCCCATGCTCAGGAAATGAATGAAAGAGCTTTTAGTAAGTATGTACTATATGCCAGGCACTGTGGTAAGAGATAGGACTACAAATAGAAGCAAGAAAGACAGTCTTTACCTTCAAGGATCTTAAACTCTAATAAGAGAATACAACATTTAGATTTGGAAACAAAGGGTGTGTGGTGAGGGATGGTTAGTGGGCAGGGTGAGAGTCTGGTTTTCAAATTGCCAGGAAGTGAATGGTGTCCTGGGTTCTAGGCTCTACAGAGAGCCCAGGGACACTGATAAACTTCAAAATCCAAGAGCAGTGTAACTTTTAAGGAGAAAATTTATTTTCATTTTTCTTCTCTTTATTATATATTCCCTCTTTCCTCATTAGATAGTCTGTTGTGTAAAGAACTCTGGAAAAATTGCACTGATGGAAGATTATATTTTATTTCCAAATATGAATTTAATCAAACAAAAGACATTAATCCTACATTTCTAATGTGACCATAATGAGATCTGTCCAAATTAAGGTTTCTGGGAGATGATAAGCATTTTTTTCTACAGCCAAGAGTGGCAAAGCTTAAAAGTGAAGAATGGAAGGCCATTCTGCTTAAAAAAAAATGAAGAAAAACCTTCATTTGGGCTATAGGAAAAAGCCGAATTGTAGCTCTTTTCTAAATGTCTCTAGGAGAAAGGCTGACTTAATAGCTTAAACAATTCATGTTCTCTTTTTGGTGTTTACGCAGAACTTCTAAATGCTATCAGAGGACTCTAAAGGTAATCATTATGGAATGTCTGAACTGTTCTCTCGATTAGCCTGGAAGCCAATTCATAAATCTGTATACACAAGTGATTTACTGGAATCCAATATCAATGAAGGTCCAAATGAGCTAATGTATGTAAAGCACTTTAAAAACCTTACAGCTCTTTATAACATGAGCTATATATCATTATTGTTATTGTTGTTGTTACCGCAAGTACCCAATTTTGAAGTCATACTAAGCAAATGAGTGAAAATGAATGAAGGAAATGCCTCTTAAAAGCTGAGAATGGGAGAATATCAATCAATCAATAAGCATTTATTAAGTAACTCCTATGTTCCAGGCACTGTGCTAAGTGCTGAGGACACAAAAACAAAAATGAACCCTGACCTCAAAGGTAGCTTGGTGTGGGGGATAGAGTCAGCTTTAGAACCAGGAAGAGCTTCAGCTGAAGTCTGGCTTGATTCCCTGGCTCTGTTTCATGTGGGAAAGAGGTTCTTACTTAAACTCTTCATGTTCTAAGCAGCTCTCTAAGAGGGAAAAATGCTAACCCTCAATGGTAAAAGGAGTCTCCTTGTCTCTGAGTTTCCTATGCCAGTGAATTCACAAGTCTAGTCCCCTTATTCCTGAACTCAAGGAACTTACATTGTATAAGTGGATACAAATATGTATGTATGTGTATGTGTATGTGTATGTGTGTGTGTATGTGTACTCAAAAGGTACTCTAAAGGTACTCAAAGTTGGTAGTATCAAAAAAGATTTCAGAGGGACCAAGAATTTAAGCACCTACTGCATGCCAGGCAATGCATTAAACATTTTGCAAATATTATATGATTTGATTCTCACCACAACCCTAGGAACTAGATACTACTGTTATCATCACTATTTTATAATTGAGGAAATGGGCAGAGATTGAGTGATTTACACAGCTAGGAAGTATATGAGACCAAATATGAATTCAAGTCTTTCTGATTCCAAGCCAAGTACTCTATCCACTGTGTCACCTAGTTGCTTCAGGTAGAAGATAGCACCTGAGCTGAGTTCTGAAGGGAACTCAGGATTCTGAGAGGCAAAGGTGAAGGAGGGCATTCCAGTCGTGAGGAATAATTTCATTCACATTGGTAAATAAAATAGCGATCACTTCCAATATGCTCTGGAACTTTGCATTACATGCATCGAGAATCCAAAGGGTCAGGAATAGAATTTTCAAACCAAGGAAAACTTTCTTTTCCCAATCATTAAGAGTTTTCCTCATCCAAATTAAAAACAAAAATCATCAGAGAGCTCTTAAGTGGTTCTGTTTACTAGGAAAACATTAACTTGGATCCTGGTGGAATCTAAGTTCCTAGATGGAATGGATTTGTTTTGTCTTTGTATTCTCATGTATTCCCAAGATAATGCCTTAAACATAGAACACCCTTAATAAATGCTTATTTTCTTGAATTGAATTTTTGGAATGACTTCATGAAAGAGAAAAAAAAAACCTGAATTGTCTTCTTTAAACCTTGAAGGCTATAGTCTTCCTGTGATCCTGATTCTCTCACTGAAATAACCAGGGTTAAAGAGAGAAGACTGCTTCCATGCTTTGTGAAGACAAATGGGAAAAGTGTGCCTGTCCCTCCACACCCTGGGGGCATTTATTATGACAAAATGAACATTATTTTGCATACTTAGAAGCCATGTTATAACAGGTACTTAATCTCCAATTCCTGAAGGATGCCTGAGTTATCAATTCTAGGTTCTTTGAAAAGGGGTGTAGCTTCAAATTCATGGGTTTTTTAAAGCTTTGACAAATGAGATTTCAGACTGGATAGGTAAATAGAAATGGGCAAAGGATATGAGCCTGCAATGTATAATTCATTATAAGTGCCACAATATACTAGTACTGAGAGAAAACAAATTATTGGCCCCTTATTCAGGGACTATGAGAAGATGATCAATATTTCATTCTATGGTACTCTTCAGACATTTGAATAGCTCATCTGTCCTATTTATGCCAGCCAAAATGAATTCAACCTATCAGTGGCAAATGTATTTTTAATGCCTCTCGTTACCTTGTATGGAAGAGGCAGCTAAAAAGTCCATCTATATAGTGGGAGCATCCTTCATTCCATTACAAACTGTTCATAAACTGTTTATGCTCAAATAGACTTTTCCTATCAAAAACAGTTTCTGTGCAACAAAAAAAAAATGAAAGAAAAAGCACCAATGAGAGATAGTCTCAAAATTCTGGTCCTTACTTTTTAGCTTCTATATCTGAATAGAAGATAGTTGCTTACACATATGCATGCACACATACTTTCTATCTCTCTTTCTCTCTTCCTCTCTCTCACACACACATACATGCACACACATACATACATGTACTTGTACATGTACATGTGCAAAATGTGTGTCTATGTATTCCAAAACTCTGATTTGCTTTTTTGGAACAAGTGAGAAAGAGACTCAGGATGCCTGTTTGTTCTCTACAGAGATTTGCTATTTGTGAAATGCTTTCTCATCCTCAGATTTATAAAATTCAACCAATAATAATAATAATAATAATAACAATAATAATAACACATATATCTTTAAATATATGAAGCAAATACAAATATCATCTCATTTAGAAATATCTCATTTACTAATACAAATTACAAATACTATCTCATTTTATCCTTACAACATCACTGGGAAGTAAGCCCTATTATTATTCCCTTTTCACAGGTGAAGACATGGAGGTCAATGGAAATTAAGTGCCTTCACCATGGTTACACAGACAGTAAGTGGTTATGGTCACATTTGAACTTGGGTCTTAATTCCAGGCTCGGTGTTCTTTCTAGTGTGCCAAATGCTGTAATTGCTTTTGAATATAGAGCACTGTACTGGAGAATTAGAAAATTTAGGTAAGACAATAGTCCCTATCTTCATGGAGCTTCCTGTTGATTAAAGGAAAGTTTCGTAACTTGACATCCATTCATCACTGAGGGGCCTGTGAATAGATTTCAGGGAGTCTATGAGCTCGAATGAGAAAAAGTACATTTTTTGTTTTAGTATAATAGGTTTCCTTTATAATGCCATTTGCTTTACTTTATGCATGTAAGAATATAATTCTAAGAAAGAATCCATGGATTTCCCCAGACTGCCAGAAGAAATGGATCCTTGACACACAAAAAAATTAAGAACACCTGGACTACAGGGCCTTCATTATAAAACTCCATCGTGATTCATTTTTCTTGCATCACTCTTGGTAAGGGTTGTACTAGATGTCTTCTGAGTTCTCACCTAGTTCATCATCAATCACCCTACACACCTATGACCTCTTTCTAGGAGTGCCAGATCCCTGAGCACAACTTTGCAGGAGAGATATTCTGGGCGAGAATTCCAAGGGTTATAAAGGGAATGATGGCATTGGGAGTAAGGAATGAATACAATGAATGCAGCTGCAGATTTAGCCCATTCAGCATTACCTTTGAACCTGACCCCAAAGTCAGACAAACACTCCCCATCTGCAGAATTTCATGGGCAAGTCACTTAACATCCCCTGACTGCAGTCATTTTAAACATATTTCCCTTTTAAATGAAAAGAATTTTCTGTGTCCTCTTACTAATAATCTATGCTCACTAATGTCAGCTATGTTTTCCTTTATTGTGCTGTATCTAATAGCATGGGTGTCATTACATTCTTTCTCCTGCTCCAATTTCTGTGATAGGGCACTGTACAAATACATTTTAAAGATCTTACCACTTTGTGCACTGATTGCTGAGCCACATTTATCTATTTATCTATTTATTTCTCTCTGCTAATGGAAACAGGATCAGAGAATGTGACTGAGGAATGCAGGAGAAAGGTACCTATCTTGAGTAGAAATTTTCTTACATTCCCCTGAGCTAAAAATATGAGATTAAATGACCCTGCTGCTTTCCTTATTCAAATGTGAGAGGGATTTTATTCCCCACTGACTGTGGGAAATGAGGGCTTCACATCTCTCTTTTATTGTTCTGAGTTTAACCTTATTTATTTTGAGGGCTGATTATAGTTTGTCAATAAAAAAGTGATTTAGTGGATAATGTTTAAAATTGTTGCATATCATACTCAAAATGATGCTAAGGTTATTCATCTCTTTTAGCAAACATCTCTGAGGCAGTTATTTTGAGGACTAAGTAGTAGCAAAACATTTCTTTACTATGTAAATGAAGGTGCCAGAGCAGATGTATCTATATGCCTGCTTTAATAGAATGTTTGCCTATATCTTCATACACATGGCACCTACTCCAGGAAAGCTTCCAGTTATTACATTAAAGTGACTTTTAGTTATATTTGGTACAAATAGCAGTGTTGGTGATAATTCTTATCATGAAGTGTTAGCTGCTCTGCCTAGTGAAGGAGCATGTTTGTCCAAGAGGTGAAACTAGAAGTGGCCCTTAATTATGACTCAAGCTTAAGGGGACACCTTGATTATATTTTCTACAAATTAAGTCCAAATTCCATTAGGGCCAAAGACTTGGGCCAGAACTAAGGTGGAAAGAGACTTATAGTTATGAATACTTAGGTTCAAATCCCAGTCTCTAACACTTACTAGCTGTGTAACTATGGGCAAAATTCTTAAACTCTCTCTGTTTCAGTTTCTTCATCTTTAATTGCAATAATTTGGGGTTTTGTGAGAGAAGTTCTATATGAATCTTAAAATGCTATATAAATGTAAGCTATGACAGGGAAAATGGTATTGCAACGGATATGGACCCAGAAACACTAGGTTCTAGTCCTGGCATTGATCCTTATTGGTATTATGACTGTGGGCAGTCAACTAACCTCCCTGAGACTCATATTCCTCCAAAGAAAAATGAGAATAATGATATTTTAATTACTTGTAACACAGAGGTATCTTGACGAAAATGCTTTGCAAACAATAAGGTACAATAAAATGTGATTTATTATTATGGTGCAATCCTCTACTGATGTTCTACTCTGATGTCTCAAGGCATATGCACAAGAATCTAAGATCTTGCAGGTCCTCCTGAGCTATAAAGTCTTCAGGGATGAGCCTGGTGATGAACTGTACATCTCTTTCCAGGGGTTCAGCCTTCCTAAGCCCAGAGAAGGGCATCACTGGTTGGCTTCAGAGTCATGATATTTTATCTTGTTTATTTATTTTATTTTTGGCTATAGCAACTAACAAAGACCATCTCCTAACATTGTGATCTGTGTTGCTGGAGAGAATATACATACCCATGCAGATGAAATCATGAATGCTGAAAATGCTGAAGTTAATGTGAAAATGTCTTTTTTTTCTGTTAATGGAGAGATCAAGAAACAGTTTGGTTAATTGAAGTAATGGTTCCTCTGAGGATTCAAAAGGATAAGAGGATCTCTCAAAATCAATTAAGCAACAAATATTTTTTTTTAAGTTCCTACTATGTGCCAGGTATTATGTTATGTGAAAGGGATATGAGGGGCGGGGAGGGAGAATGACAGTCCCTGATAGCAAGACTCTATTTTGAGATTGGGGAAGGGTGACAACAGGTATATAATTTAAGCTATGTAAAATATAGTCAATGAAAATACAAGATAAGTTTTGGGGGAAGCACTACGGAATTGGGAAAATCAGGAGAGACTTCTGATAGATAGTAGCACTTGATCTGAGTTCTGATGCCTTCTATTTCTACAGTTATGAGACAGTATGAATATGAGAGTTCAAGTGTCCTATTTTTTTATTTTGGCTATTTAAGATAGTAGGTATTTCTCTTTTTGAAATTTATTTTGAATTCAACTTCACAATGAAATTCTTTTTTAACTAAATTATATACTCTTTGAGGGAAGAACCTTATTCATCTTTATGATCTCTTTAATGCCTAGCAGAGGGTCCTTCCATACACATTATAGTCACTAAGTAAATGTTTGTTGAATAGAATCAGATTGAATGCTGGCATCTTTTTTTTTTCTTTTCCTCAGTGTATGATGTGAAAAATACTCCCTTTCAGCAAAAGCAAGTAAAATTCTCTTTGGGGTTTTATGTTATTCTCTTAGCAAAATGCAATTAGTATTGCCAATCAAAAATCTCTTGGAATCAGTGGGCTTGGTTACTGGATACTGAAGGAGCCAGGAATGCTGTGAAAGTTTGGGTAAATAGGAAGAAGGGGCTTCCCCTCACTAGCAAGAGATGTATTGGTTATTTCCACTGAGCATCAGAGATGGATTAAATCATAGGATTTAGAACCGAGAGGAAGCTTAGACATCATCTACTCCAATGCTTTCATTTTACAGATAAGAAAACTGATACCCTAAAATGGAAAAAAGACTTATATAAGGTCACACAATAGTAAGTAGCAGATCTGAGATTCAAAATAAGGTCTTTTATTCCAAATCTTTTCCCACTATCTTATGCTATCTCTAGGATAGATAGCTTTGGTATCTACTCTTTTGTTGAACAAGTTGGGCATTGCCTCAGCCAAACTGAGACCTGCTAAAGACCTTACCTTTAAAAGGACAAAGTCTTCCACCACATCTGGGGCCATTTCCAGTCGTTCTGATGTCTATCAGGCCACTAGACCCAGATGGATCCAGAGGAGAAAATGAGACTGGTGACTTTGCACAGCCCTCCCTCATGTAAATTCAATTCACTTGTCATGAATTCACCTCCCTGATTCCATGGTCCTCTTGGAGAATGAAGGACAAACAACACCAACTCTGTTGAACAGCTATATTCTAAACAAAGAGATACTATTTTCTGTAGCGAAGGAGGGTGACTTTATTTTTTTTATCAAGGCATCTTTATTTCATCTTTAGTAGCTACAGTATACCTATATCTAGGAGGCCTGGCATAAATGGGAGAAAGGCACCCGGGTGGTCTTTAAGGAAGATTCTATTTCTTATCATGGGAGTAGAATTCCTATTGCTGAGTCATCATGCATCGAGACCAATGACTTCTGGGCCTTTGGATCCTAGCAATTTCCTAGCTGTTGGTCCCTTTCCAGTATTTATTGAAATGAGCAGAAACAAAGCTCAGTTTATCACAGTCATGCTAATGAGTCTGCAATCCACTGGTCCTTGGCATGGTCAATACTCATTGGAGGCTATCATTCAATTCTTGGGCTTGGACCTTGGTTTAAACTCCCATGGCCGTGGAAGATTATTGATTAAGGAAAGTGCTGAATGTTTTCTCCTTCCTTTGCATGTGAAATGCTTTAGGGGATATTCCTATTGGTTTTATTTCACTTTTGGCCAAAATCAAAGCAGGGTACTTTTCCACTGTATGTATAGGGTTTCTTTTTTTTTTTTTTAATGTAACACTGTAGTTCACATCTGAATGAAATATCTTGTTAAGGATCTAGTGACACAGAGGAAGCAACAGTAGATGAAAGAAAATGGATAGACTGTAAAACAGCATTCAGGAGAAAAGTAATTTTCTGAGATTCTAAATAAATTGCTCTCTAATTCACAAATAATGCAGCCCATATTGGGGCCGTCATAAAGAATGATTACTAGATACAGCATCCAGAATTCATAATAAAGGAAACCAGAATAAAGAATTACCAAAGAAAGGCTGAACCGTGAACAGATGAAACCTGTAATATGCAACTGCTTTCTTTCATAAAGCCCTAGCCAAAAATGCAGAATAATGAAGCATCCACTCCTTTAAGGAGAAAAAAAATGAGAAAGGGAAGGAAAAATCCATTGGGAAATGTCAGAACAGTGTGTGTGTGTGTGTGTGTGTGTATGCACATATATATACACATGCACACACAAACATATATATATAAAGAGGGTATATATATGTATATATGTATATGTATATATATATATGTATGTATGTATGTATTTAAAGTCCGAAATAGTCTTTTCTCCACTGCAATACTAGATCTTGCCTTTGTAGTAGAGGGAATAACATAGGGTTTTGCATGGTCACTCATTAATTTAGAGTCACATAAATATTACAAAAGGAAAAGAGCAATAAAACATTTAAAGAGCAAATGAAGAAATAGGGCATCTTTGAAGTGCATCTCCCCTGTCTTCTCCCCTTGCTAAAAATGCTTTTGTTTTCTTCCCAACTTTCCTACTGGAAAAGGGCAGCACTAAGCAAGAGAAGACACAGACAGTGCAAGCCATTCAACAAAGGCAATTCACTTTCTTAAGTGCTCTTCTTGGATTTATTTATCTGAATATTAACTACCTGGCTTATGAATAATTAATTGACCATTTTATTTTAAGCTCACACCAAATGTGCCTAAGGTTGTGCAAGTTGAGATTACAAACTAAGTAACAGTCATTTCAATGCTTCCCTGCCTGATGCACAGAACACACACACACACACACACACACACTTTAGAACAAGTGCATCTGAAATGAGGGTTGTACAGGATCCAGAATCCTATTGGGGTGGACAAAGCAGTTGGTTGTATAAAATTGCCTGGCACAATTCCTGGTTGACTAAATGCAGGAAGAAATTAAGCAACTCTTCCAGGGGAAAAAAAAAAAAGAAGGAAAAAAACACTTAAATTTAGATGGTTCAGCTACTAGAGCTGTGTTAGTTCATTCACATTCTGATTTGGACTTAATATGCCATTTTCACACCTGCTGTCAGAATAAGCTGCCTTATGCATAGATCTAGTCATGTCACTGTTTCACTCAAAATACTTCCGTGGCTCCCTCTGGATTATTAGCCATTAAAATCTGTATTATTTTGTCTGGTACTCAAAGCAATATGGTGTCATACTATCTTTCTAGCCTCATTTCATATAATCCCCCTACAAGTACTCCACACTTTAGCCAATCTGGACTACTATTTATCACTTAAACATAGTTTGTGTTTTCCTGACTCAGAGCTTTCGATGATACTGTGCCTATCCCTGGAATGTCTTCTTACCCTCCCTGACCTCTTCCTTTCCTTACTGCAGCCCCTTATTTACTGAGTTATTAGTTATCTGTTAAAGCTCACCTCCCAAAATCTGATGTTACCTTCAGGAAACTCTTTCATATCTTCATAGAACACTGTGTTTTATACCCCAATAATATACCTGATAAGCACTGTGGCATAGAGGATAGGTGAACCCTAGAGTCAGGAAAAAATGGTTTGTCCTGCATCTGACTCATACTTATTCTTCAAAATTTACTTTGCTTTTATTTTGCATACACTGGCTTGTGTATATATTATTTCCCTCAATTGAATGTGACCTCCTTGGAGGCAATCACTGTTATATTTTAGTGTCTGTATTCCCACTACACAGCACAGTGACCAGTACATATATTACACAGTACAATACACAGTGTTTCTAAATAGATGAGGCATTTAACCTCATTGTTTGACAGCCAACTATAACATTATAATATTTTTAAAGTATAGAGGACTTGCTGATTTGGATTGGTGCAAGATTTTTGCCCCATTCTTATTAAATTGCAGGTTCAGACTGGAAGAAAAAAAGTTCATTTATCCAGTGTTATTATGTGATATTGTAATCTATGTTTGGATACCATACTATAAGCCCCATGTTGTTGTGGTCCTTTTCTTACTGAAGTATTGTAGATAACAATAATATTTTATACTTATATAGCACTTTTTATGTACCAGGCACCATGCTACAAATTTACAAATATTGAATCATTTGATTCTCATAAAAGCCCCGGGAAGTAGGTGCTATTATTATCCTCATTTTATGGATGAGGATACAGAGGTAGGTAGAGGCAAAGTGACTTGTCTAGGGTCATAAAGCTAGGAAGTATCCTGAGGCTGGATTTGAACTTAGTTCTTCCTGACTCCAAGCCCAGTGCTCTATCCACTGTACCACCTTAGCTTTACACACAGGAGACAGTTAATAATGGTTTGCTGAATGTATGTTTCATATCTCATAATTTTAAACTCTTAAATTACTGGTAAAATTGTGGACTAGCCCTTTTCCTGGAGTTAGCCAAACCTCTAAGCCCTCCACTTTGGGGTGTGGGCTGATGTTTTTAAACCAAGCAATAGTGCAAGCTAATTGAGAAACATTTTTTCATTCTCCTTCCAAATCTCTGAGGGCTGGGAGGCACATTTTCTCCTGGCTGGCTCAGGTATAGCATGGCTACCTAGAGCACTACAATTTGCCTGAAAGCTTACTCTGGCTCCTGTACTTCCTTACCTTAATGAGCAGCAGCATACACCAAGTCACAGAAAAAGGGGAAAACAAGCAAATTGCCTTCATTCTCAGCCATTTATGGAACATCAGATCTTCATCACCTTGCTACTGTAATTGAAAATCCTAGTGTGCTTTGTTTTGTGGTAGCAATTCAAAATAAAATTACTTCTAAAAAAATTAGGGAGGAAAAGGGCATTATTGTCTGTTTTACTTATTTAAGATGCTCTGCCAGAAGGGATTCATTGTCTTTCTTGGGTTGCTTCCTAACTTGCTATTTTCAAGGTTAGTCAGCCCTGACAGTTGACCTATCTTCAGTCTTTTAGGGTTTGCAAATGATGTGACCCTCCAACTCTGTTATTCATAAGATTTCTCCATCTTCCCCATGGGTCAACCACTTCTCTATATACTCATTTCAGATTCACATCAAAGCTGCAAGTAAATAGGAGGAGAACCTAAAGGTCATATACAAACTCCAAATGTAGCTGCACTAATTGTCAAACAAAACCATGAGATGCAATGAGTAATAAATAGAACAAATGCAAATCTGTCCTTGAGTTCGCAACCATGAAGTATGCTCTAGGACAATTTAGAGATCAGAAATTAAAAAAAAAAGTTCTAAGGAAAGTACAGAACTTAGCTCTTACAATATGGTACCTTTATTTTCTTTCCTATTTCTTTGACTTGTGAGCAAATCTCTCAGGTTGGCATACACTCCCACCTCCTCTATTTTCCATTAGCTTTTGTTACCATTGACCCAGCTTTCCTCTGATCAAAGGCAAAGTATTTCCTGCCAGCAACAAGGATCACTGGGAAAGGAAAATTAGAATGTGAGGAGGTCAAACTTTAAGGAAGGTTTTTGAGGTCAAACTCTAAGGAGCATCTTTAAGCCACTTTAAAACTCAAGCCCACTGGTTGTACACCACATAAGGTGGTAAAAGACACAGAGAAATTCTTTATGTTTAAGAAATATTCATAGCACTTTTGCAGTAGCAAAACAAAATAAAAATGTGAACACCAAAAACTGGAAACAAAATGGCTGCTCATAGATTGAGGAATGGGTGATTAAATTATGACATATGAAAATTATAAGAAACCATGAAAAGAGTTGTTTGAACTGATGCAAAGTGAAGAAATCAGAACATTATATCTCATGCTATGTTGCAAATTTAAAAAAAAATACTGAGGCAATATGATTCTAAGTAACTATAATAAAAATGTTGGTACTGAAGAAAAGATGAAGAAACAGAAGTCTCTTCTCTTAGTAGAAATGTGGAAGATCATAAACTGTCTGGTATGGTTTCTGAGTCAATAGATTTCCCTTAACTGTTTTTTTTCTTTATTATAAGAGAGGATTCAAGGGGAAAGGAGATACAACAAGAAATGCCTGTGAAATGAAAACAAAAGGCATCTCCCCCTCTTTAATTTGGGGACCCAGCTCATTGTCTGGCCAAAGCACCTGCCTAACTTTTGCTGGTGTAATTGAGTTATTAGTTATACAGTAAAAACAAAACAAAACAAAACAAAACAAAAAACAAACAAAACGAAACAAAAAAAAACACCAATGAATTAAATAAGGATTCTAGTCCCTTTGCGTAGTAGAATAATAGTCCAAATGAATAGTGATAGAATGTTGAAGGTAAAAGGAAGGGTGAAATGAGGTCCCCAGTAGTTTAAGAACATCTAATCCTGTCCCTTTATTTTTAATTTGAAGAATTGGCTCTCCAAAAGCTCTCTTATGTTTACATTACTATTAATTATATAATTGGGACCATAATAATAACTGGCATTTATTAGTACTTTACATTTGCAGTGTGCTTTACATATATTATCAAGAATCATAGATATAAAATTGGAATCAGTCTCAAAGACCATACAATTTTCTTATTTTACAAATGAGGAAATCGATGCCCAAATAGTTTACGGAACCTACCCAGTGTCACAGAGAAATTGACTCTTTGAAGGGTTTTGACCCATGTCTACTTGAATGCAGTTCATTGCCCTAGCCAGTATACGAAAGTTTACCAGTCATTTGAACCTCACAGGAACCTAACGAGTTTGGTATTAGAGTAATCATTATCATCGCATTGTAGACGAGGAAACAGAGTTAGATGAAGTGATTTGCTTGTGGAAACATGGCGGCTAAGTATCAAAGGTGAGATTTGAATCAAAGTCATTCCTTGAAACAGTAACCCATTTTTTTTTGGGGGGGGGATGAGGTAGTAGAATCTTGGAGCCATTTAGTAACTTGCCTACGATTAAGTATTTGAGACAGGGTTTCAATCTGAGATCCCCTGGCTCTTAGTCCAGCACAATAACCACGATGCCAGACTCTCTGTGAGGGAAAAAGAAGAAATGCTTTCCCTCAGTAGTATGAAGCTCTCAGACCTTGATGCCGCAGCGGAAAATGCCAACAAATAGCTTGTGGAATGTTTCCACTTCCTCTGCCTGACTACATCATCCCAGACTATTCCAGCAAGCATTGGGTGAGTGCTTTGCCCAGTCTAAACTGCCTATGCACAAATAGGAGACACCTCGCAAATGTCAGACTTCAATTCCGCACCAACAGCAAGGTCAAAACCTTTCTTCCACATAACTAGAACTTTATTGCATTTGGGTCACGCTGCCACGGGAACCTAAAATTAATTCAAAAAGAAAACAAAAAGGGCTTTTTCTCTTCCTTTCTCTTGTTCTTAAACACATAGTAGCAGTCTCCTAAGAGAAACTGCACTGTGGCGAATTACTTCACTTTCAATAAGTTCAGCCCTGCTGCTATAGTAACTGTCTTAACCATGATTAATGTCGGAAACATTAGGAAAGCGTGTTATTATTATTCTAAATTAGGTTTTGCTTGAATTAATTTTTATGCATGGTTACTAAGATGTAAAAGAGTTTCTGAACTGCTAATTGTAACATTCCAACTTTGAAGATAAGATGAGATTTGCTTCACAAGGACGCCCTGCTGAAAGATTTTGAGCTTGAATAAAAGGCCAACATATTATTTAGGCAAAAGCTTGCTAAGTAAGGCTTTCCATCTGGGTGGGTTACCCATGGTGTCCTGAGTGAAAGATTTCTGTTAACATCCAGCACCTGAGTTACTTGGTAGGAGTCTCACGCTGAAATGCACAATGGATATTAATAGTATGTCATAGGGGGTGGGTGTGTGGTTAGGGGCACTCCTTAGAGAAGAAACTTTTCTTTTCTTTCTTTCTCTTCCTCAAACACTCTGTTGTACCTATAATATCAGGCAGCCCACCCAGGGTGAGGAAAGGAAAAAACACTATTCAGTGTGTGTTGGAGAGCCTGTGTGTTGCATGTTGGGAGATACTGTTATATCATGTTGCATCTTTGGTCCCCACTATATACATACATACATATACACACACATACAAATATATATACAAGCATGCATATACACACATATAAATATATATAGGCACATATAAATATAAATGCACACACACACAAATATATACACACACATATATAAATACA
The DNA here is from genome assembly GCF_900497805.2 of Vombatus ursinus. Lineage (NCBI taxonomy): Eukaryota > Metazoa > Chordata > Mammalia > Diprotodontia > Vombatidae > Vombatus > Vombatus ursinus. The sequence continues at coordinate 10,768,868 of NW_020940358.1, forward strand.
CACACACACATATATATGTTTCCAGTCCAGAAAAGGAAAAAAAAAGCCTGACAAACTGGGTTAGACCTAATTATTTACATGATATCTTCCCTGTCCTGATGTATATTCCTTGAGGGCAAGATTGTATTTTTTGTTTGTTTTATTGTTGTTATTTCTCTTTACTTTTTATCTCCAGAATTTAGCACAGTATCTGCCACAAAGTAAATCCTTAATGAATGCTTGTTGACTGAGTACTGATCACTAGTTTACCCTGTCCTATGAATTCACAGAAATAAATGGTTTTCACCATGCATCTTCGAGGCCTACAGATGGATGTTTAGACTTCTGCTACTCTTATTTCTTTGCAACAGAAATGAATCTGCCTAACTTCTGATTCATTGAAATGAATAGTTTAGCTTTTAAAATTTAAAAGTATCCTTTCCAATCCATCGTGGTCATGATATAGAAACTTTTTTTTAAAAAAAAATAATCTCTAGGTCAGGGATCATTAACCAAGGGTAAGAAAACTTTAAAATACATGCATACATACATATATACTTTATATATATTATATATGTGTGTGTGTGTGTGTGTGTGATTATATATGCAATATGATTTTTTTCAATATATTTTGTAATCCTATCGATTTTATCTTATGCACTCCTTAAAATATTATTTGGAGAATGGATTCCAAAGTTTCATCAGACTGCAAAAGGAGTCCATGATACCAATAAATAAATAATAAAGTAGAGAATCTTTGCTCTCAGGTGAAATTCCCAAATGGTAATACATGGAGTTGAGATACTTCATTCATCCACTTTCACATTTTAAAAGCATGGGATGAATGTGTAAAATATGCTGAGCAGAAAAGTAAAGAGGTGTTTATTTTATGCTTTCCAAAAGTCCTCATTTTGTTATTTGTACTTCTCCAAAGCTTGTCATAAATATAGTCTTTTAGTTTCATTGCATCCCATATTCAGTTGTTGAGCCAGGGTTTCACACACACACACAGAGATATAGATGTGTGTGCTTATAGATATGTATGCATATAAATTCATGTTTAATTGTAGCCTTCTTTAGGGTGGGTGGAGGAAGGGATAAAAAAAATAAAATAAAAAATTCACAGCAGAAAACAACAACATCAACAACAAAACAAAAAACCTAGGAGGAAGCACACAAAATCTGGCTAGCTTTGAAAACAATGTGTAGTATTTATTACATAGGTTTTTATAGGGATTTCTTGGAAATGTATTATTTTATATTGAATCCTTTCATGTTCTGCTATGTACATTGAAATATTGTTTTTATTCTTTTCTCGTTTTGTATTTAAGCTTAAAGTGAATATTTTTAACTGACATAGTCTCTGCTGTCAAAGAGCTTACATACTTTTGGATGGGAAGTGGGAAAGGGTGATATAATAATATCTAATGAGAATGGTGAAGGAAAAGATCTAAATAAAGTGTTTTAGGAAAATTTGTGGAGGAAAAAAAAACACTTTCAGCTTTGCAAGGAAGTCGTCACAGAGGAGGGGGCATCTGAAGGGAGTCTTGAAGGAACTGAGTATTAGTAAGCTCATAATTATTACCAAAGATGAGAACAAGGGTTAGGGCAGAGAAAAAGGTTGTGAATATTAAGAAATTAGGAAAAGGGACTAAGACGTTATCAAAAGATATGATCTAGTTGTGGTGTTTTAATTGCTTATTGTGAACTTCAAAAGAAGAAAGTTTCCAAGTTATAATTCCTTGGGAAAAGTTTGAGGGTGGCAGTAGGAAATTAAGGAGTGCATTCATTCCTCTACCTCAATCTGTGGTTCAAGGGGTGAGCAGAAAACAAGCAAACAACAAAAAAAAAAAAGAAAAAAAAAGCATTAAAAATGTTTTTTAAGGTGCATGATGGTTTTAGGAAAAAAACAGGTTTCAGGTGCCACAAATAAAGAGGAGTGTGAGAGGATATGATAAAAGATGAAGGGGAATTTATTGACAAAAGAGCTTAGAGGGAACTAGGTAACGCAGTGCATAGAGCACTGGCTCTGGAGTCAGGAGGACCAGAGTACAAATTTGGCCTCAGATAGTTTGACAGCTGTGTGGCCCCTGGGCAAGTCACAGGGCATGAATTCTGTAATGCTCAATAGAATTAGGAGTCAGGAGGAAGAGGAGGATATGGTCTGGAGTGGGATTGATCTAAGCTTAATAGGGACTGGGAGAATGAAGAGAGATAGTAGATGAAGGTATGTTTTACATTGGGAGGCAGTTGTTTTGGATCATAAAACTCAGAGAACAAAAGTTAAGAATTTAGCAGTTTTAGGACTAGCGGCTTAGGATTTAGGACTCTCCAAAGAATAATGCATGTTTACTAAGTGGGCTCCAAGGTTCTAAATTAAATATTTATGTCAAGTTATTTTTGTCCATGGTGTCTACCAGAGGACTCTCCCTTAGCTAATCAGAGTAGGGGAGTAGAAAGCTATAGCTCATAGAAGCTGGGGAACACCAGAGGTATGAGGAGGCCTTCCTAGATCCTGTTTCTCTGGTGGATTTTTCTCAGTTGATTGTAGCAGAGGTTGTAATGGAAAACTGAGCCCCAGTTCTCGCGGTACTCACCTCTTAATCTATGAAAATCTTAGCCGGTTTTCGCAGACCACCTCCTCCATACAGTCTTCCCTGGGATCACAAACATGCACACACACATATGTGTGTGTGTGTGTATACATATGTATATATGTGTGTGTGCATTTATGTATATATGTATATTCTGTTTTTTACACTAAATGTTTCTCCCAGTACCTTTCCATATTTCCAGTGATCCATTCCATATAATAAAGAATACTTTAAAGAAGTGAAGAGAAAAAAATCAGCAAAAGTTATCAATAAATTTTTTTAAAAAGTCTAAAAATCTATGTAATGTTCCACACCTGTGGATCTCCCATCTCAATAAAGGAGTGAGAATGAAGTATCTTCTCAATTATTTCTTTGGGTCAATACTCAGTAAGTATTTAAGTGCTTAATATGGGCCGGGTATTGTACTAAGCACTGGGATAACAAAACAAAAGCAAAAACTGTCCCTGCCCTCAATGAGCTTACTTTATAATTGGAGAGAAAACATAAATAAAATAGTGCATATAAGATAACTCCGGAGGAGGTAGAAAGGTGCCTTAAAAGAAGCTAAGAATAATTATAGGAATTAGGAAAGACCACTGGCAGAAGGTGGAATTTGATCTAAGTCTTATAGGAAACTTCACATAATTGTAATATTCTGTCTCTCCAAAGACTTGATGAAAGCTAGGGATTCTCAGAGTTGGAGATTAGGTGGGAAAGTATTTTAGGCATGAAGTACAGTCATTGTACAAGCACGAGGACACTGATCCTAACACGTAGGTAAAAATACACTGAAAAAAAATACATTAAAATATAACCAACAGTCTGAGACAGCTAATGTTATTTTCTGAATTGATATAATGTCTTTGAGCCCAGTTACCAAGTTTCATCCTGTTTTTGTTACTCCACAGAATCACATTAGAATTTTAGGGAACTAAGTGATCATCCAGTCAAAACTATACTATTAAATACTCAATAAGTAGTAATTCAAAATCTTCCCCAATGAGGAAGAACTACTTCAAAAGGCATCCCACTTCACTTCAGGATGGCTCCAATTATTAAGAGGTATTTCAATATTTCAACTCTACATTTGCCTCTTCATACCTTCTACTCCTCATTGCTCCCAGGTCTGCCCTATCAGACCAACTAGAATAAGTCTAATCTCTTTCTTCCCTAGAAATCTTGAAGACTACTCTCATATCTCTACTGTCTTCTCTGAAATGTTGGGCCTAGAGTTCAAATTCAGTCTCAGAAACTTCCTAGCTATGTAATCCCAAGCAATTCATTTAACCTCCTTCTGCCTCAGTTTCCTCAATTGTAGAATGGGGATTAAAACTCTCAGGGTTATTGTGAGGATTAAATGAGAAGCACTTAGCACAGTGGCTGACATGTGTTAGGAGCTACATAAATGTTTATTTCTTCCCTTCCTCTTTCTCACATCTCCAGTTCTTTTAAATGCTACTCACTTGACATAAATTCAAGGTTCTTCAACCATCTCAGTTTCCCTTCTCTGGATACTCTCCCACTAAATGATGTCTACAAAAATGATTTCCTAAATTGAACTGACCCCCTCCCCCCACTTCCTGGCTTGTAGTAAGCAACCAGTGAAGATTCAACGGAAAATATGTTAAAAATTGAATATATTGAAATAAACTTATCTTCTAAAGAGGATTCCTTTGATTATGATAAAATAATTCCATGAGGGAAATGAATTGATGGTTGGCTTCACTCTGTTCTGAAAGGTTATTTTTAGCTTAATAAAAAAAGACATGCACACACACACACATTTTCCTCCCTTTTAATTTCAGGGAAAATATTAAACCCATAAATGGATGTAATTCAATGCCCAATTCTCTAAGAGTCTCAAACAAGCTTTCAGCTTACAACCACAGTGCATGCATATTTCACCACTCAAATCAATTTCAGGTAATAACTTGCAACCATAATTGTACTGTGCTCAATAGAAAGTCAAGTGGATATAAGTTACATTTAAACTGAAATGTGAATTGCTTAGTTCTTCATATCTTTCAATTCAACAATTATATTAATCACCTATTATGGGCAAAGGTGCTTTGATAGATACCAGAGATTAAAAAGACAAAAAAGACAAAAAAAAGCAGACCCTGCCCTTAAGGATTTTATAGTCTATTTTTAAAAAAAGCTTACCTTCTTTTATTGATTTTGTTTTATTTGACATTTTAAGTTTTGGAAATGTGTTTTATTTTTAAATTAAATTTACAGATTACCACCACTTAGTGAGAGGTCTCTTATGACAAAGTAAATTAGTTAAGTAAAACTGATAATACAATGACTTCATATGAAAGTGCATTAGATATTCCATATCCACAGCACATCCTCCACACATATCCTCTCACATCTCAATTTTTTAAAAAAGTGATAAATCTATTATCTTTCTATCTCACTCCTTTCCACCATTGTTGTAAAAAAAAGAAAAGAAAAGAAAAGGAAAACAATTTCTTTTTTTTCTTATTGCTAGCTGTAGCATTTCTAATATTTTATCAAATAGAAGTGGTAAGAATGGACAGACTTATTTCACTTTTAAATTCATTGGAAAGGATTCTAGTTTATCTCCATTTCAAATAATGGTTTCTCCTGATTTTAGATATGTTATTTATCATTTTAAGGAATGGCCTATTTGTTTTCTGGTGTTTTTGTAATAAAAGTGGGTGTTGTTTTTTGTCAAGGCTTTTTCCACATACATTGACATAATTATATGATTTTGTTATGAAAATGGTTAATTAAGTTTATAGTTTTTCTAATATTATAATTACTCTGAATTCCTGGTATAAACCCAACCTTTCCACAGTGTATAATCCTTACATGTAGTTGTTTGATGCACTTTGCTAACATTTTTTTTAAACAGTACCTATGTTCATTAAGGATGTTGTCCTAGAAATTTCTTTGTCTATTTTGATACTCTTGGTTTATGTATCAAGATGATACCTGTATCACGGAAAGAATTTGTCAGGATTCCATATTTTGATATTTTTTTGCAAACAATTTATATGATATTGAAATTAATTGTTCTTTGATTGTTTAATAGTATGATTCTGTGAATCATTCTGGTCCTGGAGTTATCTCCCACTCCCCTACCTTAGAAGTTTATTTATGGCATGTTCAGATTCTCTGAAATTGGATTGTTTCAATTCTGTATTTCTTTTTCTTTTAATCTTGTATTTTATATATTTCTTTGTAAATATTTCTATGTTTCATCTAATTATTGCTTTTGCTGACATATTTGGGCATACTAGTTTTTAAAAATATCAATTAAATTTGTGATATTGGACAAATTAGTTTTCCTCTTTCTTTTTTTTAATAAAATTAGGCAAGAATTTACTTATATTTAGAGCTCCTATTTTATTTATTAATTCTTTTTTTGTTTTCTGTTTTACAAAGTTCCTTAATTTTGTGCATTGTTACATAGTTATAATTGAGTTTTTTAATTTGTTAATTTCCTTGCATTTTAGTTGCATTCCTAATTTATTGATCTGCTCTTTTTCCTTTTTTCTTTCTTTTGTTAATAAAGGTGTTTAGAGAAAAAATTTCCCCAAATGATTGCTTTGGAATATTTTTTTTATTGTTATAACTATCTTTCATGAAATTACCTACCATTTCTATGCTTAGTTCTTGGACTTGATTCTTCAGTAATTTATTTAGTCTCCACTTGACTTTTGATAATTTTCAATGGCTTTTTCTTTAATATGACTTTTATTGCTTTATGGTAATTAGTAGAGAATGTATATAATATTTCTAGGTTTTATCTATTTGTTTATGACATCATCCTGTGACATGAACTTTTTAAAAATGTTATAGACAGGTGAAGAAAAAATGTATATGTATATATATATATACACAAATATGTGTGTATGTATTGTGTGTATGTGTGTGTACATTGATATATACCTATATGTTTATACATACATATCTATGTCTGTTTACTCCTTTGTATTTGTATTCAGTAATTACAAGTTCTAAAATATCTATTTTTTGTGAAACTTTCTAACTCTATTTAGGACCTTTATTTATTTCTTGTTTATTTTGGTCGGATTTATCTAGGGCTGGTAGATATAAATTGATGTCCCTGATCATTATGGTTTTATTGACTATTTCTCCTTTTAATTTATTTAGTTTTTTTTTAATTATTTAGCTGCTCTGCAACAATTGGGTGCATATCTGACAAGTATTGAAATAAATTATTTTCCTATGTTACCTTTCAGCAAAATGTAATTTCCCTCTATTTTTGCTGTTACCTTGGCTGAAATCAAAATTGCTGCCCCAATTGTGTGTGTGTTTGTTCATCTAAGGCAAAATAGAATTTGTTTCAACTTCTTATTTTAACTCTGTCTTTATATTTCAAACACATTTCTTGTACACAACATATTTTGTGTTCTAGTACAGTCTGATGTCTTCCATTTTATGGGTAAGTCCATACTATTCACATTTACAGTTAAGATAGTTAATTGCTTATTTCCCTTCAGACTATTCTCTTACACATTTTTCTTCTCTATACTTCTTTTTGGCAGCCTATTTCAAGTTATTGCCATTTCCTCCTTTTTAATGTTTTCTTCACTATTCCCTCTCCAAGTTTAAGATTTGTTTCATTTACAACAAATTCCTTTCTGAATCCACAATCGCTCTGACATACTCCTTTCTATTTTTCATGTTCCTACTTGTATTCCTGTTTAGTTGACTGCATTCCTACACCAAACTCTTATATCTATCTATCTATCTATCAATCCATATTTGTGGTGTCTTCTTTATATTTGTGTACATGAATTAAAGTCCAAATGTTTCTACATACACAACCCAATTATATGTCTTACTATGTTTCAAAATCTTTTGTTTTATTTTCCCCTAATGTATCTTCTTCTGATCTTTTTTCTATTTTTCTTATAATAACTCCAAACATAAAATTATTTGTAGATTTTCTGTCTCAGTTGACTACCTCTCTGACTCCTTGTAAAATAAGAATCAAAAAGAATCTTTTTTGACTTCCACACTCTCCATTAGCATGTAAACATTCCATATAAAGACCCTTCTTATTACTTGTAGTGACATTTCAGTTTTGATGTTCTCATAATTTCCATATTTATATAGCAAATTTTCTTTACACATATCATATTTTAAAATCAGGAATATTTGTTTTATACCATAATTATTTCTGAACATTTTCCCAACTCTCTTCTTCAATCTCTTATCCCTTGTAATACATTTTTTTTGAAAGTAAGAAAAATAACTTTCAGCAAAATCAACCTATGTATCAACTGAATATGACATTATAAACAATATTCTATTACCTCTGCAATGAAGCAAGGGAGGTATACTTTCTCAAACCTTTCCTGGGGCCAAGCTTGATCATTATAATTAGACTATGTTTTTCTTTTTATATTTTGCAGTCACTATGCATATTGTTTTCCTGTTTCTATTTACTTCAATCATCAAAAATTATTAGCACCTATAATGTGCCAGGTTATTCTGCATCAGTTCATATATGTCTTTTATACTACTTATACATATACACTTCTATGCTACTTGTGAAGATTTCACATAATGTGGTTATCATAGATGAAGGTCTAATATCATCCATGCCAGAAAATTCAAAATTGTTCCAAAATAACATATATTTAATTGAAAAAAAAGTTAAATAGGTTCAGTCACAGTAAATGACTCTCAGATAACAAAATAAACCCATTTTCTACATTTCATGTCCCAGATACTTTTTTATCTTCATTCAGCCAGCCAGCCATCATTCTATACATCCATTCATTCATTTCATGGTTTGTAATGATTTTTTTTTTGTGACCAAATCTTAAATCTTGTTCAACCTCATTTTTTTTTTAATTCTAAGAAAGAAATCTTTAACTCAAACTATTTAAAATTTCCTCTAACTCAATAATTCTGTGACTCATTCTATTAGTAATATCATGAGTAGGAAATAACTAGTATAAACAATAAGTGCTCCAAGTTCTGAAGAAGGAAAAAAAAGTTGCCAGGGAAGACTTAAAACTTCAGTTAAGACTTTAAGAATGAATAGGAATTGAATAGGAGAGGAAGAGAGCAAAGAGCACTTATAGCCACTGTATGAAATTCAGTTTTCATACAATATTAGAATCTTAGAGCTAGAAAGGATCTCAGAGTGCATTTAGCTTGAATCAGGAACTCTGACTACTCAATCCCCAACAAATATATATTCAGCCTTTCCTGGAAGTTTTCTATAATGAAGGTCACTAAACTCACAGGTATGGTATTATATTTCTTAATGGCTCTAATCATTAAGATACTTTAAATAATGTTGAATGGAAGTTTGCCTTCATGTAAAATTTATTCATTTTTTTTCTTAGCTCTTTTCTCTAGGACTGAGCAGAATAACTTTAATCCCTCTTTCACGTGATAATCCTTCAAATATTTAAAGATTACTACCATATCCTTCCTATGCATTCTTTTCTCAAGGTCATACTTCCTCAGGTCCTTCAACCTCTCCTCTTATGTTAGGGGTCCCAGTGCATTCAGCCTCCTGATTATACTGCTCTCGATGCTCTCCAACTTGTACAAAATGCTTCAGACATAGAATAACCAGGATGCTTCAGAAAGTGGAAGAATACAACTGTACTGTAGTATTCTTTTATTGACACTATATTTCCATAAGTGTAGTGAAAACAAATTAACACAACTCTTGTCTTTTTGCTTTGCTTATCCCAGCTGCATACCCCACCCTTGAATTATGTTCATTCCAGAGTTTACTAAAACTCCTACATCTTTTCCACATGGACTGCTTTATAGACAGCCTTCCTAAACCCCATCTCAATGCTGTATATATGCAATTCAAAAATTAAAGTCCAAATACAGAACTTTATCATTATCCATATTAAATCTCACCTTACTAGCATCCACCAATTATTTGAACCTGTCAAAGTTTTTGAGGATCCTAATTCTATCATTCAATATATGAACTCTCATTCCCATCTTTTTATCATATGCAAAATTGATAAACGTGCATCTATGGCTTTATCCAAGTCAATGATAAAAATATTTAACAGAATTGCACCAAAAACAGATAGATCCCTGGGGGGTTAATCCACTAGAGATGTATCTATCTGGGTTAATGTCTATTAATTTTCTTTGGTTACAGTTCAGTTACTAGTTCTGAACCTAAGTTGCGCTATCATTCAGTGAATTTAGCTTGTCCTCAGTTATTGTGAGACACTGTCAAATGCAAAGCTAAAATCCAGATGTGTTAAGCACAGAGCATTCTGCTAACATTTGAGTTGATTAATCCTTTAAAAAAAAGAAGAAAAAGAAAGAGAGAAATTAGATCAGTCTGGCATTACATTTCTTAAAAAGTTTGTTTGGTGTCATGATTTTTTACCCAAATGCTAACAAGCCATCTCCTTTAATACAGTATTATTTTAGAATTCTAACAAGAAGCTACATTAAGTTAAACAATTTGTAATTTAAAATATACATCCTTTCCTCCTTTTTGAAAATCAGTTAATCTTCTTGACTGTAGTCCCACCTTATTTGTCATCTCTCCTCTTCACACCATGTCTTCAAAGTCTGATATTATTAGTTAGCAATCACACACATTCATAATTATCTTTTGTTTTTTGTTTCCAAGTATTCTACTACATAGTATGTATTGACTTAGTGATTTGAACTCACTGATGACAATGACATATTTTCTTACCATCATTTTATCCATCGTGAGTTTCAATTCCTCTTTAAGTGTTTTGTTCTCTTTCCCAAATTCACCATAATTCCTCATTAGAACAAAAAGGAGCTGAGTAGTTCTGACATTTTCTCCATCATCATCATCAATTATAACTAAATAACTTCTGCTACCATATTTAAGATGTGGTTATAACAGTTGCTTGGAAAATGGAAGTTCTTCACCACAATTATATCCTGACTTATTGCTAGCCTATGATCTCTATCAAAGGACTAATCAATCATTTTGCTCCTCTAAGTGACCTGTAATATTATAATATATTACTATCATTCCATTCTGTTTGCTTTTCCTTCTCTTGATCCTTACCTAAATATTTCCTACCATACCCCTTTGTTCAGCTTTGCCAATGTCAAGAAGATGGCTCTTCTTTTTTTTTTATTTACTAGTATTTTATTTTTTCCAATTACATGTAAATATACTTTTCAACATGCATGTTTGTGAGATTTTAAGTTTCAAATTTTTCTTCCACCCTCCCTTCAGTTCCATCTCCCCAAGACAACAAGCAATCTGATATAGGTTATACATCTACAATCATGATAAATATATTTCCACATTAGTCATGTTGTGAAACGGCAATCAGAACAAAAGGGAAAAACCACAAAAAAGTAAAAATGGTATGTTTTAATCTTTATTCAGAGTCCATAATTCCTTCTCTGGATATAGATAGGATTTTCCACCATGAGTCTTTTAGAATTCAAAGAGCTAAATCTATCATAGATGATCATTGAACAATGTTACTGTTATTGTGCACAATGTTCTTCTGATTCTGCTCACTTCACTCAGCATTAGTTCATGTAAGTCTTTCCAGGTATTTTTTTCTGAAGTCAGCCTCCTCATCATTTGTCATAGAGTAATAGTATTCCATTACATTCATATACCACAACTTGTTTAGCCATTTCCCAATTGATAGATATCCCCTCAATTTCCAGCTCTTTGTCACCACAAAAAGAAGTGCTATAAATATTTCTCTATGTATGAGTCCTTTTCCCTTTTTTATGATCCTTTGGGAATAAAGACCTAGTAGTGGCATTGCTGGATCAAAGGGTATGCACAGTTTGATTGCCCTTTGGGCATGGTTCCAAATTGTTTTCCAGAATGATTGGATCAGTTCACAACTCTACCAACAATGCATTAGTATTCCAATTTTCCCACATTTTCTCCAACACTTACTATTTTCCTTTTCTGTCATATTAGCCAATGTGATAGGTGTGATGTGGTGCATCAGAATTGTTTTACTTTGCAATTCTTCATCAATAGTGATTTAGAGCATTTTTTCATGTGACTATAGATAGCCTTAATTTCTTCATCTGAAAACTGCCATTTGTCAATCAGGGAATGAATTGTATTCTTATAAATTTGACTCTGTTCACTATATATTTTAGAAATGAGGCCTTTATCAGAAACATTAACTGTAAAAGTTGTTTCCCAACTTCCTGCTTTCCTTCTAATTTCTGTTGCATTGGTTTTGTTTGTGTAAAACCTTTTTAACTTAGTGTAATCAAAATTACCCATTTTGCATTTCATAATGTTCTCTATCTCTTTGTTTGGTCATATATTCTTCCTTTTTCCATAGATCTGACAGGTAAACTATTCCTTGCTCACCTAATCTGCTTATGGTATCTTTGTGCCTAAATCGTGTACCCATCCCATTTTGACCTTGTCTTGATATAAGGTATGAGATGTTGGTCTATGCCTAGTTTCTGCCATAGTTTTCCAGTTTTCCCAGCAGTCTTTGTCAAATAGTAAGTTTTTATCCCAGAAGCTGGAGTCTTTGGGTTTATCAAACATTAGATTATGGTAGTCATTTACTACTTTGTCTTGTGTACCTAACCCAGGGGTGGGAAACCTGTGACTTCAAGGCTGCAGGTGGCCTTCTAGGTCCTTGGGTGTGACCTTTTGACTTAGTTCAAGTTTTACAGAACAAATCCTTTTATTAAGGGGATTTTTTCTGCAAAGTTTGGATTCAGTCAAATGGCTGCACTTGTGGACATAGAGGGCCACATGTGGCCTTGAGGCTGCAGGTTCCCCACCCCTGACCTAACCTATTCGACTGATCCACTACTCTATTTCTTAGCCAGTACCAAGTTGTTTTGATGATCACCACTTTATAATATGATTTTAGATCTGATATGACTAGAACACCTTCCTTTGATATTTTTTTCATTAATTCCCTGGATATTCTTGACCTTTTGTTCTTCCAGATGAATTTTATTAGTCTTTTTTCTAGCTCTACAATTTTTTTTTTGGTAATTTGATTGATACTGCATGGAATAAGTAAATCAAACTAGGTTAGAATTGTCATTTTTATTATATTAGCTCGGCCTACCCATGGGAAATTGATATTTTTTCCAATTGTTTAGATCTGACTTTATTTGTGTGAAAAGTGTTTTGTAATTGTGTTCATATAATTTCTGGGTTTGTCTTGTCAGGTAGCCTTCAAAAATTTTATATTGTTTACAATTATTTTAAATGGAATTTCTCTTTCTATCTCTAGTTGGTAGGCTTTGTTTGTAATACATAGAAATGTTGATGATTTATGTGGGTTTATTTCACATCCTGTAAATTTGCTAAAGTTATTATTTCAAGTAGTTTTTTAGTTGATTCTCTAGGACTCTCTATACCATCATATCATCTGTAAAGAGTGATAGTTTTGTTTTTTCATTGCTGACTCTCATTTCTTCAATTTCTTTTTCTTCTCTTATTGCTAAAGCTAACATTTCTAGTATAATATTGAATAATAATGATAATGGTCATCCTTGCTGCACCCCTGATTTTATTGGAAAGGCTTCTATCTTATCCTTTACATATAATGCTTGCTGATAGTTTTAGATAGATTCTACTTATCATTTTAAGGAAAACTCCATTTATTCCTATGCACTTTAGTGTTTTCAATAGGAATGGGTGCTGTATGTTGTCTTGATTTCTTCTTCATTGGTGGAGTTTTCTTAATTTCAATTATATTAATCTCTCCTTTAGTTTTCAGAATTTCTAATTTGGTACTTAATTGGAGATTTTTAATTTATTCTCTTGCTAGCTTTTGTAGTTGCATGCCCAATTCATTGATCTCTTCTTTTTCTATTTTATTTATGTAAGCATTTAGACATATAAATTTTCCCTAAAGTCCACTTTCGCTGCATCCCATAAGTTTTGGCATGTTGTTTCATTATTGTCTTTCTCTTTGATGGAATTATTGTTTATTTCTATGATTTTTTGTTTGTCCCACTGATTTTTTTAGTATTAGATTAGGTTCCAAATAATCTTTAGTCTATCTTTCCATGGCCCTTTATTACATGCAACTTTTATTGCATCATGATCTGAAATGGATGCACTTTATATTTCTGCCTTTCTGCATTGGATTGTGAGGTTTTTATGCCCTAGCACAAGGTCAGTTTTTGTGTAGGTGCTATATACCACCAAGAAAAAGATTTATTAATTAATAATAATTTACCTATTCAGTTCCATGCCAAACTACCAAAAAATTTTATAGAGTTAAAAAAATAATAACAAGATTCATTTGGAGGAACAAAAGTTCCCAAATATCAAAGGAGCTAATGAAAAGAAAGGCTAGGGAAGGTGGCATAACCATTCCAGATCTTAAATTGTATTATAAAGCAGCAATCATCAAAACTACTTGGTATTGGCTAAGAAATAGAGGGGTGGATCAGTGAAATAGGTTAGGTAGGCAAGACACAGTAGTCAATGACTATAGTAATCGACTGTTTGATAAACCCAAAGACCTCAGCTTCTGGGATAAGAACTCACTTGACAAAAACTGCTGGGAAAACTGGAAAAGAGTATGGCAGAAACTAGGCATAGATCAAAATCTCATGTCATATACCAAAATGAAGTCAAAATGGATACCCAATTTAGATATAAAGGCTGATACTATAAGCAAACTTGGAGAGCAAGGAATAGTTTACCTGTCAGATTTATGGAGAACAGAAGTGTTTATGACCAAACAAGAGATAGAAAACATTACAAAATGCAAAATGGATAATTTTGATTGCATTAAATAGAAAAGTTTTTGCGCATACAAAACCAATGCAACCAAGATTAGGAAGGAAGCAGAAAACTGGGGAAAAAAAATTTTTACAACCAGTGTCTCTGATAAGGGCCTCATTTCTAAAATACACAGAGAACTAAGTCAAATTGATAAGAATACAAGTCATTCCCCAATTGATAAATGGTCAAAGGATATGAGTAGGCAGTTTTCAGATGAAGAAATTAAAGCTGTCTATAGTCATATAAAAAAAATGTGCATACCCTTCAACTTAGCAATAGCACTTCTAGGACTGTATCCCAAAGAGATCATACAAATGAGAAAAGGACCCACATGTGCAAAAATATTTATAGCAGCTCTTTTTGTGGTGGCAAAGAATTGGAAATTGAGGGAATGCCCATCAATTGTGGAATGGCCGAACAAGTTGTGGTATTGTATTGTAATACTATTGTGCTATAAGAAATAAGGAGACTTCAGAAAAACCTGAGAAGATGTGTATGGACTGATGCTGAGTGAAGTGAGCAGAAGCAGGAGTACATTGTACACAGTAACAATCACATTCTGTGATGACTAACTTTGATAGATTGAGCTCTTCTCAGCAATACAAGCATCCAAGACATCTCCAAAAGTCTCATGATGGAAAATGCTATCCACATCCAGAGCAAGAACTATAAAGTTTGAATGCAGATTGAAGAACACCATTTACTCTTTTTTTTTCCTTCTGATTTGTTCTGTTTCTTCTTTCTTTTGGCTCCTCCTATTGGTTTTAATTTTTCCTTGCAACATGACTAATGTGAAAATATGTTTAATAGGAATGTATATGTAGAGCTTATATCAGATTTCATGCTGTTTTGGGGAGGGAGATATGGAGGGAGGGGGAGAAAATTCAAAACCCAAAAGCTTATGGAAGTGATTGTTGAAAACTAAAAAATTAATTTTTTAATTAAAAAAAGAAAAAGAAAAAGGTATATTACTTTCTGTCCCCATTCAGTTTTCTCCAGAAGTCAACCATATTTAACTTTTCTAAAATTCTATTGATCTCCTTAACTTCTTTCATTTTTATTTTATGGTTAGATTTATCTACTTCTGAAAGGGGGAGGTTGAGGTCTCCCACTAGTATAGTTTTGCTCTTTATTTCTCCCTGTATCTCCCTTAACTTCTCCTTTAAGAAAATTTTGAAAGTCCCCTATTTCACTGAATGCCCATCTTTTTTACCTGGAAGACTATGCTCAGTTTTGCTGGGTAGTTGATTCTTGGTTGTACTCCAATTTCCTTTGCCTCCCAGAATACCATATTCTAAGTCCTCTGATCCTTTAATGTAGAATCTGCTAAATCCTGTGTAATCCTGACTGTGGCTCTTTGTTTTGTTGTTATTGTGTTTTGTTGTGTTGTGTTTTGTTTGGTTTTATTTTTGGCTGCTTGCAGTATTTTCTCCTTAATCTGATAGTTCTGGAATTTTGCTACAATATTCTGTGGAGTTTTTGAGATCTCTTTCAGAAGGTGATTGGTGGATTCTTTCAATGACTATTTTACCCTCTGGTTCTAGGATATCAGGGCAGGTTTCCTTGATAATTTCTTGAAAGATGCTGTCCAGGCTCTTTTGTTTTTGATCATGGCTTTCAGGTAGTCCAATAATTCTTAAATTATTTCTCTGGGATCTATTTTCCAGCTCAGTGTTTTTTTCCAATGAGGTATTTTACATTTTTTTCTATTTTTTTTATTCTTTTGATTTTGTTTGACTGATTCTTGATGTCACATAGAGTCGTTAGTTTCCACTTGCCAATCCTAATTTTTATGAAATTACTTTCTTCAGTTAGCTTTTGTACCTCCTTTTCCAAATGTCCAATTCTACTTTTAAAGGAGTTGTTTTATTTGGTGGATCTTCTTTTTCCATTTGACTAATTCTATTTCTTTTTTTAAGGAGTTGTTATCTTCAGTCAATTTTTTGTGCTTCCTTTTCCTAGTTGTTGACTCATTTTTTTCATAATTCTCTTACATATTTCTCATTCATTTTCCCAATTTTTCTTCTACCTCTCTTACTTCATTTTTAAAATCCTTTTTGAGAAATTTCAAAGGGACTTTTTGGGTTTGAGACCAATTCATATTCCCCTTTGAGGTTTCACATGTAGCATTTTGACATTGTCCTCTTCTGAGTTTGTATTTTAATCTTCTCTGTTACCATGGTAGCTTTTTATGGTCAGGGCTCTTTTTTTTAAATTAATTTTTAAAAGTTGAGTTCTGCTTCTGGGGTATGGAGGCACTGTCCCAATCTTCTTGTGTTGGAGCCTTTAGGCCTGATCACTGCCTTTAGGTGCTGGTGGCTTGCCCACTGCACTGAGGTGGTCTGGCCAAGCTGTGCCTGTTGAACTAGGGCTCCAGGGCTCACAGATTGCCTTTGGTTCAGGGGTTGAAGGCTATGCCACTAGCCTGCTGAGCTAGGACCTAAGGGCCTCAGTTGCTAATCTGTTCACTGGCTAAAAGCCTCCTGCTGGCTTGCCTGGACACCATCTGCACTTCCCTTTTACCCAAGAGACAGACCTTTCCTAAAGTTCTTCTAAGTTATCTTGGGCTTGAAAATTGTTTCACTCTGTCATTTTGTAGTTTCTGTCACCCCAGAATCCATTTAGAGGCTTGCTTTAATGTTTTTTCTGAGGAAAACCAGGAAGAGTTCAGGCAACTTCCTGGATTTTCTCTACCATCTAGCCTCTGCCAATGGATCATCTTAATATATAATAATACCCCACTTTCCCATCTACCAAATACTTTTCTCCTATCTCTTGGACAAGGTGTACCCTACCATTACTATATTCCAGTCATGAGTCATATACCACCAATTCGCACTAATATCCATGAAGTCAAATTCACCTCCTTGTATTAAAGTTTCTACTTCACTCTGTTGATGTTACCTCCTTTGTGGAGATAACAGACACTGGAGTACATGAATACCATTTCTACCCTCTTCTAAGACATTTTCTACTATTGATGACTCCGCTTCCCTACTGCTACATCATATCAATCTCCTCCATGGTATTCCTGCTAGGATCTAGTTGTGAGTAATATTTATCCTCCTCCCTATCAATCATTCCCTAATATCCCTACCCAAAATTGACTCATCATGTTTACTAAACAGCCTTTCCATTCTCCTAGCTTTCATACTTCTGTTGATATTACTGTCATTCTCATCTACCAGACTCAATACCTCTAAGTCAATTTTTTCCTTTTCTTTTCTCTTACTTCTCATATCTTTACAGGAAAAGCCTTGTTAATTGTACTTCCATGATTTCTTTCATTTATATCCTCTCCATTTACTGTACCCCCACCAAGTTTATTACTAGCAATTACTTCTTACGTACTATTGTAATAGAAGACTAAATGCTATCTCTTCTGGAAGTCTTTCCATTTGTAATTCATCTTTCAGAGACCTCCCAAAATAATCTTCTAAAGATATATATCTTTGCCTTTTTTTCTTCTGTAAGAAGTTTCAATCATCCTACCATGGCCTAGAAGATAAAACATGAACTCCTGTAACAGAGATTACATTTTTTTCTCCTCTACAGAAGTCAGAAAAATTTGGGCATGTATTTGAGTTCCACATACCTCTTCCATCCCATTATACCTCTTTTGGGAAGTAGCCTTTGGTAGGATGACTGATCCTACTCAGTTGTTCCCAAAGGGACACTTGCTCCAAGGGACAAATGGGATGGTAGATTGGTGTCCTTCTGAACTTCTAGACCTGTGGGGGGTGCTGATGTATCTAGAAGATTTATTCTCCAATAGCTAGAGGATGAAATATATCAGATTGTGAATTTCATACTGCTCCAACCTAATTTGGAGGATAGATATCTATTTAAACAAGGAGAGAGGTGATGTGTTCTTGACCAATGGGCAAATGTCCATGAGATCAGAGAGGTAAGTAGATAACAATCCAAGCTGCGTATCCTCATTTAGCACTATAACCTTTCTTT
The DNA here is from genome assembly GCF_900497805.2 of Vombatus ursinus. Classification (NCBI taxonomy): domain Eukaryota; kingdom Metazoa; phylum Chordata; class Mammalia; order Diprotodontia; family Vombatidae; genus Vombatus; species Vombatus ursinus. The sequence goes on from NW_020940358.1 coordinate 10,787,150, forward strand.
CTTTCTTTTTTCTTTCTTTCTTTCTTTCTTTCTTTCTTTCTTTCTTTCTTTCTTTCTTTCTTTCTTTCTTTCTTTCTTTCTTTCTTTCTTTCTTTCTTTCTTTCTTTCTTTCTTTCTTTCTTTCTTTCTTTCTTTTTTCTTTCTTTCTTTCTTTCTTTCTTTCTTTCTTTCTTTCTTTCTTTCTTTCTTTTTCTTTCTTTCCTTCCTTCCTTCTTTCCTTTCTTTCTTTTCCTTCCCTCTGTCCACATAGAGTATCATACCCTTACCTGAAGGCACTCTGCCCAAAGGAATGTAAATTTTGATCTCTGAAACCTTGAAAGATATCTTTGGGCTTATGGGCTAAATTTTTTTTCTTAAGGACCTTGCCTTAAATCCAAATCATTCTGGCTTTCTTTGATTGGCCAACAGTAGGTCCCAGGCCAAGCCCCACTTGGTAATTTTTTGGGCCCTGATTGGCTCAGAGTGAATGTAGATCACAGTTGTTTCTTTTTTGGCCAGAAAGCCTGAGGGTCTTCCCCTCCCAGATTGTTTTTTTTTTCTTTTTTTAACTACATGCAAGAGTCCATTCATTCTCTGTCTCATTTCTTACCTAGCCTTAATCACTGAATGGGCATTTCCTTAGTCAAATTGGGACTTGGGAAAGACCTTAGCTTGAAAAGGCCAAGGTCTCCCACTGCATTCAGGGCAATCTCTAGCCATCTCGATCTATATCTTGCCACTGGACCCAGATGACTCTGGAGGAGAAAGTGAGGTTGGTGATTTTGTACACCCCTCTCTCACTTAAATTCAATTCACTTGAATGTCATGACATTACCTCCCTGATGCCACAACAACAACAACAACAACAGAGTTGTATACAAGGAGTCCATGTGTCTTCAATTAAGACAATGTCACCGGTGTTCATCTTCAATAATAAAACAGGCTGAGCCTCTGAAGGTGGGTTTTGACTGAGGTAAACTACACCAATGGAAAGAACCATTATGGGGCAGAGAAGAATAATTAATGAACTATAAGCAGTGAGCCACTTCACAGGATAGCAGCAGAATCATGACCAGAAAGTATTAATGGTTGGGGGGTAAGAGTAGAGGGAAGGGCATCCAACTGCTCTACAAAGAACCACAAGCAGAGAAAAGAGTTACGTTGAATAGAATAACTAGGAGAAAAGTTAAATGGAATGCCTAAGAGTTCACATAGGCAGCATCCACTGCAGCTATGGGATGGAGACATTAGAAGAAGCCACATTAGAGTTAATATCTACTAGGAGTCCAGCCCAGGGAATGATTGTGAATGACTATAAAAACCTCAGACTGACTGGCTTCTAATAGGTGGGAGTAGGGGTGAGGGTGGGGTGGCATTATCTTACAAGAGATTGTTGTATGCCTGATTTGTTTCCTTTGACTTGTAAATGAATAAATTCATTAATTGATTTTTGTGAATCATGTGCTTGGGAGGGGATAATGGTATATATACTGTGTGGTATTAATCATTGATCAATAAACATTCATTTTGCACCTACTAAAAATTCCAAGCACTGTGTGCTAAGTGCAAGGGATACAAATGTGAAAAAGAATTTCCCTGCCCTCAAGGAATTTGTAATCTAATGGGGAAGACAATACACAAAAGGAAACAAAAGGAGTTGGGGTAAGAAGGAACTGGAGGCAGAGGCAGAGTAGAGAAGACAGTCAGAGAAATCTCCAAGTAGTCTAACCAAGTGAGAAATGAGGAAATATCTTAGTTAAGCTGTCTCCTTAAAGGGAGGATAGGAGTTTATGGCCCCAAACTCTAATCAGAGAGGCAGAGGATAGTGATGAGGTAGAGGACCAAGGCTGCTAATGAGATCTTACAGGATGATGAATTTATCCCAGTGAGTTTCCTAAGGCACGGTGGAAAAAATAGTCAGAAAAAAAAATAGTGCATCCAGGTGAAAAATGAGATATCTACATGAATTTTCTCCTTAAATGGAGGTTTTTGATTGATGGTTTCATCCTCCAACCAGATTGTAAGGTTTCTTTATTGTTTAGGTGGAAGCAATGAAGAAAAAAAAATCATTTCAAATATTCCCAAACTTTCTTTATATGTGAGAGTCTCTGATACAAAGATTACCCTCAACCTAAAATTTAAGGCTCTGTAAAATGTGGCTCTGACTTCCCTTTCCAGATATTTGAATCCACTGCCTTCAAAAACTACTCAGAAAAAAGTTGTCTACTATTTTCCATTCTTGTCTTTTTGTCCCAACTCATTGCATTCAAAGAGGCCATCTCTATGCTTGTAATAATACCCTCTCTCCTCTCTTCTATCTCTTCAAATCTTTCTTACGTCTTAGCTCAGATGCCACCATTCTCCCAATTCCCATGAAGATTTTCTCAATCCATTTGACTGAAAGTGATCTTTTTCAAATTTCTCTTGTGGCTTTTCCTCTTTCTCTCTTCTGCATGAATTACATTTTGCCTTGTGTTTTGTATTACAATGGAGCTATGATCTTATTGAAAAAAGTAGTCCCTCGGATTCAGATTGTAAATGATCCATATCCTTCATTGTTCATGTCCATCCAGAAGTCAGCCACAGGATGCTGCAGGCCTCCCTCTTGAACTCTTGACATTGCAGGAATCCTATCATATGTGGTATTTATTTATGTACATCCCTTGTTTCCCAAATTAGATTAAACAGTCCTAAAAGACAAGGGCTGTGTCATTTGTTGTCATTATATTCACAGCACCTAGAGCATTATCTTTCACATAGTAAGCATTTAAGAAATATTTCTTAAATTGCATTACATTGAATTTCTAGCTCTCATTATATAAACTCCATCCTTGGTCAAGAACCAGGTATTTTTTTTTTTACCCTCACACCATGGTTCAGAAAGTCAAATTCTTTTTCTCTGACACAATTTCATAGATAGCTGATTTCCCATTCACCAGTTTTTTTTTACCTTCAGTTGTTAGCAATGATGAAAATACCACATGTGCTCTTGAATCTTACTTAGGATTTCATAATCCCTAAGGATTTTTCCAGGTTCCATCTGGTGATATCATTTGTTCCCACATGGATCACTGGTAGTGGTCCTCAAGTTTGATATGTCTCAGGTGGTTCTCTGTCACATGCAGAATGCACACTCTTGGAAGAAAGCATACCTCCTAATTGTTCTTGTCAGTTCAACATATGGCCACATCTGTACTTCTTAACAGGAAGTCACCCATCACCATGACAGGTATCTTCTTCCTAGAACCAGTAACAGATGTCCTCTTTCTTAGTAACATATGTGAACTCCCTTGTCATTTCATAAAAGATGAGGTAGGTCTAGACTCAATATGCACGATTCCAGGTACACAATATCTGTCTCTGGAGGGTTACTTCTTCACACCATCAATGCCATTGTTTCTGCACCAGGTAGCTAAGTCTATAGCAACAACAGATTTGCTAAATTTTGATGGAAATTACAGAGAAAAAAAGGCATTTTTTTGGCTTGAAGAAGAGTCAGAAATTTTCCCCCTGTAATCCAACAATGCGGTGCAAAGTTTTGTGTTTGTCACTGGGGATACAATGACAGGTACAGAAAGATGCAGAATACAGCTCTCAAGGAACTTATAGATGAAAAGGGAAGTAAAAGCACATGAATAGTGATGATACACACATACACACACACAGATCAACTATAAAAGAAATGTCCAAGCAAATATAATGAGGAAACAGAAGAGGGAGACAATACTTTCATCAGGGTGGAGGAAGGGTAAAAGGTGATGGAGGAAAGGCTTTGTGGAGGAGGTGAATTCTGAGTGGTCTTCTTGAAGGAAGGGAAGTCCTGCCATATGTAGAAAGGTTGGAAGCATCTAATTAAATGCATACTAACAAAGATATGGAATTGGGAAAGATTAGAATGAGAACTAGATGACAAAGAGAAATCAAGTTTCACTGGGATGTATCATATGTGAAAACTGGAATGTAAAACACATTGATAGCTGATACATAGAATAAATAACAAATAAGGCCAGGTGAATAAGTTGAAGTAAGACTGAAGAAACGTTGAATATTAGAGTCAAAAGTGTATACTTTATTTCACAGACAATGAGTAACTACTAAAAAGTTTTGAGTAGAGGAGGGACATGACCAGAATGTTGTAGTAGAAAAATTATGTGGACAATAAAGCAGGAAATATATTGGAAATGGAATTAAGGCATAAAACCAGTATGAATATAGTATCCAAGGCCTAAAGAGGTAAAAGCTTGAACTAAAAAAGTAGAAGAATGAAGAAGAGGGATAGTATGAAAGAAATATCACATAAATTGAAGTGATAGGATTTGGCAATTGATTTACTATATTGAGTGAAAATATATAGAAAGAGCTAAAAAAAAAGGTAGCAATGATTCCAAGGCTATAAGCCTGAGTGTCTGTGAGGATAGTGGTACCATTAACAGAAGAGGAGAAATTAAAAATGGAGTTAGGAGGGGGAAGCAGGTTAAAATAATTATATAACAAATTTTAGATATGTCAAGTTTGAAGTGAAGAAATGACTTCCAGAAAGAATAAACTGATAAAAATATAGAACTAAAGCTATGGGAAAATGTTATGGGCAAAGACAGAAGTTTAGAAATTATCTGTATAGAGATGATAGTTTAAATAATGGGACCTGATAAAATTCCTTAGAGAAATTATAGAAAGACTGTACTCAGGGCCAGGGAAAGAATTTGGAAAATAAGGGCAGAGCCAAGATGGCAGAGTGAAAGCAGTGACTTGCTTGAGCTCTCCCCCAAACACCTACAAATACCTGTAAAAAAATGGCTCTAAACAAATTCTAAAGCAGAAGAACCCACAAAAAGAGTGAAACAAATCTCCACCCCAAGACAGCCTGCATGGTTGATTGGAAAGGTATATCGCGCTGAGTGGGGAGAGGAGCACAGTGCAGCTTGGGGGCACAGGCCACAGTGAACCTGGAACAGGCCTCAAAGGACTGAATCGGAGGCAGCTGTGGTGGTTTCCAGACTTCTCAACCCACGAACACCAAAGACAACTTAGAAGGTCAGTGGGAAAAGTCTGTGTCTGCCAGGAAAGAGAAGCTACGTCTCAGTTGCAAGTTCTGAGCATGGCCTCTGGGGTAGTGGCTGCCTCCTAAGCTTCCGGCCCACAGACTGAAGGGGAATTGAGTGGCTAATCAGAGGGGGATTGCAGGGATCTCTTTGCCAGTACTGAGGCAGGAATCTCTTGCTTTGCCCATGCTTGGAAGTGGGTCACAGTTCTGAGGGGCAGTCATAGGGCGAGGAGGAGTGCTGGCATGGTGGAGCTTGTTGTGGCTGTGGAGAGGAAATATCTCACCCCTAATCATACCACCTTGGAAGAACTGAAAAAATTTGCAGGTCCCTAGAAGTATCTCTTGAAACAGCTGTACAAATCCCCAAAGCTTGGGACAGTACATTCTTCATATTGGAAGCAGACTCTTACCTTAACAAAGAGTTTAAAACTCAAGTAGCTGGCCGGGATCATGAGTAAGCAGTGCCAAAAGAGTCAGACAATATTATCTTACTTTGGTGACCAAGAAGATTAAAACATACAACCAGAAGAAGACAACAAAGTCAAAGCTCCTACATCCAAAGCCTCCAAGAAAAATATGAATCAGTCCCATGCCTTGGAAGAGCTCAAAAGGGATTTTGAGAAGCAAGTAAGAGAAGTAGAGGAAAAACTGAGAGTGATGCAAGAAAATCATGAAAAACAAGTCAACAGCTTGCTAAAGGAGACCCAAAAAAATACTGAAGAAAATAACACCTTAAAAAATAGCCTAAGCCAAATGGCAAAAGAGGTCCAAAAAGTCAATGAGGAGAAGAATGCCCTCAAAAGCAAAATTGGCCAAATGGAAAAGGAAATCCAAAAGATTACTAAAGAAAATACTTCCTTAAAAATTAGCAAAGAGCAACTGGAAGCTAGTGACTTTATGAGAAATCGAGACACTGTAAAACAAATCCAAAAGAATGAAAAATTAGAAAACAATGTGAAATATCTCATTGGAAAAACCACTGACCTGGAAAATAGATCCAGGAGAGAGAATTTAAAAATTATTGGACTATCTGAAAGCCATAATCAAAAAAAGAGCCTAGACATCATCTTTCAAGAAATTATCATGGAAAACTGCCCTGATATTTTAAAACCAGAGGGCAAAATAGAAATGGAAAGAATCCACCGATCTCCTCCTAAAAGAGATCCTCAAAGGAAAACTCCTAGGAATATTGCAGTCAAATTCCAGAGTTCCCAGGCCAAGGAGAAAATATTACAAACAGCTAGAAAGAAACAATTCAAGTATTGTGTAAATACAATCAGGATAACACAAGATTTAGCAACTTCTACATTAAGGGACCACAGGGCATGGAATACAATATTCTGGAGGGCAAGGGAGATAGGGTTACAACCAAGAATCACCTACCCAGAAAAACTGAGTATAATCCTTCAGGAGAAAAAATTATCATTCAGTGAAATAGAGGACTTTCAAGCATTCTTGATGAAAAGATCAGAGCTGAATAGAAAATTTGACTTTCCAATACAAGACTCAAGTGGAACATGAAGAGGTAAACAGGAAAGAGAACTCATAGGAGACTTATTAAGGTTGAACTGTTTACATTCCTGCATGGAAAGATGATATTTGTAGCTCATGAGACCTTTGTCAGTATTAGGGTAGTCAGAAGGAAAAAATTATATGTATGCATGTATATGTATAGATAGATAGATAGATAGAGGGCACAGAGTGAGTTGAAGATGAAGGGGTCATATCTGGAGAATAAAATTAAGGGGTGAGAGAGGATTATACTAGGAGAAAGAGAAAGGGAAAGGTAGAACAGGGCAAATTATCTCACAAAAAACAGAAAAGAAAAGGCTCTTACAGTGGAGGGGAAACGGGGGAAGGTGAGAGGGAATGAGTGAATCTTATTCTCATAGGATTTGACTTAAGGAGGGAATAACATACACACTCAGTTGGATATGGAAATCTGCCTTACTCTACAGGAAAACAGGGGGGGAGGGGACAAGAGAGTAGGGGGATGATAGAGAGGAAGGCAGATTGGGAAAGGGGGTAATCAGAAGCAAATATTTCTGAGGAGGTACAGGGTCAAAAGAAAGAATAGAATAAATGGGGGAGCAGGATAGGATTAAGGGAAATAGAGTTAGTTTTTCACAGCATGTCTACTATGGAAGTGCTTTGCATAATTGCACAGGTATAATCTATATTGAGTTGCTTGCCTTTTCAATGAGGGTGAGTGAGGAGTGAGGAAGGGAGAAAATTTGAAACCCAAAGTTTTAAAAACATAAGTTTAAAAAACTGCCTGTGACTAAGGTGGGATTTTCTCTATTCCGTCCTACCCCTACAGAATCTTAACATCTTACCAGAACTGGGTTTTGGGTATGCTTTTTTCCCCTCCCCACACCTCATGAGACCTTGGCCAAAAAATTGTTTCCAGTTCCAAAAGGCTAGTAGTAATTTTGGAAATAAGGACTATTTGATAGAGTAAGGGTCTGCAGTACACAGAAGGATTATTATCTTTTCTTTCTCTTTATTTTTTGAGGAGGGTGGTTCTCTATATCAAAACTGAAAGGAAGTAAAAGACTATAAGTGAAGACACTAAGATTGGGAGAAAGAAGAATAGAGTTGAGGATCTCTGTATTGAATATCAGCAAGTTTGTAACAAGAGTGATGGGGGAGGGTGTAGAATTGAGGGAAAGACGAAAATGAAAAATATTTGGAATGATTTCTATGGGGAGTGCAATTACCAATACTAAATGGATTTCCATACAGCAATGAGAACCTGTTTGAAATTAGACAACTGAAATGTGTCATTTGCTAGTAAACACCATTTCTTGATTTTCTCTAAAAGCACTTATCAGCTTAGCAAGGAAAGTAAAGGAGGGAGATGACAGGAGTTACCCAAGACTGAGAGCTAGCAGTGGATTAATGGTGGAAGATAAGAGAGGCAAGGCTAATAGATTTCAAGGGGACAAATCTGATAGAATAGAAGAACAAAGAGGACTTGAGGACCTAGTTGCAGAGTATGGGTCAAGAATAGATATGGAAGGAATATGCAGGAACTAATTAAGACCGAAAGGAGATGTACATCAAGTATCAAACAACAAATGGACTTGAAATTGTTTTAAAAAAAAGTGCTGTCTAAGAAGAAACAGTGACAGTATTCTCTACATAGTGGGCACTTTGTAAATATTGATTGAAAAATATTTGGTGGTCCATAAATGACTAGGACTTGTGATTACACCTCATCTACAGGATAGCTTTCCACTGTACTTTATGGCATTAAATTTAATTTCTAGGTGGCATTGAAAATTTGATCCCATTCAAGAGAACAAGAGTTAACTGAATCTAAATTTACAGAAGTACCTATAGTGATTCCCACTGATTAAAAAAAAAATCTGGAGCAGTGTCCAGCTCTTTATTCTTCTCAGAGAGTAGACAATCTTCTGTTATCAGCTTTATCTCTATATATCTATCCACTACACAAACTAATAATCTAAGAGGTTCATTCCTTCATTCCTTCATTTGATTTATTTATTAAGAAGTATATATTTACCCAGTCAGAATGAGGCCTTTATCATCACCCTACAGCAAAATTGTACCTCCTTCCTGAGCTTGTCATATGTTCCTGGGACTTGTTCACACGATCAGACTTCAATAAAGTCACCTCCACCTAGGAATAGGCAAACTTATGTCATATACAGTACTTTGTGTGAAATCAGTAAAATACATAAATAAATATTTTTTAACCTACCATTTGTCTATGCTCCCATAGCCTCCCACAGAGATTGGCAGTGTCCACTTAGCATACTCTGAATACAAAATTTCTAGGATTTAGATAGTCTGATTTACTTAAGCTTCATTGATGCTCCTCACATGAGTTGGCAAAAGAGTATAGGCAAGGCAGCATAGTTTTCAACTTCTATTTGACTCACACATCCAGTAGGGCTAATCTAGAAATGAAGATTTATTACAGTGAGTCCTCGGTACCTCTCTCCTGTTGCTACAATGCATCATTTCCTGCTTTAGGATATGCTTTGGGATAAATTCCTAACCAAACCCTTCTGGTCTGTCCTTTTGGTGCTAGCAGAAGAGATGAAGACGAATTCCTGCTTTAGGATATGCTTTGGGATAAATTCCTAACCAAACCCTTCTGGTCTGTCCTTTTGGTGCTAGCAGAAGAGATGAAGACGAAATGAGGGGGATACTTCATGAAAATGGCTCAAAAACCTAGTTCCATCTCTCCCTTTACCATTTCGTTGAGAAAGAAAAAGGAAGGTACACTGAGGCTTGTCCTTACATGGACATTCTCCATGTTAATATTGCTTCTGCCTAATTTATTTTCCAGATGATGAAACCAAGAGTAAGAGATGAGAAATAAACTGCTGTGGGTAATCACTCAAAAAACATTTATTAAGTGCCTAATATGTACTTAATACTATTTCTTGGTACCAAATTAATTGATTTAATTCAATTAAAAATGAATTTAGCAAACATTAATCTTCTACTATGTGAAAGATCCTTGATAGGTGCTAGGTATCCCTGCTGTCAAGAGGATTACATTGTATTGAAGGATATGACATGTAAACAGATAATATACACATGCATGCATTTATATAGGTATACACATATAAAATATACACATACAAGGTTATAAGTATTTGCAAAACAGTACAAAATTATTTTAAGATGGACCAAACACTAACAACTTAAAGATTTATATAAGGTCTCATGTAGGAGCTGGCTCTTGAATTGTCCTTTGAAAGAAGCTAGGGATTCTATGATAAAGAAACAAGGAAGAACATTTCAGGATGGGGGAACCACTCATCCATAGACAATTAGGTGAGAGGTGGACTTTTTATTACATTAGGAATAGGAGACAGGACATTTTGACTGAGATGCAGAGTTCTGGAAGCTGGTGGAGAACAACATGAACAGGGTCCAGAAAAGCATATGGAAGTCAGATTGAGGTGAGTTTCAAATATCATACAGAGAATTTTCTCTTAATTTTTATCCTAAAAGCAACAGGCAGGCAATGAATATTATTTAGTATAGGAATAACATGGTCAGGACTGTGTTTTAGGAATATCAGCTGTGTGGAAATAAAAAAGAAAAGAAAAGAAAAAAACATGGATCAGTTTTGTGAAGAAAAAGTCTCACTAGAAATTTTCTAGTATGTTGGCTTTCTAGCTAGTGATTTTCATGCATTTCACTTAAGAGGTTAACTTAAATTCACAGCATGGCATCAGATAAATCTACCTATGTCATAAAAATAGAGAGAGAAGCAGAGAGAAAAAAAAAGAACTCTATGTATGTATCCATCTATATATAATAATTGAAACAGATGTTTTCAGATCTTCCACCAAAAAGAACTCATTGTCCTTCCACCTTAGGGTAGTCAGTAACTATATTGGTTTGTCTTGGTTAAACCTTGAGGGTATTATTAATAAAATAAAGTTCTGGTTCAATTATGTCATTTCTTTTTGAACTTTCCTTGGCAGAAGTGTCTATGCCCCCAAATGATCAAATACTATGGTTTCCCTATTCAATAAAGCTTTCTTCATCTTTGTGAAAATGAGCCTCCTTCCTACTCACTCCCACCATCACACTGTGCCCTGGAGGGCATTAGGAGTCAAAAGGAAGATAAAGAAGATGATGGTTCTTTTCCTTTTCTTAAAGTAGGTTAAGACAATGATAATGCTTTTTTTATTAAAGGAAATACACACATACTTTTTTACCCTTTATATTCGATCTGTTTTTTAAAAAATTCTACAGACAAAGTAGAAAACAACAAAAGTCTCAGAGAAGTTTTCATGTTAAGAGGGACAGTAGAATGCACTGAAAAGAGTATTGAATTGGACTTTAGGATGTTTTAGATACAGCTCTGCAGTCTACTCACTATGAGACCTTGGACAATCCTTTTCTTGCCTCTGGGGCTCGGTTTCCTTAACCATAAATGAAAGAATTGTACTAGGTAATTTCCGAAGTCTAGCTTTGATAATTTATTGGGGGGAGTTATAGCAAGCAACACCATTAAATATTAGAAAAAAGATTTTGCTGTCAGTACTGTTTGTCAACACAGATTTACTGCATCTTGAAAGCAGAAAGCAATGACTGACATAGAAGCTCAAATTGGAGAGAGAGGGAGAGAGAGAGGAAGAGAGGGAGAGAGAGAGGGAGAGAGAGAGGGAGAGAGGGATGGAGAAAGGGAGACAGGAGAGAAGAGGAAAGAAGGTGAAGCATGAAAATGCAATCTTAGCAACATGAAATTAAAAAGGCAAGGCAGATTAAGGGCCTCAAATCTTTTTTTTTTTTTTGATGTTCCAACCAGAAACAGTGGATCTTATGCCTTCCTTGAGAGTTTTCATTTATTCATGATCAAACAGCAGGTAAGGAAGCTCTTCTCACAAACAATTGCTTGTTTTCAAGAATTGCAAGAAATTCAATGCACACCACTGGGTGCTTGCTTTCCATGACCATGAGCTGATATGATAAAATTGAAGGCAAGGAAGAATACTGGTATTGATAGGATATATTCTTATGGATAACCCTAACCACCCCACCCTCAGTACCAACCTGCCAACCTCCCTTCAAATTGAAAAAAAAAATCAAAGTATATTAAGAAGAAAGAGGCAAAGTTTAGGCTTGTTCTCTTGGATCAAATCTACAAATAACTTTTATTCTCTTATTTTTGCTTAAGGCAACACATTTCCCTTTTCCCTATCCACTGCTCCCCCTTATTCATCCCCCTCATCCTTTCCCCAACTAAAATATTTACATGGAAATTGTTTTTACTAAAGTTTGACACAAAAAAGTGCCAAGTGAAATTCTTCAAGTGTCCCACTGACTTGCCCCAGGTTGAGTGATTGAATATTTGTTTCTTTTTTTTTTTCTATACAGAATGGTGTATACACAATCCAATGACTGTAGTTAGCAATTCTTTTTTTTAATTTACTGTTTTATTTTTTTCCATTACATGTGAAAACAAGTTTAACATTCTTTTTTTTCAAAGTTTGAGTTCCAAATTATTTCCCTCATTGAGAAGGCAAGTCATTTGACATGTTATACATGTGTCATCATTTAAAACACATTTCTATGTAAGTCATGCTGTAAAAGAAAACAGACAAAAAACCCCAATAAAAATAAAGAAAAATATTTGTGATCTGCGTTCAGGCTCCACCAGTTCTTTCTCTGGAGAGGGACAGTATCTTTCATCATAAGTCCTTCAGAATTGTCTTGAATCATTATCCTGCCAAGAGAAGCTGTTATTCAGAGCAGATCATCATGCAGTTTTGCCATTGCTGTGTACAATGTTCTCCCAGTTTCGCTCATTTTCCTTTGCATTAGTTCATTTAAGTCTTTCCAGGTTTTTCTGAAAGCATCCTGCTCATCATTTCTTAGACCACAATAGTGTTCTATCACAATTATATACAACTTGTTCAGCCATTCCCCAATTGATGGACATTCCCTAAATTTGCAATTTTTGCCACCAGTAAAGGGCTGCTATAAGTATTTTTGTACGCATTAGTCATTTTCCTTTTTTTTTTAATCTCTATGGGATACAGACCTAATAGTGGTATTGCTGCATCAAAGGGTCTGCATGGTTTTATAACGCTTTGGGTATAGTTCCAAATTGCATTCTAGAATGGTTGAATCAGTATACAACTTCACCAACAATGCATTTGTGTTTTAATTTTCCCACATCCCCTCTAACATTTATCTTTTTCCTTTTCTGTCATATTAGTCAATCTGATAGGTATGTGGTGGTAGCCCAGAGTTGTTTCAATTTGTATTTTTCTGATCAATAGTTATTTAGAGCATTTTCATATGACTATAGATAGTTTTGGTTACTTTGTATGAAAACTGCCTGTTTATATCCTCTCAAAATTTATCAATTGAGGAATGGCTCTTATTTCTATAAAGCTGACTCTGTTTTCTATATATTTGAGAAATGAGGTCTTTATCGGGAAAACTTGTTAATTTTTTTCACAGCAATGATTACCAATTATGTATTTCCCTCTATCCTGTTTTCCTCCTTTTTATCATACTCCCTCTCTCCTTTCACTCTGTCCCTTCTCAAAAGTGTTTTATTTCTGACTTTTGCCTCTCCCAATCTGCCCTCCCTTCTAACAGCACACCCACCCCCTTATCCCCTTTCCCTCCTACTTTCCTGTATGGTAAGATTGGAATTAGCTCAGCTTTACTCCTTAAAGTAATTTTTTATTTAAACAGCCACAGGGAAATATTCTCCTCTTTCCTTAGGGAGCACAGTACACTGCTATTTATTAACTTCTAAAATAAAGTTCTATAAAGTCAGATGTATGCGTTTTTTCAATGAATCTCCCATTGGGAGTTGACTATTTCTAGAAGTAGGAGGTCATTGCTGTAGGTGGCTTATTAAGTCTCACACACACATGCATATACACATATATGCACATAACTTATTATACACATGCACAAATTAGAGGTGGGTTAGTAGATAGAGCACTGGACTTGAAGTTAGGAAGACCTGAGTTCAAATCTGGCCTCAGACACTCACTAGCTGTGCGACCCTGGGCAATCATTTAACTTTTGTTTGCCTCAATCCACTAGAGAAGGAAATGGCAAACCACTTAAATATCTTTACTAAGATAACCTCATATGGGGTCACAAAGAGTTGAACATGACTGAATGAATACATGTAACGCATGTAATACATAAGACCCATACATATGCATGTGTATATGCATATAATATATACCTATATGCATTTATTACATAAATATTTAAATATTTATCTGCATATATCTACATATACACACATGTAAGTATGTTTATATGCTTGTGTGTAGAAATATATTTTATGTATAATTACATCTATATTATATAATATACAAGTATACACATACATATATGCACTTATACATACACATACATGCCTATATAAAAGTGAACATGGAAAAAGGAATTATACCTGTAGGTCCTTAATGCTATTCCATTACAGTTGACCCCAACAACATCCTGTGACTCAAATTCCCAACACACATAGTTAATTTTTCTTACATAATTGATTGTAAATCTCTTCATTGATATAATTTAACACAGTACTGCATTTATAAAAATAAAACATTTTGGAGTTTGAAGACAGCTTGGAAGAAGTCTAATCCAACACATAACTGAACAAGAATCCTCTTCAAAAAAAAAACCAAAAAGAAAAAAAAAAACTTGTTTAACTAATGGTTATTCAGCTTCTACTGAAATTTCTTTGCCCATGTACCAGCAAAGGGGAACTAATATGGAAAATTGTTTTTTCAGACCTGCTTTTGCCATCAACAGCTATTGGGTTTTTGTTATCTATGCAGATGTAGCAGCAAATTGGAAGTCCTTTTACTATATAAAATCTTGTTAAAGCACTTTTCACACACACCTATTTTGTCAGTCCTAAAGAAAATAGGCAATTGGTCTTTATCTATACAGCGTAGCATTAAATACCACTGTTTTCCCCACACCAGGAGAGATACAGTGAAAAGAGTTCAATATTTGAAATCAAAAGATCTATGTTCAAATATTGGTTCTGTCACTTCTAGCTTGTGTGCCCTTAAGTGAATCTTTTATTTATACCATTTAACTGTGGGTCAGTAAAGTTTTAACTTTTCTCAATAGTCCTATCCAAAGCATTAAACTTATGTTCATGCTAGTCCTGGGGTGGGGAACCTGTGGCCTCAAGTCCACATGTGGCTTTCTAGATCCCTGGGTGCTGCCTTTTGATTGAGTCAAAGTTTTACAGAACAAATCTTTTTATTAAGGGGATTTGTACTGTGAAGGTTAGATTCAGTCAAAAGGCCACACTTGAGGACCTAGAAGGACACATGTGGCCTCGAGGCTGCATGTTCCTCACCTTTTCTATAGGTAGCAAAATGTTCTGAAAAATTAACTTTGGTTTTAATGGATTATAAGCACATTATAATTGTGATACAGAAGTCAAAAGTCTGCAGTGTTAGGCTGAATTGGAAGGAATAGTGTCTAGGACTAAGAAAGTGATATTCCCACTATATTCTGTGCTAGTCAGAAGTCATCCAGAGTATTATGATTGGTTCTTTGTTCCACACTGATAAAGGTGATAACATCTGTAAAAGGATAAGAAAGTTAAAGATCATGAGTTTATGACATATGCATATTGGTTGAAAAAACAACAATAACACCAAAAAAAAAAAACTTGAGATGTTTAACTTAGAAGAGAGAAGATATGGTGGTGGGGGTATAAGACATGATAATTACTTTCAAATATTTGAAAGCTTGTTATGTGGAAAAGGAATTAGACCAGATATCTTAATCTAAATTCCATGAACCTACAAAGACTCTATGGATAAATTTCAGGGGGTCTTTTCCCACAAACTTTTAAGTGAAATTACCAAGGACTGCCTATTTCACCCTTGGAATACCTCTCAAATATTATCTTCTCTCCTGTGGCACTACCACCACTTTTCTGTAGGCCCTTATCACCTTATGCCTTGATTACTTCCTCCTAGTGGGTCTGCCTGCCTCAAGTCACTCCCCACTCTGATCCATTCTGTAATCAGCCACAAAAGTGATTTTCCTGAAATGTAGGTCTGATCATGTCACCCCTCCCCCTATACAATAAATTCCAGTGGCTCCCTATTACCTCCAGGAGCAAACACCAAATTTTCTGCTTGACATTCAAAACCCTTCATAATCTAGCCCCTCTTACCTTTCCAAGCTTCTTACACCATACTCCCCAATACACACTTTTCAATCCAGTGACACTGGCCTTCTGGCTGTTCAATGAACAAGACACTCCATCTCTCAGAGTACTAGACATTCTCTCTGGCTGTCCTTCTTGCCTAGATTGCTCTCCCCCCTCAACTCCAATTACTGACCTCACTGTCTTCCTTTAATTCCCAGCTAACATCCTATCTTCTACTGGAAGTCTTCTCCAATTCCTCTTAATTATAGTGTCTTCCCTCTTTTCATTATTTCCTATTTATCCTATATATAGCTTACTTTGTAGATATTTGTTTGCATATTTTCTCTCCTATCAGATTATAAGCTCCTAAAAGGCAAGGAGTATTTCTTTTCCTTTTTTTCTGTTTTTGTTTTTGTTTTCTGTATCACTAGCACCTATCCAGTGCCTGGCAAATAATAGACACTTCATAAATGTTTTGTATTAAAACTTAGCATTTCCTTCAATTACTAATGTACATAACAAAATATTATTGAGAAGGTTCATTAGATTGCCAAAGGATCCATGCTATAAAAAAAGATTAAGGATCCATGGATTAGACTTTTTCTCCCTGAGCCCAGTGGGCAGAATGCAGGAAAAGAAAAATGAGCAGAAATTACAAAGAGGCAAGTTAAGACTTAAAAATCTTCACACTCTCTAAAAGTAGAGTGGGCTGTCATGGGACCTGGAGGGTTCACTTTAACTTTTTAAAGTTCCTTTTTTTTTTTTTTTGAAGTACTCACTATGTTCCAGGCATTACTGTAGCTGTTAGCAATACAAAGAAAAAAAAATAAAATCACCCTGCTCTCAAAAAGCTTACACTCTAGCAGTGAGACAACATGTACTTATAAAAGTAGATCCAAAATACGTATACAACAAAGCTAGGTAATTTTTTGGGAAGTGGACGAAAGCAGTTGAGGAAGGGTGAAACAAGGAAGGTTTCATGTAAAAGGTGATGCTTGAGCTGAATTTTAAAGGAAGTAACAGATTCTAAGAGACAGAGGTGAGGAGAGGAGAAAGAGCATTCATACCTGCCCAGCCACTATCTCTTCAACTGGACTTGAATTAAATCCTGTGCTCAATCTTGTATTTTTTCCCCTCAAATTTTTGAATTTCTCAACTACATCAATCTTCTCATGCATTCTGTCCATCCTGTCTCCATTCATAAATGAATCTAATTTCCTTCCTCTATCTCCAATACTTACACGCTGTTCCTACAGCCTTTATTTAAACAGGCTTTTCTTAAGGCAGGGTTAAACTGTCACTCCTAACTCTTAGTAGGAGGAGACACTGATATCAGCACCAGTTAATCAGAAATTAAGTGGGAGATAACTTCCTTAGGGCTGTGTTTTGTTAAGCAAGCAAAATGTAAAACCTTCACATCTTTAGTGATTGATTAATGACCTTTTAAAGGACCCTACTAACAGGAACAATTGAAGAATGTGGGAGCAATTAAGGAGCTTCTCCAAGGCAGTTCACTTATCAAAATGACTTAGACAAGATTTCAACTGGATCATTGCCCCTTATGCCTTAACTACTGTCAAACCATATCTAGCAGCCCCCAAGAAGACTATTTTAGGCACATCAGCAAAATGCCACACTGAACTTTTAGCAACAATTATAGATATAAAATATATTGGCCTTGTAGTGATTTAGGCTGAACTCTACAACAACCTCCATCCAGGCACCACTAATATCTCACCACTCACTAGTCTGCTTAACTTTGAAGGGATTCCTGGTTACCATTAGTGTTTTCCAGAAGGAAAGAAAAAGTCATACTTTTGGAAGGTTAAAAGCTAAGCTGGCTAAAGCCCCTTTGTCCTTTCCTGTAATAGGCCTTTCTTAACATACTAATTGCTAATGTATAATACTTAAAGTTATAGAAATTAGAACTGGACAAATACAGGAGATAGATTTAATGAAATTAAAAACTCTGGTTTAGGAGCTAGAAACCTGGATCTGAGTACTGTCATTGAGGCTACTGTTTCCTCTCTTTCTAAAATTCTTTGTTGTAAAATAGGACATTGGACCAGATGATCTCTAATGTCCTTTCTAGATATAAATCTGATCTTACCTCCTTGCTTTGGCTATCTGTTTTTTTTTTAATTATAAGTATATAAAATCTTAGAAGTTCTGAGTTAAAAGGAATTTAGAAGCCATCTAATTATATATCTAGCTTATTGGAAATATTCTCTACCACATTCATTACAAGTGGTCATGCAGTCTTTCTTGGAACAACTCTAGTGATAGGTAACTCAGTACTTCCTAAGTAGGCACCCCATTCTACTTTGGGTTAACTCTAATTTTGACTGTAAGTCTTGTTCTTGTTTTTGTCCTTGTTTTCTTCTTTTTCTTCTTTAAAATATGACTTTCTATAACATGCAAACAAATACAAAGCAATCTACATACAAGATAAATATGAAATAATTAACAGAGAGAAGAATTATGAACTGTTTGAGAAAGACTTCCTGTATAAGATTCTAGACTATTTCTCTTGTTTTATTGGTTGTATAGTCCCTGAGCTACTAGTACCTTCCTCTGTTAGGTCACATTTTATCAATTCCATGTAAATTTTTTATATGCCTATTGATGTAAATGTTGCTTTTCACACTAGACCAGAATCTCCTTGAGGACAAGGACTGTTCCCTCTTTTTTATTTTTATTTTTGGTATTCTTTATGCGTAGTACATTGCTTAGAAACAAAATAAGCACTTAAGGAACAAAATTTGATAATTGATTGATTGAGGTTCAGATAGATTGTGTTTTTCCTAAGATCGAGCAGCAGGTTTTAAATACTTTCCAGTTCTTTTTAAACATTATCTAGTTTTGTAAGTTAGAACTCCTTTGAAATCATTAATTGGCTTTCAGAATGCATAGTATATCACTATAATTTATATTTCTTGAAGCATAAAGGAAAGACTGATGTATTTGGAGTCAGAGAACCCAAATTTAAATTCCAGTTCTGCCACTTACTATTTGTGTTAACTTGGGCACATTACAACTTCTTTGGGACTCCATTTTTTAATTTGTAAGACGTTAGATGTTGGGGCAGTTAGGTGGCGCAGTGGATAGAGCGCTGGCCCTGGATTCAGGAGGACCTGAGTTCAAATCCAACCTCAGACATTTAACACTTACTAGCTGTGTGACCCTGGGCAAATCACTTAGCCCCATTGCCTAGCCAAAAAAATAAACAAAAAGATGTTAGATGTGGTACAAGATGACCTCTTTTAAGGTTCCTTACAGCTCTAAAACAATGATTCTAGCAACTCTGGATCAAGGATTCTGAATTTATTTGTGTCACAGACCCCTTTGATAGTCTGGTGAAGCCTATGGACCTCTTCTCAGAACAATGTTTTTAAATTCATAAAATAAAATACATACAATTACAAAAGAAACCAATTACGTTGAAAAACTTTTTTTAATCTATCTACATCATCATCTATCTCATTTAATAAGTTAGTGAATTTCATCTAGTTATGTACTCCCTCTAGTTGTGTACTCACTCCCTAAATCAGGAGAAGGAAAACAATGACCCAGAGGCTAAATCTGGACCAATGCCTGATTTAGTACAGACCATGAGGCAAGAGTTTTTTATTTTCATTGTTCTTGGTTTTTGTTTGTTTGTTTGTTTGTTTTTACATTTTAAAACTTCTATAAAAACCAATCTTCCTCACAGGCCATATAAAAACAGGTGACAGAATGGATTTAACCTGTGTATCAGAGTTTGTCAATCCCTGATTTAGATGACAATCTATATTTCCTTATCTTGTGGAATTCTTACCCATGTCCTCCCATAAATTCTCCATAATTTTCCATAAATAACTAATAAATTTATAATTGATTTATTAATTACAAATTAATAATAACTAATTAAATAAATGAATAATAAATGTGAAAAAAAAATTTTCCACACATTTATAAATAGTGAAGGACTTCCTATAAGTCTCTTGGTATTGCAGAGTTACCAAAGAATCATGGAGCTGAGGAGAAGCTATGTATTAGCCTTTACTTCTCTTACATGGCTAGGCCATGTCCTTTTCTGTCCATGGATCTCTCTGATGATATCATTTATGACACTTCTCTGTTGGTAGTATGCTGCACCCTGCTCATGGGCAACATACAACTTTAATTCTTTAAAAACTATTATATTCCATTACTTTCAGCTACACAACCTCACAGAAATATTAAAAAGATGGGACTTTAGCTCAGGGAGAAATATGGGTTCATTTGGAGAACTGAACAATTTCTCAAATACAATTCAATCTATTCTCCTCCTCCTTGTCAAATGAAGTTCCACATTGATTATCTATCTATAGTCTGTCCCAGATATGTGTACTAATAGACCAGCTGCATCTGATCTTAACATTTAGCATTCTTCATCTATTTGTTTTATTTTTCATGGATCAGTAGTCTGAATTCTGCTGAGTGATTATATCTTATTTGAGTTTCCTCAGTGTTCCAGGGCATGATGAATGAATTTAAAAAGCGTTTATTAAGTAGTTACTCTATACAAAGGACTGTACTAGGTGCTGGAGGTACAAATAGAAAAGTAAAATAGTCGCTGTTCTTAAGGAGCTCACATTTTAATGGAGAAGACACTATATATGAAATGTTTTAGCTAGAAGTTAGATGCAAGAGTTCCATGGTCCTTAGGATATAGTGACAAAGGAAATAGTAATGCCTCTTTCTTTCTTCACTCCTTCTTTCGTTCTTCTAATGATTAAATCCTATAAGTTTCTGACACTGAACTATATCATGGATTTTGGTAGCAAGAATTTTATTTTTACTAGCTCTTCAGAAGCTATGGATGTAGCATCTACAGAAACAGTTGCCAGGATTCATCTCTATAAGTTGCTTCTCTATCATCCTATGATGGCTGTAAGCGCTAGACTAAAAATATAGTTATTCCCAAGACTCTTGCTTTCAGGGTTCTAAAATGTCTCCAAAAGGGATCTAAGGGAAGATGGTGGCCAAGGTACTGGTGGTGGTGGTGTTTTGACTTGCTTGACGCATGTTGTCTCCTGTCTAGCCTTGTTGCTTTAGATAGGCCCTAATGCCCTCCCTATGAGTGGCAATTGTTTGATATTTAGAGTGGATGGCTACCCTCTTCTCCATAGTAGTTGCTTTCCCAGATCATAGCTATGAAATCTGGATTAGAAACAGAACCAGTGGGTGGGATGTGGGGGATGGCACTCCCACGTTCATTTGCCCATTGTTAGCAATTGGTCAGCAAGTGATGCTTGTGTCAATAAGGAAGGTAGACCTATTCTGCATGATAATCTATCTCCATAACGTTTGCTATGGTGATTAGACTGTAAGCAAGTTGGAGAGTTGGGGGAGGGGGTTATTTCTATTTCCAAGGCTCTTGAATGAGTAAATGATTTAAAAAAAAATCTACCTATTACTTTCTCATACATTTTTTCAAGAATTTTCTTAATACATGCATACATCATTTTGATAAAGATTTTGCAGAAATGACAAAATAAGTGTATTGGTTAATAATTATTGATATTCAGAGGGCAAAGCCAAGATGTAGCATACAGGCAACAACTCAGATAATCTCACCCAACATTCCTCTCGAAACAACTTTAAAATAATAACTCAGATAAAATTTTGGAGAGGCAGAGCAAACAAAAGGTCAGGTTGGTTATTCTGGCCCAAGAAAATTTAGAACATCAACAAGAAAGGCCTGTGACACCAGGGTGGTAGTCGGCTTGGAGTGAAGTGCACACAGTGGCAACACCGACAGAAAGCCTTGGAGGCAGCTGCAGCAGGAGCAGCAGCAGGTTCTGGAGCTCAGCCCACAGACAGGAAAGGTGTCACATAACTGGTCATAAAGAGATTACAGGGTAACCTTTGTAGACATTGGGCATAGGACCCCGTTGCATTGCCCACATACAGTTCTAAATGGTAGTGCCGTGGTGAAGAGTAACATTGGAACTTGTAGGTGAAGAGAAGCAGAGATACTAGTCATATTTCGGAGGAGAGAAGATTGCTTATGGTTTCTCACAAGGGAGTAGGGACCCTGATCTCAGTTCCAAAGGAGAAAGGCACACCAGCACCAAGAGCTGCAGAATAGCAGGGGACCTGGTCAAACTTTCAGGGCCAATAGAAGCAGTAGCACATGTAGCTGTAAGGGATCAATGTCTTTTCCTGGGTAAAGAATAGAGCACAGGCTCAAAGAGTAGTGACCACACTTCTTCTTGGATCATACCACTTCAGAAGCACCAAAAACTTACAAACATCTAGAACGAGCTGTGAAAAAAGCAGCACAAAACCCTGAAGTTTGGGGAAGTACCTCACTTTATCCTAGGAACAGAGCCCAACTTTAACATAAAGTTAAAAGTTAACAAATAGATTAGAAAAATGAGCAAACAATAAAGAAGAACTGACCATAAAAAACTATTATGGTGACAGGAAAGATCGAGACACAAACTCAGAAGAAAATAACTATGTCAAAATAGCTACTGGCAAAGCCTCAAAGGAAAAAAAAAAAGTGAATTGGACACAAGCCCAACAAGAATCCCTGGGAGAGCTTAAAAGGGATTTTAAATTAAGAGAAGTTGAGGAAAAATTAGGTAAATAAATGAGTGATACAAGAAAATTATGAAGAGTGAATAGTTTGTTAAGAGGCACAAAAAATACTGAAGAGAATAATATCTTAAAAACAGAATTAACCAAATGGTAAAAGGAGTACAAAAATCTACTAAAAACATAAAAACAAAAAACAAAACTCCTTAAAAACCAGAATCAGTCAAATGGAAAAAAAAAGAGAGGTATATAAATTCAATGAAGAAAAGTACTCCTTAAAAAGCAGAATTGGCCAAATGGGGAAAAAAGTACAAAAGCTCATGGAAGAAAATGATAACTTAAAAATTAGGTTTGATCAAGTGGAAGCTAATGTTTCCATGATACATCAAGAAGAAATAAGACAAAGTCAGAAGAATGAAAAATAGAAGAAAATGTGAAATATCTCATTGGAAAAACAACTGACCTGAAAAATGGATCCAGAAGAGATAATTTAATAATTATGGGACAGCCTGAAAATTACAAAAAAAAACCCCAGACATCAGATTTCCAGAAATCATCAAGGAAAATAGCCCTGGCATCCTTGAACCAGAGGGTGAAATAGAAGTGGAAAGAATCCACTAATCACCTCCTGAAAGAGATGCCAAAATACAAACTCTCAGGAATATTACAGCCAAATTCCAGAGTTCCCAAGTCAAGGAAAAAATATTTTAAACAGTCAGAAGGAAACAATTCAAGTATCATGAAACCACAATTCATATCATGTAAGATTTAGCAGCCTCTACATTAAAGAAATAGAGGGCTTGGATACTCTGGAAGGCAAAGGAGCTAGGATTACAAAAAAAAAAATTTACCCAGCCAAACTGAGCACAATCCTTCAGAGGAAAAAAAAAAACCTGACATTTAATGAAATAGAGAATTTTCTTTTTGGGGGGGGAGATTTGATTTTTTTTATTTATTTTTTTTTAGTTTTCAACATTCACCTTCACAACATCTGGAGTTCCAAATTTTCTCCTCATCTCATCTTTTCCCCACCCCAAGATGGTATGCACTCTGCATACCCCTTTCCCTAATCTGCCCTCCCTACTATCTCTCCCCCACTTCTCTTATCCCCTTCCCCTTCCATTTTCCTGTGGGGCAGGATAGATTTCTATACTCCATCCTGTATTTCTTATTTCCCAGGTGCATGTGAAAATAATTTTTTTTAACATTTTGTTTTTAAAACTTTGGGTTCCAAATTTTCTCCCTTCCTCTCTCCCTACCCACCCTCATTGAAAAGGCAAGTAACTCGATACAGGTTATACATGTGTATTCATGCAAAACATTTCCACAGTAGTCATGTTGTAAAAAACTTAGTATACTTCCCTTCATCTATCTCACCCCCCCATTTATTCTTTTCTCTCTTTTGACTCTGTACCTTCTCAGGAGTATTTGCTTCTGATTACCCCTTCCCGGAATCTTCTCTTCCCTCTATCATCCCTTTGCTCTGTTGTCCCCTTTCCCTCCTATTTTCCTGAAGGGTAAGAGGTTTCCATACCCAATTGAATGTGTATGTTATTCCTCCTTAAGCCAAATCTGATGAGAACAAGATTCACTAATTCCCTCTCACCTTCTCCCATTCTGCCACCACTGTAAAATCCTTTTTTGCCTGTTTCATGTGAGATAATTTACCCCATTCTACTTCTCCCTTTCTCCTTCTCCTAGTATAATCCTCTCTCACCCCTTAATATTATTCTCCAGATATCACCCCTTCATCTTTAACTCACCCTGTTTCTTCTGTCTGTCTGTCTATCTATCTATCTATCTATCTATCTATCTATCTATCTATCTATCTATCTA
>NW_020940358.1:10811242-10826915 GCF_900497805.2 Vombatus ursinus
CTATCTATCTATCTATCTATCTATCTATCTATCTATCTATCTATCTACAGACATGTAATTTTTTCCCTCCAACTACCCTAATATTGACAAAGGTCTCATGAGTTCCAAATATCATCTTTCCATGCAGGAAACAGGAAACAATTCAACCTTAATAAGTCTCTTACGATTTCTCTTTCCAGTTTACCTCTTCATGTTTCACTTGAATCTTGTATTTCAAAGTCAAATTTTCTATTCAGCTGTGGTCTTTTCACCAGAATGCTTGAAAGTACTCTATTTCACTGAATGATCATTTTCCTCCCTGAAGGATTATACTCAGTTTTGCTGGGTAGGTGATTCTTGGTTGTAATCCTATCTCCTTTGTCTTCTGGAATATTATATTCCATGCCCTGTGGTCCCTTAATGTAGAAACTGCTAAATCTTGTGTTATCCACAATACTTGAAATGTTTCTTTCTGGCTGCTTGTAATATTTTCTCCTTGACCTGGGAACTCTGGAATTTGGCTACAATATTCCTAGGAGTTTTCCTTTGGGGATCTCTTTCAGGAGGTGATCTGTGGATTCTTTCCATTTCTATTTTGCCATCTGGTTCTAAAATATCAGGGCAGTTTTCCTAGATAATTTCTTGAAAGATGATGTCTAGGTTCTTTTTTTTTTTTATCATGGCTTTCAGATAGTCCAATAATTTTTAAGTTCTCTCTCCTGGATCTATTTTCCAGGTCAGTTGTTTTTTCCAATGAAATATTTCACATTCTCTTCTATTTTTTCATCCTTTTAGATTAGTTTTACAGTGCCTTGATTTCTCATATAGTCACTAGCTTCCAATTGCTCTATTCTAATTTTTAAGGAAGTATTTTCTTCAGTAATCTTTTGGATTTCCTTTTCCATTTGGCCAATTTTGCTTTTCAGGGCATTCTTCTCCTCATTGGCTTTTTGGACCTCTTTTGCCATTTGGGTCAGGCTATTTTTAAGGTGTTATTTTCTTCAGTATTTTTGGGGTCTCCTTTAGCAAGCTGTTGACTTGTTTTTCATAATTTTCTTGCATCACTCTCCTTTTTCTTCTCAGTTTTTCCTCTACTTCTCTTACTTATTTCTCAAAATCCTTTTTGAGCTCTTCCATGACCTGGGACTGATTCATATTTTTCTTGGAGGCTTTGGATGTGGGAGCTTTGACTTTGTTGTCTTCTTCTGTTTGTATGTTTTGATCTTCTTTGTTACCAAAGAAAGATTCTATGGTCTGACTTTTTTGGACCATTGTTTATTCATGATCTCAGCCAATTACTTGAGTTTTAAACTCTTTGTTAAGGTAGGAGTCTGCTTCCAGCATGGAGAATGTACTGTCCCAAGCTTCAGGGTTTCTGTGTGGCTGTTTTCAGAGATACTTCCAGGGACCTGTAAATTTTCAGTTCTTCTAAGGTGGTATGATTAGGGGAGAGGTGTTTACTCCTTTCCTGGCCTTTGCTGTGGTCTGTGAGTGACCACAAGCACTCTTTCCTGCCTTGGAACTGTGAGGAGGATTTCCTCTCCCCTGCCACTATAAGCTCCACCATGCCAGTACTCTACCTCACCCCAGGATCACCACCAGAACTGGGACCCAGAACTAAGAACGGCAAAGCAAGAGAATCCTGCACCAGTAGAGAATTCCCTGCAATCCCCCTCTGGTTAGCCACTTAATTCCCCCTCAGTCTATTGGCCTGAAGCTCCAGAAGCAGTCATTACCCCCAGGCCAAACTGAGGGACTGGGGCTGGGACTGTGCTTCTCTCTTTTACCGCAGACACAGAATTTTCCAACTGACCTTCTAAGTTGTCTTTGACATTCGTGGGTTGAGAAGTCTGGAAAGTGTCACAGCTGCCTGAGATTCAGTCCTCTGAGGCCTCCTCCAGGTTCACTGAGGCCTGCCTTGCCTGCACACCCATGCCAAACTGTGCTCCTCTCCTAGCCTGGTGCAATATACCTTTCTGATCAACCATTCAAGCTGTTGTGGACTATAAATTTGCTTCACTCTGTCTTTTTGTGGGCTCTGCTGCTTTAGAATTTGTTTAGAGCCATTTTATACAGGTATTTGGAGAGGTTTGGGGGACAACTCAAGCAAGTCACTGCTTTATTCTGCCATCTTGGCTCCACCCCCAAAATAGAGAAATTTCAAGTATTCCTGATGAAAAGACCAAAGCTGAATAGAAAATATGTCATTTAAACAAGACTCAAGAGAAGCATAAAAAGGTAAACATGGAGGGAAATTCATAAGGTGAGACTATTTACATTCCTCTAGGGAAATGTGATATACATAACTCATAAGAACTGAGATAAAGAGAGAGAGACAGAGAGAGAGAAAATCAGAAGAAAATGAGATAGAGGAAAATACACAGTTAGTAATCATAACTGTGAATATGAAAGAGTGTCATATTGATATATAAATATATATTGTTATATA
This sequence comes from Vombatus ursinus, assembly GCF_900497805.2. NCBI lineage: Eukaryota > Metazoa > Chordata > Mammalia > Diprotodontia > Vombatidae > Vombatus > Vombatus ursinus. The sequence goes on from NW_020940358.1 coordinate 10,813,671, forward strand.
AATATATGTTATTGATATATAAATATATATATGTTATACTGATATATAAATAATATAAAACAGAAGTAGAGAGCAAAATGGATTAAAACCCAGAATCCAATAATATGTTATTCACAAGAGACAACTCGAAACAAACACACACAGAGGTAAAATAAAGGGCTAGAACAGAATTTAATATACTTCTGATGAAGTAAAAAAGGCAGAGTTAGCAATCATGATCTCAGACAAAACAGAAGCAAAAATTTACCAATTAAGAGAAATAATCAGAGGAAATACATTATGCTAAAAGGCATCATAGATATTGAAGTTATATTAAAAATTATGGCAAGCTTTTCTGCTAAAGCCTTCATTTCTCAAATATATACTGAGTATAGAACTGAATCAAATTATTAAAAATCAGAGCCTCAAATTGATAAATGGTCAAAGGATATAAACATATAGCTTTCCAAAGAAGAAATCAAAGTTGTCTATAGTCATATGAAAAATGCTCCAAAAAACTATTGATTAGAGAAATAAAAATTAAAATAACTCTGAGGAATCACTTCACATCGATCATAAATGACAAATGTTGGAGGTGATGAGGGAAAAACAGGTGAACTAATGAACTGCTGGCAAAGTGAACTTGTCTAATAATTCTGGAGAACAATCTGGAACAATGTCCAAAGGGCTATAAAGCAGAGGATACCTTTGGACAATATGCAATACTACTAGTAGGTTGCATCCCAAAGTGATAAAAAAAGGAAAAAGACCTATAAGTAAAAATATTCATAGCAGCTCCTTTGGTGGTGGTAAATAATTGGAATCAAGGGGATGCTCATTTATTGGGAAATGACTAAACAAATGATGGCATACAATTAGGATAGAGTATTATTGTGCTTTAAGAAATGACAAGGGGTCAAATGGCAAAAGAGGTCTAAAAAGCCAATGAGGAGGAGAATGCCCTAAAAAGCAAAATTGGCCAAATGGAAAAGGAAGTCCAAAAGTTTACTGAAGAAAATACTTCCTTAAAAATTAGAATAGAGCAACTGGAAGCTAGTGACTATTTGAGAAATCAAGGCACTGTAAAACTAATCCAAAAGAATGAAAAAAAAAATAGAAGAGAATGTGAAATATCTCATTGGAAGAACAACTGACCTGGAAAATAGATCCAGGAGAGAGAATTTAAAAATTATTGGACTATCTGAAAGTTATGATTAAAAAAAAAGAACCTAGACATCATCTTTCAAGAAATTATCTAGGAAAACTGACCCGATATTTTAGAACCAGACAGCAAAATAGAAATGGAAAGAATCCACAGATCACCTCCTGAAAGAGATCCCCAAAGGAAAACTCCTAGGAATATTGTAGTCAAATTCCAGAGTTCCCAGGTCAAGGAGAAAATATTACAAGCAGCCAGAAAGAAACAATTCAAGTATTGTGGATAACACAAGATTTAGCAGTTTCTACATTAAGGGACCACAGGGCATGGAATATAATATTCCAGAAGACAAAGGAGATAGGATTACAATCAAGAATCACCTACCCAGCAAAACTGAGTATAATCCTTCAGGGTAAAAAATGGTCATTCAATGAAATAGGGGACTTTCAAGCATTCCTGAGGAAGAGACTAGAGCTGAATAGAAAATTTGACTTTCAAATACAAGACTCAAGGAAGAGGTAAACAGGAAAGAGAAATCATAAGAGACTTATTAAGGTTGAACTGTTTACATTCCTGCATGGAAAGATATTTGTAAGTCATGAGTCCTTTGTCAGTATTAGGGTAGTTGGAGGGAAAAAATTATATGTATATATGTATAGATAGATAGATAGATAGATAGATAGATAGATAGATAGATAGATAGATAGATAGGTAGGTAGATGGCACAGGGTGAGTTGAAGATGAAGGGGTGATATCTGGAAAATAAAATTAAGGGGTGTGAGAGGAGTATACTGGGAGAAGGAGAAAGGGAGAAGTAGAATGAGGTAAATTATCTCACATGAAATGGACAAGAAAAGGCTTTTACAGTGGAGGGGAAATGGGGGAAGGTGAGAAGGAATGAGTGAATTTTATTCTGATAAGATTTGGCTTAAGGAGGGAATAACATACACAGCGGGGTATGGAAATGCATCTTACCCTACAGGAAAATAAGGAGGTAAGGGGACAAGAGAGCAGGGGGTTGACAGAGGGGAGGGCAGATTTGGGGAGGGGATAATCAGAAGCAAATACTCCTGAGGAGGGACAGGGTCAAAAGAGAGAATGGAATAAATGGGGAGTAGGTTAGGATGAAGGGAAATATACTTAGTTTTTCACAATATGACTACTATGGAAGTGTTTTTCATGACTACACATCTATAAACTGTATCGAGATGCTTGTCTTTTCAATGAGGGTGGTGGGGAAAGAGGAAGGGAGAAAATTTGTAACCCAAGGTTTTAAAAACATATGTTAAAAAAAAATTAAGGACTAAAAAAAGAAAAAGAAAGAAATGATAAAGGGCATAGTTTCAGAACATCATGGTAAGAACTAAATGTACTAAATAAAATGTGAAGTGAGGTGAACCAGGACATCACTGTGTACAGTTACAGCAATGTTGAAATGATGATTAACTGTGAAAGACTATCCTCCTCCAATCAATACAATGATACAGGACAGTTCCAAAGGACTTATGATGAAAAAAAAATGCTGTCCACCTCCAGAAGAATAACTGATGAACTCTGAGTACAAATTATAGTATGATTTTCTTACTTTTTTCTTGCTTGCTTTGGAAATTTGGATAATATGAAAACATATTTTACATGACTTCACATGTGAATTTATATCATATTTATTGCCTTCTCAGTGGATGAGGGAGACATAGGATGGAAGGATAGAATTTACAATCCAAAATTTTAAAAGAAAAGAATGTTTAAATAAAAAGTAAATTGAAATGTTAAAAAAAAAAAAGAAGATTGGGGACTTGCACTAGGAAGCATTTGAGAGTATTTAAAGTACCATGAAATTTCCCAAAAATGATCTAACCTGTACTCTTCTTACTACATTCTGAGCCCAACTTAAAAAAAACTGCAATAACATTAACAAACTAGTAAAAAAAATTATTCTGTTTTCAGGTTCCTCAAATTTAACAAAATTTGCAATGTTTTTTTCTTGAATTTTATTACTGCTGCTGCTGTTGTTGTTTTGTTATTATTACTGACATTGTTGTTCTGTGTATATATTGTAATAAAATGGATGTTTTTGTTCAGACCTGCCAATACAAAATTTTATCCTTTTTAACTGTCTTTATCAACTTAATGGGTATAAGATCAAGACATTATGAATAAATTAAGCAATCAAACATATTTATAGCAGTTCTTTTGTGGTTAGAAAGAACTGGAAATCAGGGGGAAGTCCATTAATTGGGAAATGGCTGAACAAGTTGTAGTATATGATTTTGATGGAATATTATTGTGCTATAAGAAAGGGAAGACATAATGAACTGATGCAAAGTGAATTGAGCAGAATTAAGGTAACTTTGTACACAGTAATAGCAATATTGTATCATGTTCAGTCATTTCAGTCATGTCTGATGCTTTGTGACCCCATTTGGGATTTACTTAGCAAAGACACTGGAGTGGTTTGCTATTTCCTTCTCCAGCTCATTTTACAGATGAGGAAGTGAGGCATAAGGGGTAAAGTGACTTGCCCGGGGTCACACAGCTAGTAAGTGTCTAAGGCCTTATTTGAACTGAGGAAGATGAGTCTTCCTGACTTTAGGCCTGGCACAGCTGCCCATTTTATGATGATCAACTGTGAATAACTTAGCTATCCTGATCAATACAATGATCCAAGACAATTTCAAAGGACTTATATTAAAAAAAAATGCTATCCACCTCCAGAGAAAGAACTGGTAGAATTTGAATGCTGAGATTAATGTGATTTTTTGCTTTCTTCAAAAGGACATATATCGACAAAAACTGTCACAACTTCCAAAGGAAGTTTAATCAGTGTGAACAGTTAGCATGATAAGTAGAATAAAAGTGTATAGAATATTCCATAGCCAACAGATATATCAGAAATATGAGATATGGCAACCAAACAAAAAGTTTATAATATTAACTTTTATTTATTTATTTTTTGTAAATTCTTATGGAGGCAGAAGAAAACTGTTAAGTAGTATTATCATGTTAACTGTTTGCACTGATTAAACTTCCTTTGGAAGTTGTGACAGTTTTTGTCAACATATGTCCTTTTGTCTATCTCTATCCCTCCCCTTTCTTTTTTTACCTTCAACAGCTTATTTAATTAGGTCAGGCTTGAGTTTCCTGATGTTCATGCCAAATCTTATCATTTTTATTATTTCTTCTCATTTGTACTTGACCTGTCTTTTTAACAAGTCAATGCTATGACTTCATGCAGAAAATTAATTTGGAAAAGATAGCTTTGGGAATCAGTCATTTCCTGTCAGAATATAATCAGTTTCATTTTTTATAACGTTATTCATTGCTTGACATGTCCAGCACTTCATACTTCTCTTTTTGAAGAAATTATTCATTTTATAAATGTTGTAAAGCTTCTGTATATTCTATCATTGGCTTCTCTCATTTTTTTAAATATCTGAACTGAATTTTAATGTATTTTTTAGCATCTTTCATTATGCCTAAGTTTTATTTGAAACCACTGAATGTAAAGTACATGTTGATTTAATATGGAGTGTCTTTTTGGAGTCTTCATAATATTTTCTATCTTCTCATCTTCTTTGACAGATACTAGATAATAAGTGTAACTATTTCCATGGCAATCTTTTTGTAATCACTTACAATAAACACTAAAAGACACGTCAAATATTCTATGAAATCATTTTTCTTATAGCCTTTGAATGAAACAGAAAGTCAACTCATAATTTATTTATTTGCCTTTCTAACTACAACCAGTAAGACATCCTTGACCATGTTTTTCTTTTGTCTTCTGGTTTCTTTTATTGTAAGAATGTCAAGTTTGAGATAATTTAAGTTAGTTGAAATCTATGTGATTCTTGGTACCCTCTTCTTTTTCTGAAATTCTACCATTACCACTGCAAAAGTAGAATGGTAGTTGCATAAGACTAAAGACCATCTTGATTTGTATTTCCTTTTAACAGTATCCCTGGCTAAATAAATAATAACCAAATGGCCAGCCTTCTGGTAATGAGCCTCTCCATATTTAAATAATTTATTTTTTAGAAGGCAGACATAGTCTGTTGCCAAGACCATATTGAAAGTCTTTCTAATAATGCAGAACCTGGTCAAGTTTGGGCTCTGCTGGTATAACCCTTGAGAGCTCAAAATTATTACTATAGCATAAGGAGAAATTGAGTATGAAATTGAAGAAAATTTTATGATATACATAAATATAAATGTTTACATAGATGTATGCTTCTTATGTATATATGCGTGTGTGTGTATATATGTATGCATGTATATACATACCTACATTTACATGCATGTGTACACATACATACAGAGTGTGTATGTGTCAGAGAAAGACATAGAGAAAGACAAGGATCTTTAATTTAACTAGTTTAAGGAACTCTGAAGGTAGGCAATGTGGAATAAGAGTGGATCTGGATCTTGAAGCTAGAATATAGAAGCAAAACAGAGCTGTAGTGCTATCTGTTTGATCCCAGAAAGATGTTATGGATCTTAGATACAGCTACTGTGTGCAGGGACAGATGAATTATTAATCTAACCCTGGAGAAGTTTTTTGTGACTCAGGCCCCCTGTATCTCCCATACCACCCCCACCCCAATACACTCAGGGCAAATAATAGAGATACAATGCAGTTGCTCTAACTTTTAGAAGGGATCCCAGAACCAAACCATCTCAGACTAGAACAGGGCTACAACATTATCTGTTTAACCATGGAAAGGTGGCTGCAGCTAAACCTGAAGAGCAGAAGAGGCCTCAGTTCACTTTTCTTGACACTAGAGAGAAGATGTCAAACTCAATCCCAGGCTGAGCAAGAAATGGAAATTTAAAACAATCCAATATTGGAAAAAGACAAATTAACAAGCCATAAATGAACTTCAAAGACAAAAAACATCCTAAAAACAGATGAGTTTATAAGTGAATTCAATCAAACATTCAAAGAACAATTAATTCCAATACCACACAAACTATAAAGATACAAAAGGAAAGCATCCTGCCAATTCCTTCAAAGAGACAAATACAGTTTTTAACATCCAAAGTTGAGAGAGTTAGAGGAAAAATAAAACTACAGACCAGTATTTTTCTATAAACTTTTATGTAAAAATAAAAACTAGAGCAATATATCATAAATATTATACATTTTGACTAGATTAGATTCATTCCAGGAATCCAGGGTTGGTTCAATACTAGAAAAAAAACTATCATTTGACCATATTAATAACAAGAACAACAAAAATCATATGATTATGTCAATAGATATAGAAAAAGCTTTTTAAAAAGTATAACTTTCATTTCTACTAAAATATATGAAAATGGAAATAAATGGACCTTTTTCTTATTATGGTAACTAGTATATATTTCAGACCATGAATCAGCCTTATATGTTGTCATAGTCCTTTCTAATAAGATTAGGAATATGGTAAAGATATCTGTTGTCACTGCTACTTTCATTATAGTGCTAGAAATGCTAGCCATCGCAATAAGATAAGAAGAAAAATGATGGGAAAAAACACAGGCAGAGAAGAAACAAAATCATCATTTTTTTTTGAAGATGACATGATGGTATATTTAGAGAACCATACAATGTCAAATAAAATTAATTGAAATTTTTAGTAACCAATAAAGTTGCAGGATATAAAATAAATGCATGTAAATCATCAGCATTTTGTATATTAACAAGAAACACTAGCAGAAAGAGATACCAAAGTTCCATTGAAAACACTTAGGGGCAGCTAGGTGGCTCAGTGGATAGAGCACCAGCCCTGAAGTCAGGAGGACTCGAGTTCAAATCCATGCTTGGACCAAACACTTGACACTTACTAGCTGTGTGACCCTGGGCAAGTCACTTAACCCTAATTGCCTAAAAAAATACAGAATATATAAGATATTTGAGAGTCTCCCTACTAGAATCAATTAATGAATTACTAAACCCTAATCAAGTGCTTGCTATGTGCCAGACACTGTAGTAAGCTCTGCAGATACAAAAAGAGACAAAGGATAGTCCCTGACCTCAAGGAGCTTACAATCTAATAAGGAAAACAACATACAAACAAATATTTATACAAAGCAAATTGTATACAGAATAAATAGGAAATAATTAATAGAGGGAAGGCCTTGGAGATTGGGAAAGGCTCCCTATAAAAGGAAAGGTTTTAGTTGAGACTTAAAGGAAGCCTGGGGTGTCAATAGTAGTAGAGTAAAAAGGAGAGTATTCTAGGTATAGGAGATAGCCAGAGAGAATGCCCAGAGCTGAGACAAGAAGAATCTTGTTTGTGGAAAAGTCACAGGGCCAATTTCGTAAGATTGAAGAGTACATCTTGTGGAGTAAGGTGTAAGAAAACTAGAAAGGTAGGATTTGGCTAGGTTATGAAGGGCTTTGAATGCCAAACAGAATATTTTGGATTTGATCCTGTAGGCAATAAGGAGTCACTAGAATTTTGTGAATAGGGAAGTGACATGTTCATACTTCACTTCAGGAACATCAATTTAGTGTCTGAAGGCCAATGGAAGATGGATTGAAGCAGAGAGAGACTTAAGACAGACAGACTTGCTGTTACAATAGTCTAGGTGTGAGGTAATGAGAGTCTTCTGAGCAAATTTATAACAATAATAGCTATTCTCCCATTGATAAATGGTCAGATGGCATGCCATCCCATACAAATAGCAGTTTTCAGAAGAAGAAATCAAAGGTATGATTATTGAAATAAAATGCTCTAAACCAAATAATAATTAAAGAAATTTAATTCTTTCAGAACTGCAGAAAGAATTCCAGAAAGAAAGAAATGTAATAATTAAAGAAATACAAAAATAATTCTGAAATATCACCTCTTATCTATCATATTGGCTAACAGGAAAGAAAATGGAGGCAATAAAAAAAATTAGGTATGCTATTGTATCATTGTAGGCAGCTAGGTGATGCAGTGGATAGAGTGTTGGGCCTGGAGTCAAGGAGACTCATCATCCTGAATTCAAATCTGGCCTCAGACATTTACTAGCTGTATGACTCAGGGCAAGTTGCTTAACCTGAATTGCCTCGAAAAAAATGATTAATTGTGTTGACTATTTTCTTAATGTTGACTCATTCTTGCATCCTTGGTGTTAATCCAATTTGGTCATAATGAATGAATACTTGGATAAAATACTGTCATCCATTTGAAAGCAATTTACAAAAATTTTTGACTCATTATTCATTAGTGATATTGATCTGTAGTTGTTCTGTACTTTGGCCTTCTTTGATTGAGGTATATGAACCATATTTACATAAAATGAGAATGCTTTATTTCTCATTTTTTAAAGAATAATTTGTGTGGCTTTGGTATTAATTAGTCTTTGAAAGTTGGATATAATTCTCCTGTGAATCTGTTAGGATCAAGAGATTTTTTTGTGTTTTTCTTTACAGCTAGTTCCACAGCCTTTTCTGTGAATGGATTATTTAATATCTCCATGTAATCCTCTTTTATTCTGTGTATTTTATATTTTGGCAGTATTCATTTATTTTATGTTCTCACTATTTTTTAAGCATCTATGTGTTCATAGTAAGTTCTCATAATTATTTTCTTCTGTTTTTTACTTCACCTGTTCTTTTGCTATTTGACTTTTTCCCTCTTATTTTTAATCAGTTGGCTAAAGTTTATTTGTCTTTTCAAAGAATCAGCTTTTAGTTTTATAATTTCGTTTCAATATTATTATTTTGGGTTGCTAGTTTGTTTCTTCTCTAATTTTCTATAGTTTCTCTTTGGTAGTTTACATGTGTTGCTTTGTGATTTTTAAAAGCATATGAAGTTCATTAAGCTTCTTTATGTATTTTATATGTATATATATATATAACATATATATATATATATACTACACACACACACACACACACACACACACACACACACAATACACACACATATATTCCTATAAGTATTGGTGAGGCTGAATCCTAGAAATTTTGGTATGTTACTTCATCATTATAATTTTCTTTGATTTATTGATTGATTATTAATTGATTTGTATGATTTGATTTTTGATCCACTCATTATTTAGGATTTTAGGATTTTAAGAGACTTTATTTCAGTGTCTTTTGTTTATCCTCTACTTCCCCTCCCAAACTGATTATAATTTTGGTACTGTTGCCATCTGGAAAGAATATATTTATACCATTTAAAATTTATTTGTAGTGTTTCTATACCCTTATACATGGTTTTTTTTTTCAGTTTATGTGATCTTAAAAAGTGTATTTTCTTTAGGATTTCCTTTAGCAACAGCCATGTCTTTTTGTTCTAGTTTGTACTTTAGCAATTTATTCAATTCTATATTATCATTTTTGAGTATCCTTCATATTTTTTCCAAAAGATACTAAAGTTTCCAATTTTTATTTTATTGCCATATGTCTTCTTGTAATTCAGTCAATTTTTCAATTCTGAATTCAGATTCTAAAGTACTTGGAGCATACACATTTTTATTTTGATATTGTCTTGTTTCATCTGGTTTCTTTTAGGATAATATAGTTTACATGTTTATTTGTTTTATCTGATAATATGGCTTCAATTTCTTCTTTATTTGATTCATCTGATGTATAGTAAAATTTTCCAAGTCCTCATTTTTAGTCTCTGTATGTCTTTTAAAAATATATTTCTTATAAGTAGCATATGGTGTTGATTTGTTTTTTTATTCATGCTTTCATTCCTTTTTGCTTGTTTAATACATTTGCATTTTAAGTACATTAGGTTTATATTTACTCCATTTCTCATTAATATTTTTTGCTAATTTGGGAATTTTTTTCTTTAAAAACAGTACTTTGCTTCTGAGGTATTTTGTTGCTTAAATTGTTTTAAGGCAAACCTATTCCCTCAGGTTCTCTTCCCTTCATCCTCAAACTATGCCCTTTCCCCCTATTTTTTTCTTTTTCCCCTAGTTTTTGAATTCTACTTATCATCCCTTTGTCTTTCTTCCTTTTATCTAATTATCTAATTCTCTCTCTCTCTCTCTCTCTCTCTCTCTCTCTCTCTGTTTCTTTCTCTCTGTCTCTTCTCTAAGTTGTAACTTAGTAAAATCCCTTACCTTTCTAATCTTTCAACTTCTTTTTTGGGGGTTATTTTTTCACCTGCAAATATTTGTAAAAAATTATTTTTCCCTCATAGCCTTCATTACTTTTCTTCCTTTTCTGTCTATTGTAGTCTTTAATTTATGGTTACTATATTTAATGATTCCTTCTTTAGTCTCTATATTCCTTGCGGTGTTAAAGTATTTAAGGGCCACTGAGTTTCCTTTTCCAAGCAGTTTCTATGTTAATGCTTTCATTTTCTGCCTCTTCCTCCTACTTAGTTCTGTTCTTATTTACTATTAGAAGTATTGATTTCTAGAGGAGATAAAATATATAGGAATATTTCCCTATAATATCGGTTTGCCTGTGTCCTAGATTGGATGATTCATCACTACTCCCCTTCAGTTCCCATGATCACCTCAAGGCCCCATTGGCCATGAAAACTCCTTGTTGAGTCTATGTTCTCCAACCTAGATAGATAGAAGTTTCCCTTATGAACTCTGATTTCTCTTCTCTTAAGGAAGAATTCTTTCCTTGAAGGCCACAACATTCTCAGTGAAGACTTTCTTCATTGTTAAGGCCCTATCTTCCATTACAGAATATCTCTCACATCCCCATTAGGATGCTCTTCAGTGATATCCTCTCCCATCACCATGCCAAGGTTTCTCCCCTTTCTTTCACCTCTTTATATCCCTCCCTATTCTAGGGCAGATAGATGACACAGTAGATAGAGTGCTGGTGCAAAACTCAAGAAGACTCACTTTCCTAAATTCAAATCTGGCTTTAGACACTTACTAGCTGTGTGACCCTGGACAAGTTACTTAACCCTGTTTGCCTCAGTTCCTCAACTGTAAAATGAGCTGGAGAAAGAAATGGCAAACCATTCCAGTATCTTTGCCAATAAAACCCCAAATGAGATCATGAAGAGTTGGACATGACTGAAATGACTAAACAACAAAATTCTACTTCATTAATACCCCATAGTTTCTGTTCTTGCTGAAAGATTTCTGGAGCTATTTAGCCTTTATTTTTTATCAGATACAACATGCACTCTCTTCTAAGTTTATTGCCTCCTCTCACCTTTTATAGACCCACTTATTCATATACACACAAACTCACCCCAAAACGATAATTCTCATGTAGGACATATGCTGTGAGCTTTAAGTCATGATATTTTCTTTTTCTTTCTTTCTTTCTTTCTTTCTTTCTTTCTTTCTTTCTTTCTTTCTTTCTTTCTTTCTTTCTTTCTTTAATCTTAGTAATTATTTATTTAATATTTTATTTTTCCATGATTATGTGTAAAAACAATTTTTAATGTTCATTTTTAAAATCTTGAGTTCCAAATTCTCTCCCTCTTTCCCAACTCCCCTCATTGAGAAGGCAAGCAATTTGATATAGGTTATTTATATGTAATAATGCAAAACATATTTCCTTAGTAGTTGCATTATAAAAGAAAACAGACAAAAAAGAAAATAAAGAAAATGAAATAAAGAATAAATAAAAATAGTATGCTTCAATCTGCATTCAGACTCCATTAGTTCTTTCTCTGGGGATGGACAGCATTTTTCATCATAAGTCTTTCAGAGTTGTCTCTGATCATTGTATTGCTGAGAATAACTGATGATTCACAGTTGATCATCTTACAATATTGCTATTACTGTGAACCATATTCTCCTGGTTACACTCATTTCACTTTGCATAAGTTCATATTAAGTCTTTCCAGATTTTTTTGAGGGTGTCCTGCTCATTTCTTATAGCACAGTAGTATTCTATCACAATCATACCACACAAAATTTTCAGCTGTTCCCCAGTTGATGAGCATCGCCTCAATTTCCAATTCATTGCCACCAGAAAAGAGTTGCTATAGATATTTTTGTACAAATATGTCTTTTTTTCTTTCTTTTCTTTTAAATTTCTTTTGAGATACAGATGTATTAGTGTTAATGTTGGGTCAAAGTGTATGCATGGTTTTATAGTCCTTTGGACATAGTTTCAAATTGCTCTCCAGAATGGTTAAATTACTTCAAAACTCCATCAAGAGTTCATTAGTGTTTTAATTTTCTCACATCCCCTTCAATACCTGTCATTTTCCTTTTATATCATATTAGCCAATCTGATAGATGTGAGGTGGTACTTCAGAATTGTTTTAATTTGCATTTTGCCAATCAATAGTGACATAGAACATTTTTCATAGGGTTATAAAAAACTTTGATTATTTCATCTGAAAACTGTTTGTATCTCTTGACTATAATTAGGGAATGGCTTATTTTTATAAATTTGACATCATTTTTTATATATTTGAAAAATGAGGTCTTTATCAGACAAACTTGCTTCAATTTTTTTCATAGTTATCATTGCTAATTGTATTTCCCTCAATCGTATTTTCCCCCTGTTAATTCTACTCTTTCTCTCTCCTTTCAACTTGTCCTTCTCAACAGTGTTTTGCTTCAGAATACTGCCTTCCCCAATTTTGTTAATATGTGTTTTTAAAACTTTGGATTCCAAATTTTCTCACTTCCTCCCTCCCCACTTACCCTCATTGAAAAGGCCAGCATCTCAAAACAGGTTATAGATGTGTAGTCATGCAAAACACTTCTATAGTAGTCATGTTGTGAAAAATTAAGTATATTTCCCTTCATCCTATCCTACCCCCAATTTATTCTATTCTCTCTTTTGACCCTGTCCCTCCTCAGGAGTGTTTGCTTCTGATTAATCCCTCCCCAAATCTGCCCTCCCCTCTCTCAGCCCCCTGCTCTCTTGCCCCCTGTAAGGCAAGATAGATTTTCATAGTCCATTGTATATGTTATTCCCTCCTTAAGCCAAATCCTATCAGAATAAGATTCACTCATTCCCTCTCACTTTCCCCCATTTTCCCTCCACTGTAAAAACCTTTTCTTGTCTGTTTCATGTGAGATAATTTACACCATTCTACTTTTCCCTTTCTCCTTCTCTCTCATCCCTTAACTTTATTTTCCAGATATCACACCTTCATCTTCAACTCTTCCTGTGACCTCTGTCTGTCTATCTATCTATCTATCTATCTATCTATCTATCTATCTATCTATCTATCTAT
>NW_020940358.1:10826925-10953240 GCF_900497805.2 Vombatus ursinus
TATCTATCTATCTATCTATCTATCTATCTATCTATCTATCTATCTATACATACATATAATTTTTCCCTCCCATTACCCTAATACTAACAAAGGACTCATGACTTACAAATATCATCTTTCCACGCAGAAATGTAAACAGTTCAACCTTAATAAGTCTCTTACGATTTCTCTTTCCTGCTTACCTCTTCCATGTTTCACTTGAGTCTTGTATTGGAAAGTCAAATTTTCTATTCAGCTCTGGTCTCTTCCTCAGGAATGCTTGAAAGTCCCCTATTTCATTGAATGACCATTTTTTTACCCTGAAGGATTATACTCAGTTTTGCTGGGTAGGTGATTCTTGGTTGTAATTCCATCTCCTTTGCCCTCCAGAATATCGTACTCCATGCCCTGCGGTCCCTTAATGTAGAAGCTTCTAAATCTTGTGTTATCCTGATTGTGTTCCCGCAATTCTTGAATTGTTTCTTTCTGGCTGCCTGCAATATTTTCTCCTTGACTTGGGAATTCTGGAATTTGACTACAATATTCCTAGGAGTTTTCCTTTGGGGATCTCTTTCAGGAGGTGATCTGTGGATTCTTTCCATTTCTAATTTGCCCTCTGATTCTAAAATATCAGGTCAGTTATCCTTGATAATTTCCTGAAAGATGATGTCTGAGTTCTTTTTTTGATCATGGCTTTCAGATAGTCCAATAATTTTTAAGTTCTCTCTCTTGGATCTATTTTCCAGGTCAGTTGTTTTTGCAATGAGATATTTCACATTCTCTTCTATTTTTTCATTCTTTTGGATTAGTTTTACAGTGCCTTGATTTCTCATATAGTCACTAGCTTCCAATTGCTCTGTTCTAATTTTTAAGGAAGTATTTTCTTCAGTAAGCTTTTGGACTTCCTTTTCCATTTGGCCAATTTTGCTTTTTGGACCTCTTTTGCCATTTGGGTTAGTCTATTTTTTAAGGTGTTATTTTCTTCAGTATTTTTTGGGGTCTTCTTTAGCATCACTCTTAGTTTTTCCTCTACTTCTCTTACTTGTTTGTCAAAATACTTTTCTGAGCTCTTCCATGGCCTGGGACCAATTCATATTTTTCTTGGAGGCTTTGGATGTAGGAGATTTGACTTCGTTGTCTTCTTCTGGTTGTATGTTCTGATCTTCTTTGTCACCAAATTAAGATAATATAGTCTGACTCTTTTTGCACTACTTGCTCATGATCCTGGCCAATTACTTGAGTTATGTACTCTTTGTTAAGGTAGGGGTCTTCCAGTGTGGAGAATGTACTGTCCCAAGCTTCAGGGGTTTTGTGCGCTGTTTTCAGAGATACTTCTAGGGACCTGTAAATTTTCAGTTCCTCCAAGGTGCTATGATAAGGGGTGAGGTGTTTACTCCTTTCCTTGCCTGTGCTCTGGTCTATGAGTGACCACAAGCACTCTTTTCTGTCTTCAAACTATGAGGAGTATTTGCTCTCCACAGCCACTACAAGTTCCACCATCCCAGTGCTCCCCCTTGCCCCAGGACTGCCATCCAGACCTGTGACCCAGATCCAAGCATGGGCAAAGCAAGATAATCCTGCACCAGCAGAGATCCCTGCAATCCCCCTCTGATCAGACACTCAATTTCCCCTCAGTCTGCAGCCACCACTGCAGAGCCAAGCTTGGGGAATGGGGTTGGGACGTTGCGCTTCTCTCTCACCTCAGAAACAGGCTTTTCCCACTGACCTTCTAAGTTGTCTTTGGTGTTAATGGGTTGAGAAGTCTAGAAACCACCACAACTGCCTCCCATTCAGTCTTTTGAGGCCTGCTCCAGGTTCACTATGGCCTGTGCACCCATGCCAAACTGTGTTCCTCTCCCAGCCCGGCACGATATACCTTTTTGATCAACCAGCCAGGTTGTCTCAGGCTAGAAATTTGTTTCACTTTGTCTTTTTGTGGGTTCTGCTTATTTAGAATTTGTTTAGAGACATTTTTATAGGTATTTGGAGAGGTTTTGGGGAGAGCTCAAGCAAGTCACTGCTTTTACTCTGCCATCTTGGCTTCGACTCTGCCTCCTCCAATTTTCCCTCTCTTTCATCAGTCCTAACCCTCCTTTCATTTTCCCCTTCCCCTCCTCCTTTACTATAGGGTAAGATAGATTTCTATACCCAATTGAGTGTGTATGTTATTCTCTCTGAGCCAATCCTGATGAGAGTAAGGTTCAAGTGTTCCCCGCCACCTCTCCAATCTTCCCCTACACTAAGCTCTTTAGCCTCTTTAAATGACATAATTTACCCTATTCTACCTCTCTCTTTTCCTTTCTTCCAGTGCATTCACCTTCCTCACCCCTTAATTTAATTTAATTTTTTTTTTTGGATATCAATTCATCACTTTCAACTCACACCCTTGTCCTCTCTCTATGTATGCTCCTTCTAGCTGCCCTAAAACTTATAAAGTTCTCAGGAGTTAGAATTATCATCTTCCTATCTAGGAATGTAAACAATTTAACCTTATTGAATCTCTTATGATTTCTCTTTCCTGTTTACCTTTTTATGCTTCTCTTCAGTCTTGTATTTGAAAATTTAATTTGCTGTTCCATTCTGCTCTTTTCATTAGTAATGTTTGAAAGTCCTCTATTTCATTAAATGTCTACTTTTCCTCTGAAAGATTTTGCTGGGTGGGTGATTCTTGGTTGTCATCCTAGTTCCTTTGCTTTCTTGAATATCAAATGCCAAACCCTTCCTATCCTTTAATGCAAAAGCTGCTAAAGTCTGTATTATCCTGACTGTAGCTCCACAATATTTGAATTTATTCCATTCTGGCTGCTCACAGTATTTTCTCCTTCACCTGGAAGCTCTAGAATTTGGCTGGAATATTCCTGGGAGTTTTCATTTTGAGATCTCTTTTAGGAAGTGATTGGTAGATTCTTTTAATTTCTATTTTAACCTCTGTTTCTAGGATGTCAGGGGAGTTTTATTTAATAATGTCTTGAAATATGATGTCGAAGTTATTATTTTTTAGCATGGCTTTTAGGTAGTCCAATAATTCTTAAATTATCCCTTCTTAATCCATTTTCGAGGTCAATTATTTTTCCAATTCTCTAACTTTTTTCATTCTTTTGATTTTGTTCTATTGTTTCTTGATGCTTCATGGAGTCATTGGCTTCCATTTGCCCTATTCTAATTTTTAAGAATTCATTTACTTGAATAGGCCAAGCTAATACAATAAAAATGACAATTCTACCTAAGCTAATTCACTTATTTAGTGCCATACCAATCAAACTATCAAAATTAATTTATAGAGTTAGAAAAAATAATAACAATATTCATTTGGAATAACAAAAGGTCTACAGTATTAAGGGAACTAATGAAAAGAAATGTAGGGGAAGGTGGCCTAGCCATTCCACATCTTAAATTGTATTATAAAGCAGAAATCATCAAAACTACTTGGTGCTGGCTAAGAAATAGAGTGGTGGAATAGGTTAGGTATGCCAGACACAGTAGTCAATGACCATAGTACTCTACTATTTGATAAACCCAAAGACCCCAACTTCTGGGATAAGAACCCACTCTTTGACAAAAATTGTTGAGAAAACTGGAAAAGAGTATGGCAGAAACTAGACATAGACCAAAATCTTACATCATACACCAAAATAAAGCCAAAATGGGTTCAGGATTTATGTATAAAGGCTGATACTATAAGCAAACTGGGAGAGCAAGGAATAGTTTACCTGTCAGATTTGTGAAGAATAGAAGAATTCATGACCAAATAGGAGATAGAAAACATTATGAAATGCAAAATGGATAATTTTGATTACATTAAATTGAAAGGTTTTTGCACAAACAAAGCCAAAGAAACCAAGATTAGAAGGCAAGTACAAAACTGGGAAAGAATTTTTACAACCAGTGGTTCTGATAAGGGCCTCATTTCTAAAATACATAGAGAATTAAATCAAATTTATAAGAATCCAAGTCATTCTGCAGTTGATAAATGGTCAAAGAATATGAGTAGACAATTTTCAGATGAAGAAATTAATGACATTTATAGTCATATGAAAAAATACTCTAAATCACTGTTGGTTACAGAAATGCAAATCAAAACAATTCTGAGGTACTACATCACACCTATCAGAATGGCCAACATGATGAAACAGGAAAATGATAAATGTTGGAGAAGATGTGGGAAAATTAGAACACTAATGCATTGTTGGTGGAGTTGTGAAATGATTCAACCATTTTGGAGAGCAATTTGGAACTATGCCCAAAGGCCTTTTAAAATGTGCATACCTTTCAACCCAGCAATAGCACTTCTAGGGTTGTAACCCAAAGAGATCATACAAATGGGAAAATTACCCAAATGTACAAAAATATTTATAGCAGCTCTTTTTGTGGTGGCAAAGAATTAGAAATTGAGAGGATGCCCATCAATTGGGGAATGGTTGAACAAGTTGTGGTATATGGATGTAATGGAATACTATTGTGCTATAAGACATGATGAGCAGGCAGACTTCAGAAAATCCTGGAAATACTTGTAAGGAATGATACTGTGTGAAGTGAGCAGAACCAGGAGAATGTTGTACACAGTAACAGCTATGTTGTGCAATGACTAGCTTTGATAGACTTAGCCCTTCTCAGTAATGCAAGGATCTCAGATATCTCCAAAGGTTTCATGATGGAAAATGCTATCCACATCCAAAGAAAGAACTATGGAGTTTGAATGAAGATCAAAGCATACTATTTGCTTTTTGTTTCTTCTGTTTTGTTTTGTTTCCTCTTTCTGGTGGTTCCTTCTATTGGTTCTAATTCTTCCTTACAACATCATTAATGTGAAAATATGTTTAATAGGACTGTATCTGTATAGCCTATATCAGATCATGTGCCGTCTTGGGGAAGAGGTGGGGAGGGAAGGGGAGAAAATTTAAAACTCAAAAGTTTATGCAAGTGATTATCAATAAATCAAAATAAATTAATAAAAAATTGTATTTATTTTCTTCACAGAGTTTTTGTACCTCCTGTTCCATTTAGTCAATTCTACTTTATAAGGAGTTGTTTTCTTTGGTGAATTTATGCATATCTTTTTTTATTTTTTGCATTTTTTGTGCTTCCTTTACCAAGTTGTTGAGTCTTTTTCATGATTCTCTTGCATCTCTTTCATTTATTTTCCCAATTTTTCCTCTACCTCTCTTATTTAATTTTTAAAATCCCTTTTCAGTTTCTCCAATAAATCATTTTGTCCTAAGACCAATTCACTTTTTTTTTCTTTGAGGCTTTGCATTTAGCTATTTTGATAGTTGTCCTCGTCTGAGTTTGTGTTTTTATCTTCCATGTCATCATAGTAACTTTTGATTGTTAGGTTTGTTTTTTGTTGCTTCCTCATATTTCAAGCCTATTTCTTGACTTCCAACATTATTTTAAATTTCAGTTCTGCTCCCTGAGGTGGAGGGTGCACTTTCTGAAGCTTTCAGAGTTTGGGGGCTACTATTTTCAGAACTAATTCTGGGCATCTGAAAGTTTTCAGTTTTTTCAAGATGGTATGATCTAAGGAAAATTTTGGTCAGTGCTCTACTAGCCATGGTTTGTGAGTGACCTCAAGCACTCTTTTCTATTCTGGAACTATGATCAAAGTCTTTCCTCCCCTGTGAACTTTAAATTCTAATATGATAATCCTCCTCTTCTCCATGGAACTGTGACTCAGACCTGCATCCCACATCCTCATATGGGCAATGGGACAGAATTTTGCTCAGTAAATGGTCCCCTATTATCTTCTTCTGACCAGTTGTCCAAATAAGTTGTCCACTTACCATCTGTGGGTTTAGAGCTCCAGAAGTCGCCACTGCCAGTTCAGTCATCCCTAAGGCCTGCTACTTGCTTGCCAGAGTGTGTCCTACTGCTGGCTTGCTGGGACACTGAAGGCTCCACACTAGACTGTGCTCCACTCTCACCACAGTGAGAAAGACTTCTGCTGTTGACCTTTTAAGTTGTCTTGGGCTGGAAAATGGTTTCACCCTGTCTTTTTGTTGGCTCTGCTGCTCTAGAATTCATTGTCAGGCATTATTTTAAAGTTGTTTGGAAGGAAACTTGGAAGAGTTCAGGAAAGTCCCTGCCTTTATTTGGCTCTACCTTCTCCTTGTGTTATTTTAAAAAGCAATGTTCTAATGGTCCTTCAGGTGTTATTTTTGTTGTGGTGGCATTTGCTTGTTTTTAAACCCATGGTTGTATTTTCCTTGTTTGCTTTTTTTCCCCTTGTGTTTCTGCTCTCCATGATGTATACAAAGTAAACAATATGCTTGTGCCCTTTTTTGTAGGAATTTTTCAGATGTTTCTCTTTAATTGCATTTCTAGTTTTTGTTAATTCAAATTAGGATCATATTTGCAGGGTGTGCCATGTTGAGTTTCATCCTGAGCTCTTTTGTTCTTCAGAAACAATATTACAGTTTTGTTTTTTGTTTTTTGTTTTTTTTTGCTGTAGTTTCTGGTGGGTACAGAAAACTCTTATTAGACTTTTAGAAATTATTTATTAGAAATTCTTTCTTTTATAATTGAGCATCCTTCTCCTTGGACAGTTAGTTGGAGCAATGGATAGAGGGCTAGGCCTGCAGTCTGAAAGACCCAAATTCAAATCTGACCTCAAACACTTACTATCTGTGTGACCCTGGGCAAGTCTCTTAACCTTGTTTGCCTCAGTTTTTTCATCTGTAAAATGAGCTGGAGAAGGAAATGGCAAAACACTCCAGTATCTTGCCAAGAAAATCCCAAATGGAGTCATGAAGCATGAAACATGACTGAAAATGACTGAAAAAATAACAAAAATCACTCTCCTGGTCACTGGCAGAATTTTTTTTTTGTCACTGGAATTATTAAATGCAATTATTATGCATCTTGGAGTTTGCAACATAGTTATTATTTTTATTCTTGTTTCTTGTTTTTCTTGAAGGTAAGGATGAATTTCCTTGATTTTCACTTTTTTTCTGTTTACAAGTTCTGGGCAGATTTCTTGTATCATTTCTTGAATCATTGATAGTTTTGACATGTGTTCTTCTAAAACTATAATACTTAAGTTGTTTTTAGGTATCCTGTCTTCAAGATCAATATATTTTGCTTGTAGAGTGATAATGTGTTCCTTTACTGTTACTGCTTTTTGTTTCTCTTCTTCCAGATTGTCTTTTGTTTCTGTGTATTCCAAATCCTTTGATCTATCTTTTGTTTCACTGAAAAGACTTCACACCATAAATTAGATTTTTTCCTTCTCTGTCATTTTTTTTTCTGCTGTGGTGGCCATCAGTTCTGCTTTCATTGTTTTTATTTTTCTCAAGAAACATTCAGAAATATTTTGTTGCTGTTCCCTCTCTTTTAGGAATCCAAAGGGTCATCAGTCATTGATTAATTTTTCTTGATCTTGCCATATTCAGTGATTTTAGGACTTGTTGGGTATCCTGAAAACCATCTTCCCTTCTGCTTTAATACTTTCTGGTTGATCTATCTGCTTGTACTTAAGGTTTTCTTTTTCTTTCTTTCTTTTTTTTTGTTGGCTAGGCAATGGGGTTAAGTGACTTGCTTAGGGTCACACAGCTAGTAAGTGTTATGTGTCTGAGGTCGGATTTGAACTCAGGTCCTCCTGAATTTAGAGCCGGTGCTCTATCCAGTGTGCCACCTTGATGCCCCTGTACTTAAGGCTTTGAACTGAGTTTTCTTCTTCCTAAAATCTTTGGTAACTTTATTTTCCCCTTTATATAACCCCTTTCTGACTTTGATGGCTAGACCTTGAGGGCTGGACCTTAAAGTTGTTTAAGCCTTCTTCCACACTGGGTAATTCACTATTCACTCACCTTTATCCTTTCCAAAGTCATGTCTGACGTGAAAAAACTAAACCCAATTGGATTCCCACCACTTCTCCTTCTATCCTGGTACAGACTCATATTCACACTGGTGTCCTGCACCAATTCTTGCTTTTCTTTAATTTTTTGACTGAACATTATTACAGTTCATCTAAGACAGAGAAAATTTATGTGTTCTTGTACATCCAACTCCTTGGTGATTAGTATTGAGTTCTATTTTTTGTTACTACAGAATGGTGGGGTGAGATAGGATAAAGGAGATATATTAGCAAAGATTACAACAATATCAAGGAAATTATTGAGTCTAACCAAGAACATGCACCTTTGTGCCCCCATGTCCATCCTAGCTAGTGATAATATTAGAGATTATCTTTTTTTTCTGCTCTTAATTCATCAGTTTCTTACCTTTTAGTGTCTAAGCCTTTGAAAACAGCTTTAATGTCCTTCCCTCTGGTGCATAATTCTTATTTGGGAGAGTTTTGAGTAGATAGATCAGAAAAAATACGTCTAGGCCTTTATCTTATTGGAAGCATGACCAACAATAACAGGATTAATTGAAGAAACTGTGTACACATTTAGCCTGAAGAAAAACAGACATCTTTTGAGCAGGGGGTTGGGTGGGGGGGGGGATAATAGTACAAATGCTGTCTTCTGAGTATTTAATAGAATCAGCGAGTCAGTCAATAAGTAAGTGCCTACGATGTGCCAGGCACTGTGCTAAGTATAGGGAATAATAATAAAAAAAAGATGCAAAAGTCCCTAAGCAGTTCACAGTCTAATGGACTAGAATCATAATATCATAATTTTAGAGCTTAAAGGGACCTTAGATATCATGGAGTCTAACACCCTCGTTTTGCAGATGAAAAATCTAAAGATATGAGAAGTTAAGTGACTTGTCTAGGTTCATACTTGTCTAGGCCATAACTAATACATTTCTGAGGGAAGATTTATACCTAAGCCTTCAAAACCTAGCATTACAAAAACCTATCACTTCAAAATCTACCACTCTATCCACTTCATCAGAAGGGCTTTTTTTGTTTGTTTTAACTTGTTCACAGAGAAAAATACTAAAAGTGATGAGTGAAAGATGTGAAGAGGTAGCTTTAGTTTCCATGTAATGTATAAGGGTGGGGAGCCCTTGGAATTAACAAATGAATCAATCAATCAGAGCAATTATGAACTAGGTATGAACAAGATTTAGGCATCTCCATTGAACTAATCAATCAAAGGCATTTCAACTAGATTTGGTAGGAAACATTTTGCAAGTGGCTGAAGAAATTAAGAAAACCCTAAGGTTTTGTTTTTTGTTTTTTTTAAATAACAGGATTATTCAAAAACCAGATTTCAAGGATCTAGCAGCTTTAAGAAAAGAGCCCTTAAGGCCAAGACCACAAGAGGGAATCACTTTAGGGGAAGGAGATGGTATTCATTCCTCCCACTCCCAGAATGAACAGCTTCAGAGGATTGGAAGACATGGGCTTCTCGTTGGTATCCTAGCAGCATCCTAGAAATATCAGTGACTGATGGCAGTTTCTGCATTGGAAGCCAAGGACAAACTAGACATACTGAGGAAAAACAGCTTTAGAAATCTGCAAAGAGCCAGTAGAAAGCTACATTATGCCATCAACATCCCATGAAGGGAAGAAAAGGCCTTTGAAAGCCAGGAGCTGTGTGTTACTCTTTTGCCACATATATTCTCTGAGTTTGATCCAACTTTTCCCTGGCTCTGTTTGTACTGGCAAGCAAGTGTCTCTTGGGAGACTTTTGTGATGCTATTTTTACTTGTTGTTCTTAGTACGCAACTTTAGTAAATATCCTTTTCTAGAAGTTAGTTAAATCTGGCTGACTAATTTGTACCTACCGGTAATCAATGGGAGAATCACATCAATGGAGGTTTATGATTTGTAGTATTAGACATATCCACCTAATCCCCAAGAGTCACATACTAGGATTCTGAATTAGGATATAGCAGCCACTTTCTTGGAACCTAACTTGTCAGTATGAGTGAGAATTGCAAAAGTTGCCACAGACCATATACGCAAAGGAAATAAAATAACCCTAACAATCAAAAAATTAGAGTTGTTTAAAGTATAATACTTTCCTTGGGAGGTAGTGTGTTCTCTCTCACTAGATGTGTATTATCAAAGCTGGATGGGCACTTATTGGGGATATTACAGATGAAATTCATGATCAGTTATTTGTTAGACTAAAGGACCTCTGAGATGCCTTCTAAGTCTGATATTCTATCATTCTGGGAGAGGACTTTAGTTATAAATGCAGATATATGTGTGATATGTATACATGCAATGCCATAGATGTCAAATTTATAAACACACATGTATACATATGAACACATTCATCATGTAGAGAACTTAGAGATGAGAATTCCCAAGCCAAAAAGTGTTTTTAATCTCTTTAGTGCACATAATTATTTCACCAGATAAAATGATTTCATAAAACAAGAGATGAAACAGTAATAGAATACTTTTTCAAAGGAGAGACAATCCAGAGGCAACAATGATTTGGAAGAGAATTGGATGCATATTTGAGCTGACAATGGCTACATTACTTTGGAGATAATCAGAACACGGAAATGACTAGACCAAAATAGTTAGATAAGGCCATCTCAGTGACCTCTCTGTATGTCTTTAAACATGTATTTGTTATTCTGCCTTCGAAAAAGCACATTCACAGAGAAAATGTTGGACAAGCTCAATTTGTCTTGCCTCCAGCTGGTTTGGTGTGTGCAGATGCCTTTCTTTCCATAAAAGACAGTTTCTGAAACTGAGAACCCTTTTCTCTTCTGAAACTGTCCACTCATGCAAAATGCTTGAAACTCTTTGGGAGAAAGGAGCAATGTAAATGCAAAGAATGGAGTAGAAAACTGTCCATCCTTCCTGGTAATGAGAGCCAGAATAGCCTAGCAATTTGACAACTGTAGGTAAGACAGATATCTAAAGCTTGTTTAACTTCTTCTACACTAACCCCTTTAATAGAGCTGTTCATAAGGGAAAAAATGCCCAAATTGAGGGTTTTTTTAAGCTTTTGACTTGCAGTAGAGATAGATAAGATAATAGGCAGTGAAATGATAGATCTTAAAAGGGCTGAAATATGGGAGGGGCATCAATAATAGGGTGAAGGAGAGTCTTCCATAGATAGATACACATATATACATATATAAATACACATACATACATACATAAACACATATATCAAGAATCCCTGAACGATTGATAACTGTACTATTTCTCAATGCATCTACTCAGAAGTCCACAAAGAAAAGTAGGCTTATTAGAAAAGGGTTAAGAACGTGGGTTACAAAGGAGATTTTTGTTTGGCATTGTTTCTAAGTTTTCTGCAATTCAGAAACCACTACCTTGCTTTTTCATCTCAAAGAACCATAAGGGTGATGTGGGGTATCTCTTCCTCCAGACCATGTCATTTTTATTGCCAACTATATCCCCTCTGCCTAGGACAGAGCCTTGCTCATAGAATTTTGATGCTTTGGTAGATCTCTGATCTTACTGATTAGAGGATTCCTTTTAATATTGCAGATTGCTGCCCATCTACATCTTTATAGCCTCTATTATCACCAAAGACATTCTACTTTAAATATTCCACAGGTGTTGCACCTGACATGTCAACACCTTATATCACTTGTTACAAAATTCATCCCCTCACCCTAAGAAAATCAACATGAAATCTCTGCCCACATATTATCTTTCATTCTAATGTTGTGACCAACCTGCTTCCTTTCAGACTTGTGTGTCTCTTTTTTGATATCTTCAACACCATTTCTGGCACTTTTTTCATATTTTTTCATTGTTAATATGTTGAAGCCTCTTTGTGCTCACCATGCATCTCTCTATTGTCCTTTGTGAGATGCATAATGGCAATGCTTTGGCTACTCTGGTGTTCAGTGATGTGTAGATATAGAGACTCACCGAAAGAACACCATTGATAAAAAGATAGACCTGTGTTTTAGAAAGAAGCTTGAATTGCCCTTTGCTTCCTGCACATAATAGACACTTAATATATGTTTGTGAAATGACATT
This sequence comes from Vombatus ursinus, assembly GCF_900497805.2. Classification (NCBI taxonomy): domain Eukaryota; kingdom Metazoa; phylum Chordata; class Mammalia; order Diprotodontia; family Vombatidae; genus Vombatus; species Vombatus ursinus. The sequence continues at coordinate 10,838,774 of NW_020940358.1, forward strand.
GAATGACTAAATGTATGAATAGGTAAATGGTTAGGTGATTAGATTTAGGCAAGTTAGACCCGTTAACAGATATGCCCTCGAGTGCAGGGTAAGTAATTTGCACAAAACTTATCAGCAAGGAAAATGAAAAAGTCTGGAGAGGTGACTAGCCAGCATCAGAGAAGTCCAGTGGTTAAGCTTGAATCCATCTCTATAGGCAGAGCAGGTTGTCCCAGGAGAGCCTTAGAGTATATAATGGGTAAGGTTTAGGTAGAATGGCCACTGGAATCAGATCTCAATCTTAGTAGTAGTCATCTAAAACTCAGATAACTTATCTATGCCTTCAAATCATATAACCTGACACAGCAACATTTAAAAAAAAAGTATATATGAGAGTCTAAAGGATTCATGCGTGATTAGAGAATGAAAAGTGATCATCTTAGCAACTGTTTTAGAAGGAAATATTGCTTGTTTCCACAGTCTCCTCAGTTTTCACATTACATTGTCAAGTTTCTGCCCTTAGTTGTTGATGCATTAACACTTCAGGAGCTCCATGATTTCACCATTGTCCACTCACAGGCCCTCCATACATTAGGAGACAATATTAATGATGGTGTGTTGGGGAAGAGGGTCAGTGTAGCACAGAAGAAAGAAGATTGGCTCTGGATCTGATTTGACCTGTGTTCAAATTCTTCCTCTGACACTACTTGTGTAAAGTGTGGCAAATTACTGAAACTTCTTGGCTCTCAGGTTCCTCACCTATAAAATTAGAGGGTTGGACTAATTTGGGCAAGTTAATTGCCATCTTTGAGATTCAGCTTTCCTCACTTGTAAAATGAAATGGTTGGACTAGATGGCTTGAGAGGTAGCTTCCTTCCAGCTCTTGGTCTATGATCCTAATTGTCTTGCAACCTGATGGACAGTCTTCAGTTGATGTCATTTTACTTAAAGCTAACCTGATCCTCAGAGCTGAACCTGTACCCTATAACTTGCCAGCTTAGGCCTAAGTAATATCAGAAGACACAGAACTGAAAGAGACCTTTGGGGTTATCTAGTCCAACACTTTCATTTTACTATTAAAAAGTTGAGGTCCAAAAAGATACAATTATTTATCCATAGTTTTGTTGCACTGTTTTTTTTTAAATAATGTTTTTATTAAACAGAAGACTTCATGGTTTCAGAAATGCCTTTTCTATCACCATTTGAAATTTGATTTCAGTCTTGCCCCACACTCCTAACCAATATATCAGAGAAGGGTCAGTCAATAAGCATTTATTGAATGTCTACTATGTACTAGTACACTACAGACATTGTGCCAAGCGCCAAGGATACAAAGAAAAGCAAAAAGATAGTTCCTGCTCTGAAGGAGCTTACATTGTAATGGGGGAGTCAACATGCAATAAACTATGTCCAAACAAGCAATATAAAGAATAATTAATAAGTACTATCGGAGTGAAGGCACTAAAACTAAGGAAGATTGTAATGTAAAGGCTTCTTGCAGAAGGTGGGACTTTAACTCCCACATGAAGGCAGGCAGTTGACAGAGATGAGGAAGAAGAGAGGATATGGCAAAAGACAAATGTGAAACCTGTTATACTGTCACATGTCCTCAGGCAGCAATTTCAGAGTGGGGAAAGTAAGTAGCAAAGTCTTTGTTTGTTAATACTCTGTTATGCGACATTGCCAAATCAAGTTATTCGTTAGGCAAAATACTAGTAAAGTGGTTGAGGCTTCTGTCATGTTCTTGCAAGACAATGTTCCACCCGTCTAACTCACCTGGCTCAGCTATCATTTAGTTTTCTGGAGACTTCAATTTGTTACTGTTTGAAAGAGTTTTTTAACTCTCTTTAACAGGACTTGGCAATCCTGGCTTGCAAGGTCAGCAACTCATTTAGTCTTCATGAGCTACTTAGCTTTGCAGTTCATTGAGGCTGCCAATTAATTTTTAGGACATGATGTGAACTATTGTCCTTTTGGCACTGGAGTGAGCTAAAATACTCACTCCAGATTGAATGTTGAAAGAGAAAAGAAAACAGTCATCTTGTGGATTTAGCTTTACCCAGGTGCTCTAAAAATATATGCTTTAGGGGTATTAAGTTTATAATTCCAATTTAACTTGCTTTCCCAGAACAGCCCTAAATGACTATTCTGAGCCATCCTGCTACTTAAAAACAAAAAACAAAAACATTGTTATTAATGCTATTACCCAAAAGACTTCACAATTTCTGAAATACCTTTGCTATCACCATTTAAAATAGGATTACATCCTACATCAGTCCGTAGCCAACACAGCAGAGAAGGAAATGGCAAAATATGAAAGAAGTTACCCTGTGACCTGCCCTTTCTCAGCAAATTCAGGGTGTCATGGGGATAACCCAAACTGTCACTGAAATTCCTCTACAATGATATGCCAACCCCAAGCCACTTAGTGAATGCTCCAGAGAACCCTGCCCTTAAATGGATTTTCTGGATTGTTTTTTGTTTGTTTTTGCAGGAATGAAATGTTGACTTTTGAGCAATCTGGTAATATGCATACCAGGTCAAGGAGAGAGGAAGTCAATGAGGAGCATGCCATAACATCTAGGTCTTTTGCTAACATCAATAGGATACGTGGAAGACAAAAGGAAGAACCTTTATCTTTGGTTGTCATTTGCTAAGCTGTCATTGCTAAGGAAAAGAAAATCAGAGGAGTCCTTGATAAATTGCTCTATATAGGCCTTTTGTCCTAGGGCAGACAGAGTCCCACTTTCCTAATGCTGCAGTCTTGATTTTTTTCATATTTAATGAATGTTCTAAATATCAAATTCTAGTCTATTCTTTTAAGTTTAGATATGCTTAATAATTCTGGTATTATTTTATAGGTGGAAAAGGATCCAGACACATACATAGTTGAGGGAGGTATAGGAAAAAAAGGAGATGCACAAATTTAAATGTTTTTGAAAGTGCTTTATGCCATCTAATTTCAGTTAAAAGCAGACTAACTAAACTGTGAACCTAGCCATGTACTCATTGGTGGGGGTAGGGTGAGTGAATAAAAGCTAAAGAAAAGAGACTGAATCTTTTCTCAAGTGAGTCTCTAAAATTGGCAGATTTTGCTCTACTACCCAATCCTTCCACCTGGCCTCTACTTCTCGTGTAGGGAAGAAGGAGCTAGTTACTTGTTTTCAATTACATTATAGTCATTATATAATCCTTATTCTGTTGATTTGCTTACTTTTCCCTGCATTAGTTCATATATCTCACCAATTCTTCATAGTAATCATTATTATAGTTCAATAAAATTCAATTATGGCCATATGCCACAGTGTTTTTTTTTTCTTTTAACCATTCTCCAATTTATGGACACTTACCTTCCTTTCTTTCCATGACAAAAAGTTTTTCAAACTACACTTTAATTTTTATGAGACCTTGCTTTATCTCTTTGAGCTATAAAGGCTATATGCTTTACAATCCCACAGCAGTAGGACTGCTGCTTCAAAGGATACAGTTTTGCAGGTTGATATTTCTTAACCTAAGTGCATAAATTTACATTTAACCTTGTCAATTTTCATCTTACTATATTTAACTCATTGTTCTAGCAGCTAGTTTATAGAACAAATTGTTTTATTAAGGGGATTTGTTCTGTGAAGTTTGGATTCAGTCAAAGGGCCACACCTGAGGACCAGGCCTCAAGGTCTCAGGTTCCCCACCCTTGTTCTAGCCTGATGAAACTTTTTCTAACTCTGCCATTCAACGTGTTTGCTACCTTTCCTACCTTTGCATCATCTGTGATAAGTTATGCCAAATCACTAATGTTAAATTGTTAGAAATTGTTGAAACATTAGTGTAAAAATACTAAATTGTGCAGGCCTCAAGACAAACCCCTGGAGCATTTCACTAGAGATATACGTTCAAAGTGACATTTACTCCTTAATGAATACTTTTTGGAACTAATCTTTCAAACAATTTTAAATATACTGGACTATTCAGTAAGCCAGACTAGATTCTTCCATTCATGCCAAATTATAGCATGAGAGACTTTGCTGAATTATTTGTTGAAATCTAGGTAAACTATATACCTGCTTAATAAATTCCAATGACTCCCTATGACTTATAGACTCAAACATAAATCCTTATGTTGGCATTTAAGGCCTTCATGACTTGCCTTTAACCTATCTTTCCAGGTCTATTACATGTTAGTACCCATTAAACATACAGCATTATAGTCAAACTGCTTTTCCTCATATATGACAACATTCCATCTTCCATCTCAATACCTTTGCAAAGATTGTCTTCCATGCCTGTAATGTATTCCCTCTTCACCTCTGTCTTTGAGAATCAGTAGAGTCCTTCAAAGATCAGCTCAAATGCTGCCTTTTGAATAAGAGCCTTACTGATTCTCCTTGAGAATATTACTTTTAATTTATTATGTATAATATATGTACGTATGCATGTATGTATTAGTGCACATCACATCTCTGTCATTAGAATTTAAGTTCCTAGAGGTCAGCAATTGGTCTTTGTATCCTTAGTGCCTAATAGCACAATATTTGACACATAGCCATTGCTTAGTAAATGCTATTTATTGATTGATAGCATTTGCCTGACCTACTATTCTTGTTTAAAAAAAAAAGGGAGGTGGGATAAGACTAGGGCAACATGAAGTCTTGTTAGCTTTTACATGTGTTTCTGTGTATTTTTTATCACAGATCCTATTACTAGATGTTTATTAAGAATCTCTTTAGTGGGATATTCTAGATTTTATCAGGAATCAAAGTTAAGCTTAGTGGCTCATTGTTTGGAGACTTTTCCTTTTCTTTAAAATCAGAGCATTTGCCCCTCCCCAGCACTGAGGAATTTCTACATATCTTCACAGAGAGACTGATGTTTTTAAGTTATTAATTAGTTTTTTAAATTCAATTAAACAATAATCTAAATTTCATACTATGTACCATTTGTACACAGATAAGTAAATATCATAAGGCATGTGTGTGTATAAGCATATATTCTAGAAAATAATTTGTGGGGCAAAGAAAAAATGTTAACATCTGTAATGTAGGTAAAAACAATTATACTAAGGATAAGATGAGATGAGAGGAGCCTTTAAAGTACCTAGGGATGCAAAGATGAGGATCAAGAGCATTCTAAGCATGGTAGAAAGCCATATGAAGCCTGAAGGTTTGTTGTGCACGGGGAGTAAGTTTGGCTTGAATGTAGGTTATATGGCAGCAGGGGTGGGGTTTGGAGATGGAAAAAAAATTAAATCAGTCTGAACACATAGGTTGGAGACTATAAAAGACTTTAAATGTCAATTAGGGGAGTTTTATTTTACCCTAGAAGCAATAGAGGACTATCAAAGTTTCCTGAACAAGGAACATAGTCAAACTGGTACGTGTACTTTAGATCACAAAAGAATTGTCAATGGAGGGAATACTCCAACAGTGAAGGGAATACTCATACCAATGAAATCATAGGTCATTGAAGGGCAAATATGTATACTATCTTGTGTTGTTCATGGATAAATAAATATATGTGCAAAAAAGATTGAATAAATTACAGTGAAAGTGGCTTGCCTATTTTTTATTAATTTATTTTGATTTATCAACAATCACTTCCATAAGCTTTTGAGTATTAAATTTTTCTCCTCCTCCCTCCCTCCTGCCTCCCCAAGATGGTGCACAATCTGATATTAGGCTCTACATATACATTCCTACTAAATATATTTTCACATTAGTTATGTTGTAAGGAAGAATTAGAACCAATAGGAGGAACCACCAGAAAGAGGAAACAAAACAAAACAGAAGAAAATAAAATAGCAAATAATGTGCTTCAATCTGCATTCAAACTCCACAGTTCTTTCTTTGGATGTGGACAGTATTTTCCACCATGAGATCTTTGGAGATGTCTTAGATCCTTGCATTGTTGAGAAGGGCTAAGTCTTTCAATGTTAGTCATAACACAATGTGGCTGTTACTGTGTACAACATTCTCTTGGTTCTACTCACTTCACTCAGAATCAGTCCATACAAGTCTTTCGAGGTTTTTCTGAAGTCTGCCTGCTTATCATTTCTTATAGCACAATAGCATTTCATTACATTCATATACCACAACTTGTTCAGCCACACCCTAATTGATGGGCATCCTCTCAATTTCTAATTCTTTGCTAAGACACAGAGAGCTGCTATAAATATTTTTGTACATGTGGGTCATTTTCCCATTTGTATAATCTCTGTGAGATACAGCCCTAGAAGAGGTATTTCTGGGTCAAAGGGTATGCACATTTTTATAGCCCTTTGGGCATAGTTCCAAATTGCTCTCCAAAATGGTTGGATTATTTCACAACCCCACCAACAATGCATTAGTGTTCTAATTTCTCCCACATCTTTTCCAACATTTATCATTTCCTTGTTCCATCATTTTGGCACATATGATAGGTGTGATGTGATACTTCCGAGTTGTTTTGATTTGCATTTCTCTAATCAATAGTGGTTTAGAGCATTTTTTCACATGATTGTAGATAGTTTTAACTTCTTCATCTGAAAACTGTCTGGTCATATCCTTTGACCATTTATTTATGACTTGTATTCTTATAAATTTGACTTAATCCTCTATGTATTTTAGAAATGAGGCCCTTATCAGAGACACTTGTTGTAAAAATGCTTTCCCAATTTTCTAATTCTCTCCTAATTTTGGTTGCATTGGCTTTGTATGTGCAAAAACTTTTCAATTTAATGAAATCAAAATTATGTATTTTGCATTTCTTAATGTTCTCTTTTTCCTGTTTGATCATGAATTCTTCTGTTTTCCATAAATCTGACAGGTAAACTATTTTTGCTCTCCCAGTTTGCTTATAGTATCAGCCTTTATATCTAAATCATGAATCCATTTTAACTTTATTTTGGTATATGGTGTGAGATGTTGGTCTATGCCTAGTTTCTGCCATAATTTTTTCCCGTTTTCCCAGCAGTTTTTATCAAAGAGTGAGTTCTTATCCCAGAAGCTGGGTCTTTGGGTTTATCAAACAGTCAATTACTATAGTCATTGACTACTGTGTCTTGCCTACCTAACCTATTCCATGGATCCACTACTCTATTTCTTAGCCAGTACTAAGTAATTTTGATGATTGATGCTTTATAATACAATTTAAGATCTGGAATGATTAGGCCACCTTCCCTAGTATTTCTTTTCATTAATTCCCTTGATATTATGGACCTTTTTTATTTCAAATTAATCTTGTTATTAGTTTTTCTAGCTCTATAAAATAATTTTTGGTAGTTTGATTGGTATGACACTTAATAAGTAAATTACCTTAAGTAGAATTGTCATTTTCATTATATTAGCTGGGCCTACCCATGAGCAACTGATGTTTTTCCAATTATTTAGATCTGATTTTATTTGTGTGAAAAGTTTTGTAATTGTGTTCATATAGTTCCTGGGTTTGTTTCAGGAGGTAGACTCCTATATATTTTATAATGTCTACGGTAGGTTTAAATGGAATTTCTCTTTCTATCTCTTGCTGTTGGGCTTTGTTGGTAATATATAGAAATGCTGATGATTTATGTGGGTTCATTTTAGAGCCTGCAACATTGCTAAAGTTGTTTATTTTTTCAAGTAGTTTTTTATTTGATTCTCTAGGATTCTCTAAGTATATCATCGTGTCATTTGCAAAGAGTGATAACTTTATTTCTTCTTTGCCCATTCTAATACTTTCAATTCCTTTTATTCTCTTATTGCTAAAGCTAATGTTTCCAGTACCATATTGAACAACAGTGGTGATAATGGACATCCTTGTTTCACCCCCAATGTTATTGGAAATGCTTCTAGCTTGTCCCCATTACATAGGGTGCTTGCTGAAGGTTTTAGGTAGATACTACTTATTATTTTAGAGAAGACTCCACTTATTCCTATGCTCTCTAGTGTTTTTAATATGAATGGGTGTCATATTTTGTCAAAAGTTTGTTCTACATCTATTGAGATGATCATGTGGTTTCTGTTAGTTTTGTTGTTGATATGATCAATGATGCTGATAGTTTTCCTAATATTGAACCAGCCTTGCATTCCTGGCATAAATCCTACCTGGTCATAGTGTATTATTCTTGTGACAAGTTGCTACAATCTATTTGCTAATGTTTTATTTAAAATTTTGCATCTATATTCATTCGGGAAATTGGTCTATAATTTTCTTTCTCTGTTTTACTCTTCCTGGTTTAGGTATCAGCACCATATTTGTATCATAAAAAGAATTTAGCAAGACTCCTTCTTCACCTATTTTCCCAAATAGTCTATATAGTATTGGAATTAATTGTTCTTTAAATGTTTAATAAAATTCTTGTAAATGCATCTGGCTCTGGAAATTTTTTTTCCTAGGGAGTTCATAAATGGCTTGTTCAATTTCTTTTTCTGAGATGGGGTTATTTAAGTATTTGATTTGCTCTTCTGTTAATCTGGACAAATCTGTTAATTTGGTTTTCTTCTTTCTTTTTTAATTAAATTAACCAAAGATTTATCTATTTTATTGTTTGTTTTCATAAAACCAGCTCTTAATTTTATTTATTAGTTCAATAGTTTTCTTAATTTCAATTTTATTAATCTTTCCTTTGGTTTTCAGTATTTCTAATTTGGTATTTAATTGAGGATTTTTAATTTATTCTTTTTCTAGTTTTTTTTTTTTAGTTGCATGCCCAATTCATTGATCTCCTTTTTCTCTATTTTATTCATGTATGCATTTAGAGATACAAAACTTCCCCTAAGAACTGCTTTCACTGCATCCCATAAGTTTTGGTCTGTTGTCTCATTATTGTCATTCTCTTGAATCAAATTATTGATTGTTTCTATGATTTGTTGTTTGACCCAGTCATTTTTTAGGATTAGATTATTTAGTTTCCAATTATTTTTAGTCTATCTTTTTGAGGCCCTTTATTACATATAATTTTTGTGTATGTGGCATGTACCACTGAGAAAAATGTATATTCTTTTCTATCCCCATTCAGTCTTCTCCAGAGGTCTACCATATCAAACTTCTCTAATATTCTATTCACTTCTTTAACTTCTGTTTTGTTTATTTTTTGGTTTGATTTGTCTAGTCCAGAGTGGGAGAGGTTGAGGTCCCGTACTAGTATTTTTTTGTTGTCTATTTCTTCCTGTAACTCCCTGAACTTCTCCTGTAAGAATCTGGATGCTATGGGATTTGGTGCATATATGTTTACTACTTCATTGTCTATGGTGCCTTTTAGCAGGATGTAGTTTCCTTCCTTATCTCTTTTGATAAGATCTATTTTTGCTTTTACTTTGTCTGAGATCAGGATTGATACCCTTGCTTTTTTTTTATTTCAGCAAAAGCATAATATATTCTACTTCAGCCTTTTCCCTTTGCCCTGCATGTGTGTCCCTCTTTTTCAAATGTGTTTCCTGTAAAAACATTGGTTTTTAATCCATTCTGCTATTTGCTTCCATGTTATGGGATAGTTCATCCCATTCACATTCATTGTTTTGATTACTATCTGTGTCTTTTTCTCCATCCTATATCCCCCCTGTTCATGCTTTTCTTTCTCTTTTCTCCCTTTCCCTCCTCACTAGTGTTTTGCTTTTGACCACCGCCTCCCTCAGTCCTGCCTCCCTTGTGTTAGTCCCCTCCCTTTTCTTCCCCTTTACCCTTACTACTTCTTCCCTCCCTTCTATCCCCCTTCCCTTTTCCCTCCTACTGCCTATAGGGAAAGTTAGATTTCTATACCTAATTGATTATGTTATTCCTTCCTTGTACCAAATCTGATGAGAGTAAGATTCAAACAATGCTCATCTCACTCTCTTTTCCACTTCTATTGTAATAGGTTTTTGTTCCTTTTCCTGTAATGTAATTTATCCTTCTTTGCCTCCTCCTTTTCTTTTCTCCCAGTACATTCCCTTAATTACATCAGATTAATCCACTTACTAAGATCCATTTAACTCACTTAATTAGATTTTTTTAAATCATTACATCAAAGTCAACTTATACCCACCACTTCTCTATATATATTTCTTTAAAAGCGTATAACAACAATACAGTTCTCAAGAGTTACACGTGTTATCTTCCCTTGTAGGGGTGTAACAGTTTGCCCTTATTAATATGATGTTTTTTTCTGTCCCTTTTAACTTTTTATGTCTCTCTTGAATTTGAAGATCAAATTCTCTGTTGAGCTCTGGTCTTTTTGTCAGGAAAGTTTGTAAGTCCCTTATTTTGTTGAATGTTCATCTCCTCCCCTGAAAGATTATGGTCATTTTCGCTGGGTAATTGAACCTTGGTTGTAATCTAAACTCCTTTAGCTTATGGAATATCATATTCTGTGCCCTGTGATCATTTAATGTAGAAGCTGCAAGGTCCTGCATAATCCTGACTGTGGTTCCATGATTTAAATCGTTTCTTTCTGGCTGCTTGCAGTGTTTTTTCTTTGACCTGGCAATTTTGGAATTTGACTACTATATTCCTTGGCATTTTTAATTTGGGATCTTTTTCAGGAGGTGATCAGTGGATTCTTTCTATGGCTATTTTACCCTCTGATTCTAGGACTTCCTTGATGATTTCCTGAAAAGTGCTGTCCAGGATCTTTTTTTCATTGTGACTTTCAGGTAGACCAATAATTTTTAAATTGTCTCTCCTGTATCTAATTCCAGGTCAGTTGTTTTGCCAATGAGGTATTTTATGTTTTCATCTATTTTTTTTTCATTCTTTTGTTTATGTTTGACTGATTCCTGCTGTCTTATAGAGTCATTAGCTTTTTGCCCAATTCTGATCTTTAACAAATTGTTTTTTTTCTGTTAGATTTTGTACCTCCTTTTCCATTTGGACCATTTTATTTTATTTTTATTTATTATTTATTTTGGTGAGGCAATGGGTTAAGTGACTTGCCCAAGGTCACACAGCTGGTAAGTGTCATGTATCTGAGACTGGATTTGAACTCATGTCCTCCTGATTTCAAGTCCAGAGCTCTATCCACTGCACCACCTGCCCCCATTAATTTTATTTTTTTTTAATTAATTTATTTTGAATTATCAACAATCACTTGCATAAGCTTTTGAGTTTTAAATTTTCCCCCCTCTCCTTCCCTCCCCAAGATGGCATGCAATCTGATATAGGTTATACATGCATGTTTCTATTCAACATATTTTCACATTTGTGATGTTGTAAGGAAGAATTAGAACCAATAGGAGGAACCACCAGAAAGAGGAAACAAAACACAGCAGAAGGAAAAAATAGCAAATACTATGCTTCAATCTGCATTCAAACTCCATAGTTCTTTCTTTGGATGTGGATAGCATTTTCCAATATGAGGCCTTTGGAGATGTCTTAGATCCTCGTACTGCTGAAAAGGGTTGAGTCTATCAATATTAGTCATCACACAATGTGGCTGTTACTGTGTACAACATTCTCCTGATTCTGTTCACTTCACTCAGCATCAAACCACACAAGTCTTTCCAGGTTTTTTGGAAGTCTACCTGCTCATAATTTCTTATAGCACAATAATATTCCATTAAATTCATATACCACAACTTGTTCAGCCATTCCCCAATTGATGGGCATCCTCTCACTTTCCAATTCTTTGCCATCACAAAAAGAGCTGCTATAAATATTTTTTGTACACTTAATTCCTTTTCCCATTTGTATAATCTCTCTGGGATATAGCCCTAGAAGTGCTATTTCAGTATCAAAGGGTATGCACATTTTTATAGCCCTTTGGGAATAGTTCCAAATTGCTCTCCAAAATGGTTAGATCATTTCACAACTCCACCAGCAATGCATTAGTGTTCCAATTTTCCCACATCTTCTCCAACATTTATTATTTTCCTGTTTTATCATGTTGGCCAATCTGATAGGTGTGATGTGGTACCTCAGAGTTGTTTTGATTTGCATTTCTCTAATCAACAGTGATTTAGAGCATTTTTCATATGACTATAGATGGCTTTAATTTCTTCATCTGAGAACTGCCTGTTCATATCCTTTGACCACTTATCAATTGAGGAATGACTTGTATTCTTATAGATTTGACTTAATTCTCTATATATTTTAAAAATGAGGCCTTTATCAAAGAGAGACTGGTTATAAAAATTCTTTCCCAGTTTTCTACCAGCCTTCTAATCTTGTTTGCATTGGCTTTATTTGTGGAAAAACTTTTCAATTCAATGTAATTAAAGTTATCCATTTTGCTTTTTGTAGTGTTCTCTATCTCCTGTTTGGTCATGAATCCATAAATCTGATAGATAAACTATTCCTTGCTCTCCCAGTTTGCTTATAGTATCAGTTTTTATATCTAAATCATGAATCCATTTTGACTTTATTTTGGTATATGGCCATTTTATTTTTTAAGGAATTCTTCTCCTCAGTCAGTTTTTGTGTCTCCTTTTCTGTTGGGTCAATTCTGCTTTTTAAGGAGTTGTTTTCTTCAGTTAATTTTTGTCCTTCCTTTTCCAAGCTATTGACTCTCTCTTGCATACCTCTCTTGCATTTATTTTCCCAATTTTTTTTTCTATCTCTCTTACTTCACTTTTAAAATCCTTCCTGAGCTCCTCCAAGAAGGCTTTTTGGGCTTCAGACCAGTTCATATTCCCTTTTGAGGTTCCAGATGCGGGTTTGTTGACAATGTTGTCCTCTTCAGAATTTCTGCCTTGATCTTCACTGTTCCCATAATAAGAACCTATGGTACATTTCTTTTTTCCTCATGGTGTTTGCTTATTTCTTGGCCTTTAAAAAGATTGAGTTCTTCTGCTGGGGAGCAAGGGACACTGACCCAAACTTCTTGTGCTGGGAGCCCAGGGCCTGGTCACTGGCTTTGTGTGCTGTGGCCTCCAATGCTGGCAGTTGGAGTTTGTAGGGTTCTGGAAGCTTACCTGGTATTGGGCTTGAATCAGCAACACTGGAACTCTAGGGTAGGATTGGGTAGTCTGGCCCCTGGAGGTTTCCTGTTCACCAAGGCCTTTCCTTTTGCTTTCTTTGGCTCCTTGCAGATGGATGTTTCACTGCTGTGGGATGTTTCTCCGCCTGGGGATTTCCCCCTTGGAGCTGTGCTTCTGAAAGTTTTGCTGAGGCAATGGGATACTTGATTGCCATAGAATGCTGTGGCATGTGGTGGTTTTCTGAGTCGGTTTCCACTGGTTCCTCTGCCCATACTGAGGCACTTGGGGGTTCTGTTGTTGGTGCTTGCCTCCTCCACCTTCTGGGGGTCAGGATCTGCCCCTGGTATGCTGAGGTGGGGCTTTCCTCTAGCTTGCTGTGGCACCTCCCGTTTTGTACTGCTCCCCCTCCCCCAGAGCAAGAGGGGCCTTTCCCATTAATTCTCCAATCTTTCTGGGCTACTGGACTGCTGCACCCTGTCTTTCTGCTGGTTAAGTTGTTCCAGGGTTTTTCCTGGGGTGATATTTTCTGGGCTTTTGGAGGTTGATAAGGGATGATGAGAGTGACTTACTTCTTATTCCGCCATCTTGGCTCCTGGAAAGCGAAACTCCAGCTTGCCTATTTCTCTACCCAATAACTAAGTAATAAAACATTTCCATAATCTTATGGTTTTCTTCTTTGATTATAAAGGTGAAGAAAACAATTTTAAATGGGGTCTTACTGGTATTCACTTTCCAGTACCTCTGCAAACTCTCAATTCCCTGAGAAATTTTATAAATAAGGCATATAGCTCATGAAAGAAATTTCATGAGAAGTCAAAGATTTCCAGATAAAATGTGACTTTAATGAATTTTGCTGTTACCACTGGATAGCTGTTACCTCTTAAGTGCATTTAAATCTTATTAACAACAATGGTCAATCATATTGAAAAAAATATATTGTTGTCCCATTCTCCGTAGGCATTACTACTGTTTTTGTCCTTAAGTAATGAATTGTTTTTATGCCTGTTTTAATGAATGTTTATGTTTTCAGTAATGGGGATAAAAGCTAACCTGCTTAGGTAGTTTCCTAATTTGCTAATTGCTCTCACAGCATTCTGGGAAGAGCATATTTATACTAATTGGGAGAGAGATTTTTTTTTCTTTTTTCTGCGTACTCAGACCCTGTAAAATTTGTTCTTTACTACTCTATCCATCACTTTGTTTTGTATTGACTATAACAATAGTAGATTTGTTAATAAACATGATTTGAAGGATCTTTTAGTGACATATACATACACTGTCTCTGCAATAACCAAAGCATTCAAAGAGAGGTTAGTCAAACAGCCTCCCTGAGATCTTAGTGGATTATGGGATTTTTGAGTTGACTAGGACTTTAGAACATAAAACCACACTTTTAATAGCATATAAGTTTTATTTTAAACATTGGGTTTTTTGTGTCCCGGAAAATTACTATACTAAGAAAAAGAACCTGAAGTTTGATAAAGTTTCTCCTACATATATTACATATAAATTAATTAAAAACTTGTAGGACATATATAGTGACTAGAATATTTTATTCTGTTTATGTTATGACTCTGTTTTAAAATTAAATTGTATTGATATATTTTATTTTTATATTACCTACATTTTTAATTGTATTCCTTGACATTCACATTTTTGAAGTTTTCTAATTTTCAATTACTTATTATATCCCAAAACAATCAATTGCTTGTGCAGTTACTATCTTGAGTTCAGATGAAAATACAGCCTATTTTTACTTGATGTAGTCTGTATTTCTCTCTTACTCTCTTATGTTTCCTTTCTTACACTATCTTTAAAGCATATTCACACCTGCGTTGACTTTTATTGTAGAGCAAGTGCATCTAACGTGAGAAAACCTATTCCATTGTATTAAAAAAAAAAACAAAACAACTCCCAAATAATTCATGGACCATGAAGGAAAAGCACATACAAATAATTCAGGCTGAGATATTCATATTGATTACTATAATGTCCTTTAAGCAATTACACATCTCCTATTTTTTCAATAGAGGCACTCAAGTGGAGAATAACTCCATTTCCTAACAAAATAAATATAGTGAGTCCAATTCTAGCCAATTTTCCTTGACAATGTTTCATTAGGAATCTTCTCCAACAGCTTTTAGTTAGCTGTTCATGCAGATTATATCACACCATCCAAAATAAAAATAACTCCACCCTATGTCTTCTGATTTCATTTACACATAGTGTTTGCAATGATGTCGGGGATAAAACATTCAACTTAAAATTTGGAGAACTAGGTTTGTGTCACAGCTCTAATCTAGATGGAACAGAGGCAACTTCCTTTCCTTTCCTGGGACCTACAATCTTCATCAATTAAATGAGGAAATTTGGTAGTGTTATCTCTATAATCTTTTATTTTTTTCTATAGCATTTTCTGTACAGCAATACTATGCATTGGGCAGTACAAATATTATTTTACCCATTTTATAGAGACTTAGGATATTTTATTGACTTGATCATGATCATATACTTGATAAATTCTAGAGTCAGAATTAGAACCTACCTTTTTTCCAGGATTTAAATACAAAATTTTGTCTACTACACTCTTGAGAAATAGTTGTATAGTGGATAGTACAATGCCTGATGCATACTAAGTCTTTAATAAATATTTATTGATTAGATTTATGATGTTAATTGAATGTTGGGGCTGGGAGTCAAGGAGACCTCAGTTTTTATAAAGCTGTGTGGCCATGGGAAAGTCACCTGACCCTAATTTTCTTCATCTACAAAACAGGTTTAATAATAAAACCTATGTCAGAAGGCTACTATGAGAATAAATTTTAAAATGCATATAAAGTGCTTTGCAAATTCTAAAGCATTATATATAAACACCAGTTATTATTACTGCTATTGCTGCTACTGTTACCACCACCACCATTGCCTCATTTAGAAATCAATTCAGCTTATTAATGAACATTTTGCAACAGACAGATCACTGGACCTTGAATCAGGATGACTTGAGTTCAAATTCAGACTCAAATACTTACTAGTCATGTGATAACTTCCTCCTGCTTCAGTTATTACATGTATGCACGTGTATATCAATAAACATCCACAAATACATTTATACAGAATAAATGCAAACTAAGTACAAGGTCAATAAAATAAGGTAGTAGAGGAAGGAAGACCCTGCAAGATAAGCAAAGGCCTCATGTAACAGGTAACACTAGTGCAGCATCTTGAAAGAAGTGAGGGATTTTATAATGCTAAGATAAGGAGGATCCATGAGAGACATTAGGGAATACTCATAACTGGAGGGTGTGATATAGATGGTGAGGTAGCAAAGGAGACTGAGAGTCAAAGAGGAAGGAGAGCAAAAAGAGACAACTACCATGAAAATCCAGGAAAGAAAAAACAAACAGGAAGAGAGGGTGATCAACATTGTTAAATGAATCAGTGAGGTCAAGAAGGATGAAGGTTGAGAAAAGACAGGCATTGGTAATTCATTAAAAAGCTAAAGTGAGTCTGAAGAAGTTTCCCCAAGAAGATGAGGAGACTGGAGTTCATATAATATCAAAAAATTAAAAAACAAAACAAAAACAAATCAAACTTAGTGGTCCTTAGCCAAGAGAAGACAAGATTGGAGGTAAGGGAAGGGAAAGGAAAAAGAGAGCATAATAATCATCCAAGTGTCTTTCAGGCTGTCAAGTGGATGAGAGATTAGATTTTTTCTGCTCCTTGAAGGCAGAACTAGGAAAGATGAATGAAAATACCATTTTTTGTCTGTCCTTCTGGCTAAATGAACAGAATATTTTGATCATGATTTTTTCTTGATGTAAAGAAAAATTACCATCACAATTAAAATTGTCCCAAAGTTTAATGGAATGTTTTCTGGGTTAATAGACCTCTCCTCAGTAAAGGTCAGCCAGTAGAGTGTGAATTACTACTTGTCGATAAAGGTATAGAGGGAAAACCTTTTCAGGTATCAATATGGGTTTCAGTTCACTTGTTCATGAAATGAGAAGGTTGATCTACGTGGCCTTTGAGTTGTCTTTCATCTCTGAGGTTCTCTAATTGTATACCTGCCAACTTTCACATATGACCAGTTAGTTCACAATACATATTCTTGAAAAGGTAGCATATGTCAGTTCAACTGATGTGTAAGGAGGTACCTACACAAACCAATCTTTATTTTTTATTTCATTTTTAGAATCTGCAGCATTTGTTGCAAAACTGATTAGTTGTACAAACTTGGGGGGGGACACACACAGATCACAGGACCCACAGCAAGGAGAACAGTATGCACAGACAAAGCCATTTGGTGGATTGTACCTCTACAGAGGAGTCAGGGATTGGGGCCCTGTCTCCTTACCTCATCCTACCTTCTCACTATTTACATTATAAGAGTGACAGGGCCAATCTGGAATTGCTTGAGGAGGAGCAAAGATCTTAGGAGGAGCCCAATCCAGGCCTGTAACTAAGTAATTCAGCCTTTCGGGATGGAGTTGTCCCCACCCAATCACAAACTAAGGTGTCTGTTCAATTTGTAGGCAACAGTCCTGGGGAAAGAGGGACCCTGGTAATCCTACCTTTGTTTTGTGCTTTGAGATCCCCCTGAATTGTCCTGAACTTGGGGCCCTTGCGTGGGGGAAGGAGGAGTGGGACTGCTGACCCTCCCAGGGACTTTTCCCAATTCTGGAGTCAGTGTGTTTGTGTGAGATTCAAATACCCTCTCCCCACAAAGTCCCAAAAGTAGACTTTACTTGCAGCCTCAGTTAATCCCTGGCAAAAAGGGAAATAGGAGTGTGGGGGGGGGGGGGGAGAAAGAGAGTGTCCGCATTTGGAAAGCTTCCAAGTGGGTTCAGAAGCTTCTGATCTTCTGATGCCTCCTCTCCCCCTCGCCCCCCCCAACTCCCCGCCCCAAGTTCTCTTCTTCAGCAAGATTAATGCCAAAATGGCGCAAACAAAAAGAAAAGGAATTTAATCTATCCACAGAAGCTGCAAGACTGGGGAAAGGGGGCAAGGGGAGAGGTTTGGCACTGCTGCCACCCAAGCCTCCAGATCTCCCTCCTCAGAAACGAAGGACAAACCGCATTTGCAAGAGGCACTGAGAAACGCTCTCTACTACGTTAAGCATGAGGGTGGGTGGGAGCAATAAAGGAAGGATGAGTGAAGAAGCAGCAGGCTCTCCCCACCTTCCGCCCCACTCCCTCCTCCCCTTTATGATCACATCCCATCTTCAAAAACTGCCTCTAAGACCGAAGGCAGCTTCTGCTACCCCAGGTGTTCTGTCCTAGCAGGACCTGAGGCTACTTAAAGCTTTGGGGTCTTGGAGGAAAGGAACCCCAAATGGAACAGAGGCAATCGGAGCCATATCTCCACCTGTTCTTGGAGGAGAGGGGAGAGCATGAAGATGGGGCAGATTCAACCCCAGAGACTCTACTTTCCTTCGCCTTCCCACTTAAATGTTTAATCCAAAAGGGGAAGGAGCCAGAGTAAGTCATGCAGTTGCCTTAAAAATGAACGAAGAAAACCCGAACACATAATCCACACCCATACCTGCACACACATACATGTAAGGTCTCTGTTTCCTGCAGCTTATAAGTTAATCTGGTTGGTCCATTGCAAATAAGTATGTATATTTGGTTTTCATTCATTCATTCGTTTATTTGTTTATAACCACCCCCCCCCCCCGACAGACAGACAGACAGACACACACACACACACACACACGCCTCTGGGGTGGGGTAGAGAGAGCTTGGGTCAAGGAGAGAAGAGGTGAAGTCAAGAAAAAGA
This sequence comes from Vombatus ursinus, assembly GCF_900497805.2. NCBI lineage: Eukaryota > Metazoa > Chordata > Mammalia > Diprotodontia > Vombatidae > Vombatus > Vombatus ursinus. The sequence continues at coordinate 10,857,373 of NW_020940358.1, forward strand.
GTGAGGAGGCAGAGAAGTGAGGCTGCACAAATAGCAGGGAGGAAAACCCTAGTTTTCAGGTTAAGGGAAGGGACTGGACTGGGGTACCATTGACAATCTTGCGCCCCCTGCTGGTAGATGGCGGTGTCTGCAGGCAGTTCGAAGTGCCACTATTGGTTGCGGTGCCCTCTGGTGCAGATGTGGGGCTGGGAGAAGCCCATGGGAGCTGGGGGAGCCATGAGAGGGAGTCACAGGGCTGGGCAGGGAGGAGGAGGTGGCAGGTAGGGTGGAGGGGCTGGGGGCCTTGTCGCTGACCAGCTCGCAATTGGATGCCCCCCTGGTGTTGGTGCCTTCTGAAGGAGAGGGTACAGTAGGCCGGCTGGACAAGGGTACTTCAGGGGAAAAGGGCCATTCCTTCTCCAACAGGTTCATCCTCCACTGTACACTTGCTGAGCACATCTGTCTTGTTAGGGAGAAATTGGCAAGAAGCATGACGTCATGGCGCTGGGCATCGCAAAAATCCGTGCCCCTGTTTTCTCCTTGTCCCCGTCCCCGGTCTCCAGGGAGCCCTGCTTCTCTTGCCTGTCCCTAACACCCTCGTATAATTTAATGGAGAGGCTAACAATTTTCTCATCACTCAGGGACCTCTTCTGTTTTGGGACCTCACCACGGTCTTCATTGGAGCCACTGGGGACTTCGGTGAGAGGATAGGCTGCGTAGAAATCTCACCGGCGTTTCATCTCATCTTTAAAAAGTCCAGGGACTAGTTTATATACGATGTCTTGAAGGGTTTTGTCTGACCTGATGTTCAGCAGCGGACTTGTTTTATGGACCTGTACCAGTCGCAAGGTGACTGTATTTGTTGGTCTCCAGGTATCAGACGATGCAGGTTTTGCAGAAGGAATGCGGACATTCTGCATTAGTAGTGGCATCGATGAAGTATCCCACACAGAGGGCACATATGAGTTGAAGTTCAGTTCTGTGATCTTAATCCGAGTTGTAAGATGCATGGTGTTGGGGTAAAGGAAGGGGAACACCATCCTGGGTCCCGGGTCCGATGAGTCCTGGGAAAAGGGGAGTTAGAGGGAGGAGATGTGGAAGAGGTCCCCAGCCAAGTCTCCCCCTCGAGCAGCTGGAGGGGAGACCACAAATCAATCTTAAAACAAAAACAAAAAAATAACTATTGGCTGGATTGGAAATTGGACTGACCCTTGCTATGCACCCCAGACACAAAGACTGACGTAGTATGGCATACTAGAAAATGAGGAATAGCTGTGCATCCTAGGTTGCAATGTTATATAGCTACTCAGAACTCTAGGGCCTATTTAAGAAGTTTCAGCACACACTGGCCTTGAAGCATAGTAGAAAATGGCTTCTGGGTTTGGTGACTGAAACAAAGTGTATTGAGAGCAAACAATGCAATCTGAGTGCTTGAATTGTGGTGCAAAATGAAGAGAGAGTGAGAGCAGTGAGAGATGAGAGTGAGAGTGGGAGGTATGGAGAAGGAGGGAGAGGGAGAGAGACAGAAGGAAAAACAAAGTTTGAATCATCTAATTGGTTCATGTGGGGAAGCCGTGAAATCTTGGAAGTCCCTGAAGTTTTTGTTTGTTTGTTTTGTTTAGAATAACGAGAACAAATCTTAGTATGGGAGAAGGCAGAATGAGGGAGTTCTTGGAGATTGGAGGACGTGTGCAATAGGAGTAAAGAAGCAGTATGTGTGAAGGCTAGGGTAAATACCCAGCAGGTATGTGGGAACTTGGTATACCTGTGAGTTTTTGGCAAGGAATGGTACCTGCCCGGTGTCTTGCTCCTACTCTCACCCCACCAATCCTCCTCACCCTATCAGTATTAGCGAGAGATGATGAGAAAGTCCAGCAGATTTCTACTTTTGAAGGACAAGTTTCTGAGCTTCCTGTTTTCTCTGCAAGGAAGAGTCTATGTCTGGAAGGCACAAGAGGCCCTCCAGTACTAGACATGAGAGATAATAGAATGACTATGAATTAAACTTCCCTAACAAAGACAGATCCTGAAGTTAGGGGAAATCCAGAAAATCATAGGATTGAGCCCAGGCAGGGAGTTTAGAAATTATCTAGTCCAACCTCCCCATTTTACAGATTTAAAAAAACAAAACAAAACAAACAAACAAACAAACAAACAAACTGAAGCGCAGTAGGAACTAAATGTCTCACCTAAGATCATAGAGTTAGAAAGTAGCTCATCCAAGAATCAAACGCAGGCCTTCAGCTGCCAAATTCACTGCTCTATGAGTGATTCCAAAATTTTTCAGGTGGAAAATTATTTCAAAGCTACACGAACCATTTAATATGCTTTTGATGAACATGTGACATTTACAAAGGTATGGTCAACATGTTTTCTTAACAAAATTCAGGTTAAGGAATGTGTTACCTTACTGGGGAACAAGAAAACCTTATTTTAAAGGCACCACACTTTTTTTTTCTCCAATCAAATGACTGGGTTCAGACAGTACTGAACACAGTAGTGTTTGGGGACACAAATTCAATTTTCCTTTCGGGCCTCATTTAGGTCTAATAGAAATGACCCCAATTCAGATTCTGACTCCCTGGCATATGAAAAGCCTTCTCTTTGTCATAAGCTCACATCAAATTTAACTTTTCATGAAAAAAAAGTCACAAATCAGATCTGAGTATTTGTTTTGTTACCTAAGTTGGTATGAATGAATGTGAAAGACAACTGTGAGTGCTGAACAGATTGACTAATGCTTTCTTAGACTACATTTAGAGAAGCATAGCATTGAGTTCATGGAAGGTGATGGTCTTATGGCACTCTACATTGGTCAGACCATTTGGAATAGCATATTCCATTTTTAGCACACACAATTTATAAAGAGCATTAACAAACTGGAGTACATCTGGAGAAGGGTGTGTGGGGGTGGGAGAGATCAATGAGAACACTATTACTGCCACTACTACTACTACTACTACTACCACTACTAGTACTAGTACTGAAAACTAGCATTTATATAGCACTTTAAGGCTTGCAAAATACTTAGAATATAACTCATTTATCCTCACAACAAACCTGTGAAGTAGATGCCCTTATTTTACAATTGAGGAAATTGACATGTGGTTAAGTCAGAGTCACTTACATAATAAGTAATAAGTGTCTGAGAAAGGATTTGAACTCAAATCTTTTCAAATCCAAGTCCCTGCTGAGCCACTGAGTAACCTGTATCATACTAGGATTAAAGGAAATGGGGATGTTTAGCTTGAAGAAGAAAACAGAAGACATGTGAAGATGAGGGATGGGGGTGTGGAGAAGGGTGGTTTAATGTCTTCCATGAATTTGAAAATGTTATCATGCAGAAGGACTAGACTTATTCTACTTGGTCCCAGAGAGTAGAAAGGTGATTTGTGGGTGAAAAATGCCAAGAGTCGAATTTTGGTTCAAAATCAGAGGAAAAAATGTCCTAATGATGAGAGCTGTCCAAAAGAACTTTGATACCTATTTTTCCAGGATGTTGTAGGGGAGATTATTGCATTAAGTAAGAGTTATATGTATTGTTGTACTCCCACCAACCTTGATAGTCTACAATTCCATGAGCTGAATATATTTAATTATATGAAATCTTACAAGACTTGACTATGACAAGATTAAATGACTGTGCAACTCAATGTGAGTCATGCATACATGCATAAATTAGGCTGACCAATTAATGCCAAAACTATTTGCAATGCATATGGTATGAAAGACGCAGGACTGATTTACAAACATATTGTGATGATGTTATCAGTATCTGAGATAAGTGGACACCCTTGTTTAGGATTCCATAAGCATGAAAAAACTCAGTCCAAATGTCAAACCCAAAATGGTTGGGATGTAAGACAGAACCTATATACACAGTATGAGCATGTGTTATTGATCCTGCTGTGATACTTCAGTGGATCTGTGATCTCATTAATGTGGGCATTTCCTTTAATGGAATTAAATTTAACTGAATCATTTCATAATTTATCCTGGCCCTGTTGTCCTTTGTGAATCTTATCTATGGACTCTCATAAGGTCTGCACAGGGAAGTCATTCAAGAGTCCATTTAATATTTTGGCATCTTCTTCAAGGTCTCCTGCCATTGCATAAGTACCAATGCAGCACACAAGCCATCTACTGCCTATGGCATAGTGAACATTGGATTCAGTGTCAGAAAGACCTGGGTTGAAATCTGACCTCTGTCAATTAATAGCTGTATGATCACAGACAATCAGTTAGACTTCCTGAGTCTCACTTGACTTCATAGGTAGAATAGGGATGATAATATGTATAAAATATCATCTATCATTATTATAGTATTGTTTTTGGTGGTATTATGCCTTGCTTCATTCTCTGCCTTGTTTCTTACCTAGCTTTAATCATTGAAAGGGCATTGCCTCAGTCAAAGTGTTAAAGACCTTAGCTTAAAAAGGCCATGGTCTCCCATTGCATCCAGGGATATCTCCAGTTGTCCTGATCTATATCTTGCACTGGGCCCAAATGGCTGTGGAGGAGAAAGTGAGGCTAGTGACATTGCATAGCCCTCCCTCACTTAAACCCAATTTACTTGCATGTCATGGCATCACCTCCTTGATGTCATGGTCCTCTTTGAAAACAAAAGACAAACAACATTGTATGTCAACATATTTTCTGTAGTCTTGCATTTCTCTAATAACTTCCTTTACACTACCACTCTTCCTATGCAATTCCTCACTTACAATGTATGACGACCTGCACATGTCCAGAATGGGCCTCTCCATTGACTTTTGGACAATCTTCTTCATTAATTCTTTGGAGACTCTAGTATCTCATGATTCTCTTTTACTACCAACATCTTTCTAGTAATGTTTTTGACCACGAAGGGATAGACTATTGGAATGAGCTATCAAGTGAAGATTTTGAATCACCATCTGTCATGGCTGGATTAGATATTCCTTTCCCTCACAATAGGAAGCTGGGTGAGATGCACGCTCAGAATCCTTGAGCTACTTGAACTCAAAATCTTATAAAAGCAACTGTTAAAAACTATCTTTACATGTAATTGGAAAAATATAAAATACTATTAAGTGGGGAAAAATAATAAATAAGGAGTTAAAGAAGGAAGCATTTAAACAGGAACAAAGAATGTCCTCCCCCTCACCCTTTTCTTGCTTTTGCAGTGAAGCATTTCTAAGCTACCTCAACTGAAGCAAGCAAGATTGGAAAATTATGTTATGTTGTATGGTGATGAATCAATTACTAAATATGTTAAAATCAATTGCATGATTTTTCAGAATTGAACATTGCACTTAATGTCACTGTCTAACTGAACTGTTTTAAAAATAGATTAAGTCCCTATAAATGATAGCAGTGACCAATTACACAGATTACAGAGTATATCATAACTATTTGCAGTAAAGTCTTTTCTCCAAAATGATTGTTCCAGGCCACACACATGAATGTTATGGAGATGCATTTTAATGAAAGTCCATCTATCTTTGCTGCCGCTGGCTCTATGTACTTTGATGATGTGGGAAGATAACCCCTGCCATTTTGGAGCCAACATGCACAGGGAAGCCCCAAGTATATTTCTTACTGATTTCATTTTTTTCTCCCCCTTGCCCTGAGACTATATGTGGGGTCCACAGCTTCACCCATACAGAAAGGCACCAGCAGACTTGATATTATCCAAGGTAAATTTGCACTTCCAGGTGCTGTAGGGAATTTTTAATGTCCTAAGATATATGACTAAAGATACACACTGGGATAAGTTTTGAAATGTTAACTTAGGTTTCCCTCCAAGACAGTTTATTAATAAATACTGTGGTCTATAAAATCAGAATTATAAATCAGATTATATTTGACTCAGTTTAAATTGGGCTTCTATGTCTGATCTTATCTTGGTTATAGTTTTTACATCTGCTGAGAAACTTCCTGAAAATATTTGGAAAATGAAATTCCTATGGCAATATAATTTGTTTTAGCCTTAAAAAATAAAACTATAAAAGAAATAAAAACTGTGACCCAGCTTTTCTTTTGTTCATCTCCTTTCCCAGAGTGGAGTATTCCACTCAGCTAAAACTATGGAAGGGCTATATGTAGGTGGAAAATCTGTCTCAGTAAACGAATGGAATGTATTTTGTAGTTGATTGTAGATTTTTTAAATTAAATTAAATTTAAATTAAATTAAATCCTGGTGATAATATAGTGCCAAAAATTGTAAAGGTCAGGGTTTTAGAAGGATCAACAATTACCAGGGACTGAAACAACAACGGAAAGAAGCCTCGTGGGTATAAATACCCTGTGACAAGATGTGCCTTTATTTACAGAATAAAGTAGACACCATTAAGGATGGAGAAAGGAAGGGAACAAATATTTATATTGTACCTCTTAGGTGCCAGGCACTGTGCTAAGCACTTTATAAATATTGTTTCATTTGATTCTCACAACAGTCCTTTGAGGTGCTATTATCCCTTTACAGTTGGAGAAACTGAAGCAATTGTAGGTTAAGTGACTTGTCCAGGGTCACATAACTAGTAAGTTTCTGAGGCCAGATTTGAACTCAGGTCTTCCTGACTCCAGGCCCAGAATTTTACTCACCATGCCACCTGAGTATTTCAAGTAGGAAAAATAAGCAAATTGACAATTCTAGCATTGCTTTGATACCCACAAGTTATTTATCAGTCCCTTGTAAAGGCAAAGAAGGATTTTGATCTGCAGTAGTGAAGAGAGTACCCCACCAATTGAAACCTGGATTTACTAACAGATTAAAATATTTTTATGACATATTCACTCCAGAGAGAGGCAGTATTACATAGTGGAGAGAGGTTAAACCTTAGAGTCAGGAAGACCTGGGTCAAAACATTTGCTCTTTGATTGTGTGCAAGACACTTAACCTTTCTGTGTTATAGCCTACTCTCTTAAGACTATGAGTTGTATGTGGCGCAGTGGATAGAGCACCGGCCTTGAAGTCAGGAGGACCTGAGTTCAAATCCGGATTCAGACCCAACACTTGACACGTACTAGCTGTGTGACCTTGGGCAAGTCACTTAACCCCAATTGCCTCACTAAAAATAAAAAAAAATAAAAAAAAAGAATAATTACTAAAAAAAAAAAAAGACTATGAGTTGTAGACCAATAGCCATTCTGCTTCAGTAGATGGAATTTCCACATCAAGAGTTCCCCACACTAATAAAATCACAGGTCCAGATCTATATCTACATATCAGCCTACATATGGAGACATATTTGCATATGTTTATGTTCTATATTGACATATATTACACCAGTCCTAGTACTTAAATCTATAATTATGGATTTAATACCTCTGTAGAATAATCCACTTAACTAGGTTCCATAGTTAATCATTCAACTAAATCCAGCTATCTCACCGAAGTGTAACTTTATCCCAGAGTGATCCTTGGAATGTAGTGGGGAGAGATTAGTGCAAAACCATCCCCACTACTGGAGAAAACAGCCAAAAAGAATGTTAGTTAATGTTCTGAAGAGTAGCAAGCACCCTTTCCACTGAAACCTTGAGTATTAACAAGATTACTGATAAAGAAAGAAATAAGTAAATAAATAAATAACGCCATCCACCTCCAGCTTGATGCATATACACACATACTTATACACACACTCACACACACAAACACACACACACACATATGTGTGTGTGTATATATATATATATATATATATCCCACATATATGCATGTCACAGAGATCTGCATTTATAAGTACAAAATAAAGTTTTAAATACATTGGTAAAAACAAAAACAAAAAAACAACAAATTCCATCAGACAGTACTGTCTACTTGAATCAGTGATAATGGAAAGGAGGAAGGTGGCTTAGTAGCTTTCCTTTCTTTCTATTTGTGGTGTCATATAAATTATCCAAACCAACATTCACCTTTCCTCAGGAATAGACTGTCTCTGTTGGTTTGTCTGGTTTTTATCTGGATTGAATTAAAGCCTGCCTGAAGAGCTCAGGAAACATCCCTGATAGCAGAAACTATGATGCTCCTGACTGCTTAAATCATGCTGGCTAGGGTCTCTTGCCATTGGAGAGATCTAGCTGCTGTGGGGGAAAGGAAGGAGAGCTCTCCTACTCCGTCCCAACCGCCTCCCTGCACTTGACACACGTAAACCCATAGTTCGTGTCGTTCTCTGGAGCTCTACTCTCGTGATTCAATGTTACGTGTCCTGTACTAGGCAATCTGTTTTGTTCACTTGGCTCGGGATAGAGAAGTGCTACCTAAGCTAGGTGAAGCATCCTGCTATCTCATTCATCATGGAATCAAGGTGAAACTCATGCAGAAATTGGAGGAAAGAGGAGATGCAGATGAAGGGATTGATAACAACCTGGAAGAAAGTTTCTAGGGCATAATACAGGCCTCTGACCTCAGTCAAAATTTTACCAGTGATTTGGATGAGGGCACAGCATATTTAGAGCATTTACAGATGAAATGATATTTGTAAAGAGCTTAGCAGAGTGGCTGGCACATAGCAGTCACTTAATAAATGCTTGTTCCCTATTTGGGGCAGATAGTTAATACCTTGTATGATAAGCACTATTCATTTTTCCACATGTTGGATTTAAAAAAAATTTATTATAACAAAATGAGATTTAGGAGAGATAATACTGAATACTTAAGTTCAAAAATTCCCTTCCTCAGTAGGAGTTATGGGGAGGGGGCTGACTTACCATTAAGTGATATAGGAAAGAGATGGGGGAGTTATTACAAAGCACATTTAACACATGAGTAGTGTGATGTGCCTAGGAAAACAATGTATGTAATCTTGCACTCTTTGTATGAATGTAACTATATAGATTAAGGGTATGATGGCTGATAATATACTCCTAACTGGTCAGACCTAGGGCAAGTAGGTGTTGCAGTGGATAGAGTGCTGGACCTGGAGTCAGGAAGACCTGAATTCAAATCTGGCCTCAGACACTTACTGACTTGTGACCCTGGCAAGTCACTTAACCCTCTTTGGCTAAGTTCCTCATCTGTGAAATGAGCTGGAGAGGAAAAGGGCAAACCACTCCAATATTTTTTGCTAAGAAATCCCCAAATGGGGTCACAAGCATCAGATATAACTAAAAAACAACTGAAGAACAATTACAAAAACTGGTCAGACCACTTTTAGAATACTATGATCTCTCTTGGTTATCACATTTCCAGCAGGACATAGTCAAGATGAAGTGTCTCCAGAGGAAAATGAGAGACAAGATGAGAGAATTCATAATAATTTCATATGAAGAAAAATTAAAGAAGGTGGGTATATTTGGCTAGAGGAACAATTAGTTAAAAAAAAATAAATGTATGTATCAGACATTATACTAGGGATTAGAGAAACAAATTTAAAAAAGTTTTTGCTCTCAAGTGGTTTCTGTTAGACCAGGGGAAACAGACACATACAAATAGATATAAAATATATACAAAGGAAATATAAGCCAGTGGGGAGGAAGATGCTCCAGTACCTAGAGGATCAGGAAAGGTCTCGTGGAGAAGATAACATTTGAGCTGAGCTTTGAAGGAAGCCAGGGAAAATAGGCAAGAGTGAGAGAGACTGCAACTCAGACATGGAACAATCTGTGCACCTGGAACGTAGAGTGTGTGAAGGGAGTAATATGAAATAAACTTGAAAAGGTAGGTTGGAGTCAAATTGTGAAAGGTTTTACATGTTAAACCAAATAGTCTGTATTTCATCTTAGGGGCCATAGGAGTTGCTAGACTTTTATGAGCAGAAAATAATTTTAGGAATATCACTTTGGTAGAAGTGTTGGGCAAGGATTGGAAAGGGTATTGGGTGGATACAGGGAGCCCAATTAGAAGACTTACAACAACTCAAAAGACAGAGGATGAGAACCTCAATTAGAGAAGTATGAATATAGAGAAAGGGATATATGTGAGAGAGGTAGAATTGAGAAGATTTGGCAACTGATTAGATATGAACAGTGGAGTGGGAGGGGGTAGAGTAAAGAATTAAAGGTGTTTCTGAGGTGAACATGGATTTCTGGAAAGATAGTAGTATGCTTTTGACAGAAATAGGGGAATTAGGTAAAAGAGCCAGTTGTAGGTTAAAGGTAAAGAGTTTTCTTTTGAATCTATTGAGTTGGTGGGGGCCTATGGGACATGCAGTTGGATGTGCCCAATAAGCAGTTAAAGATACAGTATTAGACTTCAGGGGAAAGACTATGGCTGGATAAATAGATATAGAAATCAATTGCACAGAAACAATCATTGAAGCCATGGTAACTGATCAGATTACTGAAAGGGTATTAAAAGAGAAGAGAAACCAAGATAGGGCCTAGCTGTATAATTACAGTAAGGAGTCAAGACATGCCTGGTGATCAGGCAAAGGGAAACTGAGAAGGAACAGCTAGATATGTAGGAAGAAAACCAAGAGAAACAAGGTTAAAAAAAAAAGGTGTATCTAGAAAAGAAGATGGTTAGCAGTGTCACATCCTGTAGGAAGGAGAAGAGAACTGAGAAAAGACCATTGGATTTAGCAACTAAAATGTTATGGATAACTTTGGAGAGAGCAATTCCAGGTGAGTGATGAGGTTAGAAGGCAGATTTTGAGGGACTGAGAAGTGAATGTGAGAAGTGAAAGGAGCAATGACTGCAAAGAGGGTTTTGTTTTGTTTTGTTTTTTGTGTTTTTTTTTTTTGGTGATGGGATCAAGCAAAAGTTTTAGCAAAGAGTGCTGTCTTCAAATATCTGAAGGGTTTCATGTGGAAGAGTATTAAATTTTGGGTGTGTTTGTGCCTCCAGAAAGCAGAACCAGGGCAGATGCCTGCAAGTTGCAGAGAGACATCTTTAACCAAAGTAAGGGGAAGAACTTTCTAACAATTATAACCATACAACAGTGGAATAGAATATTTTTTCAGATAGTGATTATTCCATTACTGGAACTATTCAAGTGGAAGCTGAATAGCCACCCATCAAAGGTGTTAGATAGGGTCCCTGTACTAGATGAGAGGTTGGACCAGATGACCTCTAAGCTCTCTTGCAATTCTAGAATTCTAAACCGGTTGATTTTCTTTCCAGAGTGAATCTTCCCATCCTACCCATTTCATAGACACACTGCCAATACTTCCTGACTAATGGCCCTAGACCTTTTCCCCCTGAAAAGACAGGTAAGCATGCAGCCTCAAGTTTTCAGGCTCTCCAACTCCATTTCAACCCATTATTACTTTTATCCCCATGTCCTCAAAACCTTGGTCTTTGCTTCTCAATTTATTGTTAACTTATCTGAAGAAAGGAAAAAACAAACAAATAGTTCACAGAATCATAGAGATAGAGAAGGAAGGGACTTTAAAGACAGTCTAGTTTACTCCATCTTCATTTTACAGATGAGGAAATTGAGAATTACAGTGGTTAAGTGACTTTCTCAAGGCTATGCTGTGTATTAGTGCATTGCATTAGATTAGTATATCACTTCTTGTCATATATTGACATATTTTCAGGGCTCTTTTGGAAATATAATGCCTTAATCTGTAGGAGGATATAAATGCTGCTACTTTCAACCACCATAGAACAATATTTGGGGTGACATCTTAAATCACAGATTGTCTATCACTATCATGTGAATACCACTACATCGCCATCTATTTACTCCAACTTTTCATAGTGCTTACCCTGGTTCATGGTCCTGTAACATTCTCCCTGTGTAAGCTCCGACTTCTATATAACTAATATTCTGGATATACCAAGGGTTTTCTTCAGAAGCCCAGCATGGGCTAAACCAGCATTGATTTGTGTATGCCTCACTGCTTCAGAAAATGGGAGCAGGGAAATAAGGTTGAGAGAGAAGTGGGAAAGCTTTCCCACACTGCTATGCACAGACAAAAAAATGGCCACTGGCACTTTTTGCAAATAAAGGATGAAAAGTTTTGTGTTTTAGGTTGCTTATGCATGCAGTGAGTAAAGCTTTTCCTGGAAATTCATGACCCATACTAGGTTCTCAGGATTGTGTTAGGAACCATCCGAGTGTAGAGTTCTATCTAAGTCCAAGCCCACTAAGTCACTAAGCAACTATGGGATCTGAAGGACAAAATAATCACCAAGCATTACATAAAAATTCAGTTTGGGAACAAACCACAGAGGCAGCCAGCTGTGTCTCCTATACTATCTCTCAAAAGATTATGTTCTTTTTTTCCCCTAGTTTAGCAGTTAAGTTGAAAATTGTCACTGAAGTTTCAACTGTTGTGTTCAAGATAAACATTTGCAAGTCAAGATTACCATCTTCCACCCAACAGTAATCCCTTTGTCCTGACTGTGGGGGAGAGGAGGAATAGTAAAGAAAATCTTAAGTTGTTAGGTCAAATGGTCCAGAGCTGAAAACATGTCTGTAGTGCACAAGTATGGGAATTATTAGGGGGTTGCAATAGGGAACATAAAGCGGCCAGGGATATAATTTGGGGTAGTTAGTGCAATTCCTTAAGCTAGCAAGAACCTGCCCCTGACAAGAGAGTTTCCATTACAAAGGTACCATGGGAAAGTTATCACAATATTGTGTTTAAATATTTGTAGGCCTGTGATAATCTCTTTTCAATTTAACATGATGCCTGGGTGATCTGATGTCTGAGATTCCATCTGGGAACCAAGGTGATTATGCAACTCTGAAGCTTTCTGATTTAGCATACCTCGCAGTATTCTCTGGATAGGATCTAGATCTAGGATTTCATTCCTGGGAACTCAGGCAAGGACACTTCTACCAACCTAGAACTGCATCTTCTCTGAAAATGATAGTCTTAAGGCATTGCCTAAAACACTCGGTAGTTGAGTGGCTTGCCAATTATCATCCAGTCAGTATGTATCAGAGTGAGATTTGAACAGAGGTTTTCCTGGTTTTGAGGACAGCTCTCTATCCACGACACAATACTGCCTCTCTTAGTGGTATTCTATAAAAAAAAAATTAGAAAAAGATAGTAAGCTATGGTAAATTTGATCTTTGACATGCTCTGCAGACTTAGTTTGATTAAGATCAAAGACATATAAGAATTATGGCTCCCCAAACCCCATGAGGGTGGGATTAATGTAAACTGTTGATTAATGGCATTTAACAGGTTTGAGAGAGAACCAATTCCCAAGGGGTCCAAATGATGACTTGAAACAAAACAAACAACATACTTAATTCAAAAATGAATTTGCTGAAGGGGAATATGGGAGTTTGGGTGATGGGCATTGCTTGAACCTTACTCTCCAGTATTGGCTCAAAGAGGGAATAATATACGCAATCAGTTGAATATATAAATTTATCTTACCTGACAGGGAAGTACGAGGGGAGGAGATCAAGTAAAGTGGAAAGGGACTGACAGAAGGGAGGGCAGATCAGTGGAGGTAGTAGACATAAGCAAAACTCTGGTGAAGAGGGAAAGGATTAAAGGAGAGAAGACAAACAGGAGGAAGAATAGGATGGAGGGAAATGCACAGGTAGTAATCATAATTGTGAATGTGAATGGGATGAACTCTCCCAGAACTGGACAACAGAGTGGATCAAAAACCACAATATGTTGTTTACAAGAAACATACTTGAAGCAGAGAGACACACATTGAGTAAAGGTAAGGGACAGAAGCAGAATCTATTATACTTCAGTTGAAGTAAAAAAAAATGGGGATAGTAATCCTGATCTCAGACAAAGTAAAAGCAAAAATAGACCTATTTAAAAGAGATGTGGAAGGGAACTATACCTTGTTAAAAGGTACATAGACAATGAAGCAATATCAATACTAAGCATGTATGCAGCAAGTGGTATAACATCCAAATTTTTAAAGAAGTTAAGAAAGTTACAGGAAGAAATAGACAGCAAAACTATACTAGTGGGGGACCTCAATTATCCCCTCTCAGAACTTGATAAATCCAACTAGAAAATAAACAAGAAAGAAACTAAGGAGGCAAATAGAATATTAGAAAAGTTAGATAGGAGAGACCTTTGAGAAAACTGAATAGGAAATAGAGCTAGAAAAAAGTAACAAAAAAAATTCATCTTGAAGAACAAAAGGCCAAGGAAAATGATAAATGTTGGTGAGGATATGGTAAAATTGGGACACTGATGCACTGTTGGTGGAGTTGTGAACTGATCTAACAATTCTGGAGACCAATTTGGAACTATGTCCAAACGGCAATCAAACTGTGCATACCCTTTGATCCAGCAATACCATTAATAGGTTTGTATTCCAAAGAGATCATTAAAAAGAGAAAAGGACCTATATGTACAAAAATGTTTATAGCAGCCCTTTTCATTGTGGCAAAATATTGGAAATTGAGGGGATGCCTATCAACTGAGGAGTGGCTGTACAGGCTGTGGTATATAGATTTAATGGAATACTACTGTGCAATAAGAAATTATAAACATGCAGAGTTTAGAAAAACCTGGAAAGACATGAACTGATGCAAAGTGAAATGGGCAGAAACAGGAAAACATTGCACACATTATCAGTGACATTGTGTGATGATCAACTACAAATGACTCAGCTCTTTTCAGCAACACATTGATCTAAGACAAGTACAAAGAACTCATGAAGGAAAATGCTATCCATATCCAGAAAAAGAACTGATGGTATCTGAATGCAAATTGAAGCATATTTTTTCACTTATTTTATTCTTTTTCATGTTTTTTTCCCTTTTTATCCATTTCTTCTTTCACAACTGTGACTAATATTGAAATATTTTTACATGATAGCACATATATAAACTATTATCAAACTACTTCCCCTTTTCAGAATAGGGGAGTGGAGGGAGGGAGAAAAATTTGGCGTTCAAAATCTTGTACAAATGAATGCTACATTTTTCTTGACATGTAAGTGGGAAAAATAAAATACTATGTTCTTTCAAAAATAAATTTGCTCCCTTTAGGGAGCTAGACAAAATCTTTATGACTATAAATGGTTCAAAAGGAGGAAGATTGTTCTACATTAAATAATCAGGAAGGGCACTGTGGATGAAATGGGACAAAACATCAGTGAATAATGTTTTTTTCTCCAATATGTCTTTTATGAGGGCTAGCCATACCAGTTCCACACTCTCTAGCATCTGCATTCTTACAAGCAGAGACTGAAATTAAGTAAGAGAAAATATATTATGAATTAACTTTGAAAGTTCCCAAGATCATTAGAATTAGAACTAGCATCTGCATTCTTACAAGCAGAGACTGAAATTAAGTAAGAGAAAATATATTATGAATTAACTTTGAAAGTTTCCAAGATCATTAGAATTAGAAGTCAAATATAGACTTCATTACGATAAATGAAATTAAAACAGGATTTAAAATTATACTGTCAGAATGCAGAGAATCAATAACATCATTTGATTACTAACACATATTAATACTTGATATGTGCCAGGCAATGTGCTGGGTCTTGGGGATGAAAAGATTTAAAAAATAGCAGAACCCCTTCCCTCGAAGGATTGATGTTTTATTAAGGGAGATTTAAAATACACACAGGTAAGTATTTGTTCAGTTGTTTCAGTCGTGTCCAACTCTTTGTGTCACAGTATGGAGTTTTCTTGGCAAAGATGCTGGAGTTGTTTGCCATTTCCTTCTCTAGATCATTTTACAGATTAAGGTACTGAGGCAAATATAATTGAGTGGCTTGTCCAAAGTCACACAGTTAGTAAATGTCTGAGGCCAAATTTGAACTCAGGTCTTCCTGACACCAGTCCCAGTGCTCTATTCACTGAGCCACTTAGCTGCCAAAGATTAGTTTTGCTTGAGGTAGAATGTGATGGAGCCAGAGCAGACATATTGACAAAGTACCTTATGATATGTTGAGGAGGGAAAAAACCCTAGAGACTAGATAGAAGAGCCAGGAAGGTTTGGTAGAGACAGTGGTGCCAGAACCATTTTTTTTAAAGGAAAAAGTGTTTTTTCTTCACCTCCTTTAGATGGAAAAGAAAAACAAAACTCATGTAATAAATATCTATAATCAAGCTAAACAAATTCCTGCATAGGACATGTCCTCCCCAAAAAACAACCTATACTTCACTCTCAGTTTATCATCTCTCTGTAAGGAGGAGGATAAAAGCTTCATCATCACTCCTCTGGAATTTTTTTTCATTGATCAGAGATTCTTAAGTCTCTGAAAATCATCTTTAGAAAGTTGTTATAGAAAAAAAATCATTCGCCTTGTTCTATTCACTTTACTCTGAAACCATACAAGTATTCATAGATTTCTCTAAAACTATCTTTTTCATTTTCCTTACAACACAGTTGTATTCTCTAACATTCATATTCCATAATTTATTCAGCCATCTCTCAATTGATTAGCAACCCCTTAGTTTCTGGTTCTTTGACATAATAACAACAACAAAAACTGCCATAAATTTTTTTGTTCAGTGGATCTTTTTCCTTTTTGTTTGATCTCTTTGGGGTGTAGTCCTAGTAGTGGCACTACTGGGTCAAAGGGTATTAAAAGTTCAGTAACTTTGGGAGCATAGTTCAATATTGCTTTCCAGAATAGCTGGACCAATCCACAGAACTACTGCCACCAAACAGTTCATTAATGTGTCTCTTTTCCCATAGTCCTCCCAAAATTTGTAATTTTCATTGTTAATTTTGCTAATCAGACGAGTATGAGGTAGAACTACAGAGTTGCTTTAATTTGTACTTCCCTAATTATTAGTGATCTGAAGCTTTTCTTTAATTTAAGCCATTGATAGTTTGTATTTCTTCCTTTAAAAAACATCTGCTCATACATTTTGAACATTTATCAATTGGGGAATCAGAACCAAGTCTTAACAAAAAAGAAATCATGTGGATAGGCAAAGTAAAGGAAGATTCTACATTCCAGATAGAAATGATGAACTGGATGGTTGAGGGGATGAAGGAAATGGTACCTCATGTTTGGATAAGAGTTAATAAATCTACTTTATCTGGAGCACAGAGTATGTCAGAGGAACTTGTATGAAATATGAGTAGAATATAGGATGGAGGGAGATTGCAGAGGCACTTAAATGCCAATCTTGTGATTTTTCATTTTATCC
The DNA here is from genome assembly GCF_900497805.2 of Vombatus ursinus. Taxonomy (NCBI): domain Eukaryota; kingdom Metazoa; phylum Chordata; class Mammalia; order Diprotodontia; family Vombatidae; genus Vombatus; species Vombatus ursinus. The sequence goes on from NW_020940358.1 coordinate 10,874,334, forward strand.
TACAGCTAACAGGCAACCACTGGAGAATTTTGAGCTAAGCAATGAAAGGGTTAGAACTGTGCATCAGGAATATTATTTTGACCTTTGTAAGTAGCACAGATTGGAAAGTGTACAGACTGTTGGTATTTAATGAATAATTGGTAGAAAAGACTTTGCTGTTGTTGTTGTTGTTCAGTCATTTTGGTCATGTATGATTCTTCATGAACCCATTTGAGGTTTTTCTTAGCAAAGATACTGGAGTGGTTTGTCATTTCCCTCTCCAGCTCATTTTAAGGATGAGGAAACTCAGGCAAAAGGCTTTATGTGACTTGCCCAGAGTTACACAACTAGTAAATGTCTGAGGCCAGATTTGAACACAGGAAGATAAGCACCTGGTCTACCACCTCATCCACTGTGCTACTGGTAGAAAAGTCATTTTGTGCTATTTTTGACAGCCTCTCTTATGCCAGCTTTCTTGATCTTGTTTTCGGCCTAGTTTTCAGAGAGACAAAGAAAGAAGCTCCAAGTTAATCTTTCTAGAGATGTCTCTTATGGGGTAGAGACCATTCTAGACCAGAAATCAACTCACTGTTTCCTCTCTATCTTGAAAACCCAAACAAATACCACCACCTCAAAAAAGATTTCCATGACCTTTTACAGTAGTAAGAAATTGAAACCTCAAAAGGCACTTTGTTTTGAACCTCTCTGATCTTGTTATTTTGAATTATAGTCATCTATGTAAGTTGCCCTCATGAAGACAAAAAAACTGAACCTTATTTGAATTTTATAACTTCTTCATCACTTAGCACAATTTCCTGTGCACAGTAGGTACCTTTTATTTGTGTAATTAAATTGAATTTTTGGGGGGTAGGAAGGTTAGGAAGAGGGCCATACCAATTTAATACCCAATATAATTTATTAAGTGCCTACTAAGTGCTAGGCACTGTGCTAAGTACTGGGGATAGGTGAATAAAAAGAAAGACAATCCCTTCTCTGAAGGAGCTTATAAGCTAAAGGACAACATATAAAGACAACATATGAAAGGAGGCAGGAAAGGGAGAGAACATAGGGGATACTTGAGGCAGGGGCATCTTGTTCTGTGGAGTTGAAACCAGTAAGAGCAGCAGATGCAAATTGAAATGTGCCCAAAAGTTCAGTTACTGCCTTCTATAAAGGATGGAATTAGGAGGACATTGGTATTCCACCCTCCAGTCCCCTAATCAGAGGCTGAGGGAGGTCAAGTCAAGGCTTGAGTTAACAGTCTGATGATGCGATTAGAGGTGATGAGCTTAATCTGGGGGAGGGACATCTTTTTCCAAGGAGTTGAAACCAGGCCAGCAGTAGATGCACAGTGGAACACCAAATGATTGACTTTATAGACACCACTAAAGCAGTATAATAAGATCAGGTAGGGCATTTAATGCTCCCCTCCCTGCCATTAATCACTACTCTGGCTTACACACAGTTTGAGTTGTTGATTACAAAATATTACCTTTAAGTGTTACTAGATTATGTAGGAGAGGATGGAAGACCCTGGACTGCTTCTTCATTCAACTCATTCCCATTGCTAGTATTGATTCATTTTTTTCCTATTGAATGTCATATTGACTGCTTCTGAGGGAACAAGATAAAGGAGCTATAATTTTACTAACTCTTTTCCTTTCCCTTCTTCCTCCCCCCTTCCCCTGTTCTGGCTCATTTAGAATCCCTCCCATCCTTGCTGAATGGAATTTATATAAGAACTCTGTATGGCTGGAAGGAGAGCATAGAGAACTACCTAGGAACAATAGATCACAGTGATGGTCCATAGGAGTAGGCTTTTTGCTAAGGCGCAGTATGATGGCATTAGGTCAAGGAGGACAGAGTTTGGACCAATTAGAAGGAAATTAAAAGGAGAATGAGTTAAAAAGACGTTTCATCCATATTCTTAAAACACAGGTCTGACCATGTCAGCCCCCTAATCAATTTTTTCAATGACTTCCTAATACCTTTTGTATAAAATAAAAATCATCCTGGCACTTGAAATCCCTAAAAGTATGATTCCTATCTATGTTTCCAGTCTTATTTCATATCACTCTTCTTTATACATTCTCTGTTCCAGTCAAACTGGTCTACTTGGAGAAAGAATGCTAGCAAGACAGTAGAGTACAGGCAGCAACTCAGCTGAACTCACCCAATATTCCTCTCCAAACAACTTTAAATTAACACCTTAAATTGAGTTCTAGAGCAGCAGAGCCAACAACAGGTAAGGTTGATATATTTTTTCCAGCCCCAGACAACTTAAGAAATTGGCAACTTAAGACACTGGGATGAGGAATTGGCCCAGAGCATAGTACACACCATGGCAACACCAGCAGCAGGTCTTTGAGGCAGCCACAACAGGAGCAGCTTCAGGAACTCTCAGCTCAGAGACAGTAAGAGGGTCAGTTAGAGATCACAGGGAACAGTTTGCTGGCACTGGGTATAGGAACTTGTTGCATTAGCTATGCAGAGTTCTGCGTCACAGTTACAGGATGAAGAGGAACACTAGTGTTTGTGACCTCAGAGAAGCAGGAGTCCTGGTCATAGTTCCAGGGCAGAGAAGGGTGCTTGTGGTTACCCACAAGGGAGTAGGATTTCTGTTCTCATTTCCAAGGCTGAAAAGAAAACTAGTGCTTGCAGTTATCACAGTAAGGTATACAAGTCAGGAGCACACAAGGATTAGCCGCTTCTACATTAAAGCATCAGGCCACTTGGAATATGATATTCTGGAAGACAAAGGAGCTAGGATTACAACCAAAAATGACTTACTCAACAAAACAGTGTAATACTTCAGGGGGGAAAATGGATATTTGATGAAATAGAGGACTTTTAACTATTTCTGATGAAAAGTTGAATACAAAATTTGACATTCAAGCAAAATATTTAAGAGAAATATAAAAAGGTAAATAATTATAAGGAAATCAATAAGGTTAGCCTATTTACATTCTTATATGGGAAGATTATTTGTAACTCTTAAAAACTTTATCATTAATGGGGCAGTTAGAAGGAGTATACATAGGAGGACACAGGTGAGAGTTGACTATGATAGAATGAGCTAAAAAACATTAAGGGGTGAGAAAGAGGAATATATTGGGAGCAGGGGGGAAAGGTGATGAAGAACAAGGAAAATTATCTCACATAAAAGAGGTACACAAGGAAGAGCTTTTGATATGAAGGAGGAAATGGGAGGATGATGGTGGGCAATGCTCTAATCTCACTCTTATCATAATTGGTTCAAATACGGAATAGCATATACACTTAGTTGAATATAGAAATCAATCTTACCCAAGACAGAAGTAGGAAGGGAGGGGAATAAGAGAAGGGGAGTGAGCTGATAGAAGGGAGTTTCAGATTAAGGGAGGCAGTGGTCAGAAGCAAAACAAACTTTTCAGGAGGAAGGAAAGAGACAGAGAGAGAGAGTATGGGGGAGGGAAAGAGGGGAAAATAGAATAGAGGGAAATACAGTTAATAATCATGAGTGTGAATATGAATGGGATGGACTCACCCATGAAATGGAAATGAATAGCAGAATGGATTAGAAAACAGAATCCAATAATATGTTGTTTACAAGGAATACACTTGAAACAGAGACACAAACAGGGCAAAAATAATGGACTGGAGCAGAATCTATTATGCTTCAACAGAGGTTAAAAAAAGGCAGGTGTAGCAATCATGAGCTCATATAAAGCAAAAGCAAATATAGACTTATTTAAAAGAGATAAGCAGGGAAACTATATTTTGCTAAAAGGTACCATGGCCAATGAAGTATTATCAATATTTAATATATATGCGCCACATGGCATAGCATCCAAATAATTAAAGGAAAAGTTAAATGAATTACAGGAGGAAACAGAAAGTAAAACTATATTAATGGGAGACCTCAACTTTCCCCTGTCAGGGCTAGATAAATCTAATTATGAAAGAAGTAAGAAAGAAATTAAGGGGATGAATAGAATTGTAGAAAAGTTAGATATGATAGACATCTGGAAAAATATAATGGAAATAAAAAGGATTATATCTTTTCTTAGCTGTACATAGCACCTTCAGAAAAGTTGACCACGTATTAGGGCATAAAACCCTCACAGTCAAATGCAAAAAGGCAGAAATATTAAATGCATCCTTTTCAGATAATAATGCAACAAAATCCCAATCAATAAAAGGCTGTGGAAACACATATTAAAATTAATTGTAAACTAAATATTTTAATCCAAAGAATAAGTGGATCAAAGAACAAATAATAGAAACAATCAATAATTTAATTAAAAAGAATGACAGTAATGAGACAACATACCAAAACGTGTTGAATGTAGTCAAGCTAGTATTTAGCAGACTATTTGTATCTCTAAATGCTAAAGACAGAGCTAAACACTTGGTGAAATATTAATTGCTCTTGGGTAGACTGAGGAAATACAATAAAAATTACATTTCTACTTAAACAAATTTGCTTATTCAGTGCTATACTGATCAAACTACCAAAATTATTTTATAGAGCTAGAAAAAAATAATAATAAATTCATCTAGAAGAATATAAGGTTAAGAATATCAAGAAGATCAATGCAAAAACACGTGAAGGAAGGTGGCCTACCTGTATCAGATCTCCAACTGTATTACAAAATAGTAATCATTAAAAACAATCTGGAACTGGCTAAGAAATGAGTGATAGATCACTGAAATAAATTAGGTACACAATACAATAACTACAGTAGTAATCTAGTGTTTAATAAATGCAAAGATCCAAGCTTTTGGGACAAGAACTCAATATTTGACCAAAAAAAAACATGCTAGGAAAATGGGGAAGCAGCTTTTCAGAAACTAGGTTTAGATCAACATCTCACACTGTATATCAAGATAATGTCAAAATGGGTGCATAATTTATACATAAAAAGTGATTTATTAAGCCTCTAGTATGAGAGATATAAAAAAACAAAATAGGGAATCATGGAAAAAATTTACCTGTCAGACATATGGATAAAGGAAGAATTTCTCATCAAACAAGAGATAGAGAGAATTACTGGAAATAAGATGGATAATTTCAATTATATTAAATTTAAAAGGCTTTGCACAAACAAAACCAATGTAATCAAAATTAAAAGCAAAGCAAGACAATGAGGTGAAGGGCAGGGGGAGAAAGTTTACCATAAGTTTCCTGAAAAAACCGCATTGCTCTAATACAGACAGCCAGATTTATATGAATTATATCAGAATGGTTAATATTACATAAAAGGAAAATGTTATATGTTGGAGGGGATGTGGGAAAATTGGGACACTGCATTGCTGATGGAGTTGTGAACTAGCTCAACAATTCTGGAAAGCAATTTGGAACTATGCCCAAATGACTATCAAACTCTGTATATACCCTTTGATCCAGAAATGCCACTACTAGGCCTGTATCCAAGAGATAAAAGAAAAAGGGTCTATATGTGCAAAATATTTATAACAGAATTTTTTATGGTGCTAAAAGGGATGCCCATCAATTGGGGAATGACTGAACAAGTTGTGGTATATGATTGTACTATATGATTATGATAGAATACTATTGTAGTATAAGAAATAATGAGCAGGATGATTTCAGAAAAACCTGGGGAAACTCATATGAACTGATGCAAAATGAAGTGAGCAGAACCAGGGAAAAATTGTATACAGTAAGAACGATATTCTATGATAATCAACCGAGAATGACTTAGCTATTCTCAGATATAAAAATGATCCAAGATAATTCCGAAGAACTTATGATGAAAAATGCTATCCATCTCCAAAGGAAGAAGTGATGGACTCAGTACTAATTCGAGAATTTTTTTCACTTCATTTTTTTTGCTTTTTTTTTAACATGGCTAATAATGAAAATGTGTTTTGCATGATTTCACATATATAAGTGATGTCACATTTCTTGCCTTCTCAGTGGCTGGGAGAGGGGTGGAAGGGAAGGAGAGAATTTAGAACTTAAAATTAAAAAAAGAATGTTAAAAATAAGTTAATTAATCTGGTCTTCTAGGAGTTGACATTTTCATCTCCTACCTCCACGCTTTTACACAGGTGGCTCCACCTCACCTCTCAAAATTGGAATACATGCCTCTTATATATAACTCCAAGAATTTCTTACTATCTTGTAAACACAGCTGAGGTGCTAACTCCTATATGCAGCTTTCCTTGATTCCCCAGTTGTTAAGGGTGTCTACATTCTGACATTTCTTTTTCTTACTTCTTCCTTACTACCTATGCAATGTTGAACAACTCACTTAAGCTCCCTAGGACTCAATAAAATGAGTTGGTTGAACTAAGAATCTTCTGACTCCCCTTCCAGCTCTATATCTATGATCCAATGTCATCTTCCCCCTCCCCAAGGGAATGTAAATTTCCTAAGGGCAGGGATTATTTTGATTTTGTATTTACATCCTCATCTCATAGCACAATGCCTTGTACATACTAGGGGCTTAATAAATGTTTATGAAATTGAATGAAGTTTCTACTCTAGAATGCCTGCTTCACTTTGCAGCTTCTCCATGTGAAGATAAAGGTGTACAAATTTCCCTCTGAGTATAAAAGTAGTAGTTGCTTAGGTACCTGTTAGTTTGCATATTGTCCCTAACCTCAACTCCCTTCTTCCCAAAGGGGCTCTCCTTGAAATCATGAATCTTGCCTCCTGTTCATCTCATTTTTCCTCCTTCACACACATCTGCAAATAAATAAGTTATGCTCCCTTCAGCATCTGAACATATAGATCTGCCCCAAGGTGGCTCATTTAGCTCCAGGGCTTGGACTGCTATGATTTCCTACAGATTTGTTGAGGAGGAATTTCCAGTCTCTATGCCGACATTCATCCTCCTGCAGGAATTGGGATAAGCATCACAGAGTGAGTAGGGTATATCTTCTCAGCTGAACAGCACCACTAATCTAAAAATAAAATTCAAGTAGCCAAAAAGCAAAAAGAGTTCTTATAGGTGCTGAACACTGTTACTTGGTTTATTTAGTGATAGCTCATCCTAGCTGCTAGCTCTTTATCAGCATTACCCAGATTCTTGATCTAGGCGATAATGAGGAAAATCCAGACTAAAAATATTAATATAAAAGACCCTTCAAGGTATTTGCATATACTGATGTGATTGGGGATGAATTCAATGGCCTTTTTTTTCTTACTCCTAGGTGTTAATTGCATATGAATTGTTTTGGAAGTTAACCACCTAAAAATTTTAAGGCTCTGCAAAAATACCGACATACTTGTATGTTGGTATAAGGACATCAGTTCCCAATAAGCCCACACTCATGTCTATCTATCTTGGCATAAAAAATGGTGCTAACTTTATAAAGCAATAGGTTGGTGTGCACATGTCCAGAATAGGGGAGCCATGGTTGTAAATCTCTTGTCTAAAAAAGATGTGAGGGTTCTAGTGGATTGCAAGCTCACTCATTATGAATCAGGAATATGGTGGTAGCCAAAAAAAGCTAATAAGATGTTGGGTTGCATCAAGAAAGATATAGATGATAGTGTTGCTCAGGTCATTCCTTATCTAGAACATTAATTGGATCCAAACTATAGTTTAGAAAGGATACTGATAAGCTCAAAGGTAGCCAGAGGAAGATAATCATAATGGTGAACAGCCTTTAGTTCAAGCCATGTGAGGATAAATTGAAGAGAGTGAGCACAATAAGACTTGAGGAGAAAGCATGAAAGGATTTATTGATAACTGTCATAAAGTAATTGGAGATCTTTTCCAAAGAAGAAAAATTATATTTGTTCATTCCTTAAAATCAAGAAGCCCTGAGTTTAAAGCCAGCCTCATACACTCAGTGTGATATTTAGTGAAGGTATCTGCCTCTCTCTCCCTCAGTTATGTCATGTACAATGAGAGTAATAACAGTACCTACCTTACAGAAATGAAGATCAAATGAACCTCATATATCCTATATATATATATATATATATATATAAATAATATAACATAGTGCTATGTAAACCTTAAAATGCTACATAAATACTGAATATCATCATCATCATCATTATCATCTGGCCTCAAATGGAAGAACCAATAATAACTGGTGGAAATTTCAAAGAACAAATTCAGATTTGATGTAAGGAAAAAAATACTAATAATTAAAACTATCCAAAAGTGGAATGGGTCACTCTTGCCTTGGGAGGCAATGGATTTTCCCTCAAGGTCAGCTGATCATTCTTTGATAAATAAGATAATGTATATAAATTTCTCTGCAAACTCAAAATTTCTATGGAAATGTTAGTAGTAATTTTGATGATGATAACTACAACATCAACAATTTTACAAAGATACTACTGCTGCTACTGTTGCTGTTGCTATTGCTGGGGCTATTGTTTTTGTTGTTGTTATTATTATAATGGGGATTTATTTTCCAGAATGATTTGATTTAGAAGCTGCTAAGATTCTTTCCAAGGCTACAGATCTTTGGCTCTGTGGTTATTCGCGATTTCCCATCACCACCTAGATTTCATCAACCAAATGTTAAATACTTATTTTAAACCACCTGAAATTCCCAATTGCATTTTTTTATTTTAACTGAAGAGTCAAGGAGATAGAGAACTGACTTCTATTCACTAGTTGATGATAAATCAAATTTTATGAAGTGATTATAGGGAGCTCCTGAAATTTCAACATCACATCTGTTGCTTTTCATTCCTTCCTTCATTGGTGGCTGAGGACTGGGAGAGACTCACCTTTGTTTGTAATGACAAGTGGTCCTTATTTAAAGGCCACATTTCCATGCTTGCCCTACCTACTGACGTGTGATACAACACAGCCTATTCAAACCCATTTAGTTGTTGTCAGGTTTGCCATGTCTTGTAGAACCAGGAGTTGACTGGACTTGAGAACTCTGCACAGTGATCTTGAATCCCAAGTGAGTATCCCAGCAGGCTTCCCAAAACAGCATGCTCTGTGTCTCTGCTAGCTAGAAGACTTGGATTATGTTGCAGCACATAAACCCAGGGGCTTTGTGAAATGTAAAATTAGAAATAATTCAGTTCCGTGAGATTTGTGAAAAAAAAAAAAGTAATGCAAGAGTCTACAGAATTCAAAACAGATGGGTATTGAGTTACCATCCAAGCATCTTTGTAAGATTATTAATAGGGAAAAATAACATATATTATATATATATGTATATATATATATATCTACATGTATATATATGTATATATGTTCTATATCAATAACAGCATGTGCATATTAACAATTGTGTTGTGACACATACCCGAGAAAGGAGGAAGGCAATGAGGGCCAAATAAAGTCATTTTTTAATCTTCTGTATTTCTTATAATGTTACCCCTAATACAAAATGCTTTAATTTTTCATGAAGGTAAACATAAAAAATTTAAATTAAATCTATTAGGAGTGACCTCCTGATAAACAAATGCTGAGGCCTGCCAGCCCCCATGCTGGGGGCACATCTGTCACTCACCCGGATTTCCCCCAATCAAGGAAGTGAAACAAGACTCATCTTCAATTACGAATGGAGCAGTTTTGGGGTAGGGGGTGGATTTAGGGAATAATGTTTGTTTTGAGAGGCAGATTGTCAAGGCTGGAGCTGTGTTCAGGCCCTTACATCGGGTTGCATTGGTTTGAATTTTTTATGTGTGCCCTCATGAAAAATTAAACTGGAATGTCCTTACCCTTTAGCAACATGCTTTATCATCAGGACTGATAAAGAAACTCAGAACCAAGCAGTCAAGAGGAGCTTCTGGCATACCTAAGACACTTTAGATACTGAAAGCAAAGAGGGGTCCTGACTTGTGCTGTCAGACTTCATCCTCAATTCAAGCTAGAGAGTTTGTATTAGCATGAATAGCATCTCTCTATTATTAACATTATTTTAAATGGCATTAGTAGATGACCAATTGAAACTCATTAAGTAGTTCTAGTGCCACAAGCTAATTAACCCTTGGCCTCAGAAAGGGTAACTGGTCAGCAGCTCTGGGAGAGTGTGGGCTCTCTTCAGGTATGAACTCTGCAGTCAGTGCACTCCAGGCAAGGCAGTGTTAGGAAAGGGATGAAAGCCATCACATCAAAACTAAGTAAGCTTTAAAAGAGCATTTTAATAAATAGGCCCCAGGGCACAGCGAGCGTGATGGACTGAACAGAAATCTGTCTTTATGACAATGAATATAAATGATTTTGTGGCAAGCTACAAATCTACCATGTTTATTTCTAGACTGATTTGTTGAATAGGCCTTTCTTACTGAAAATAGTTAAAGCAACATTCTTTCACGAGGCCTACATTCACAGGGAAAAACATTCCAGGTGGAGGGAATGTTAATGAATAAAGACCAGTATATTTTCTTTTCATCTCCACTGTCAACCTATTAATTCAGGGCCACATTACCTCTAAAGTAGGTAATCATGAGGACCTCCTAACATACTTGCTGGACTCTAGTCCAGGGGTGGGGAACCTGTGGCCTCAGGCCACAGGTTTCCTATCCTTGTTAGTCTCTTATTCTTTGATATATCTTATCCACATTAACAGATTAATCTCTGCTAGTCATCATTCCCCAACCATACACATTGCCCTTCCCTGGGTCCATGCCTTCTTGGTTGTTATTCTCCCCTGCCACCCCCCACACCCCCAGGAATTCCTTTTCTACTTATTATCACTTATTGAAATACCACCCAAACTTCAAAACTCACCTCAGATGCTAGGATTTTCATCATGTTTTCTCATGCCCTCCCGACCAGAAATGATTTCTTCTGGGTGCTAGTAGCACTTTAGTACCCTTTTCCATGAATCATATATGTGTGTGTGTGTGTGTGTGTGTGTGATTTCTTTTTTTTTCATGTGTGTGTGTGTGTGTGTGTGTGTGTGTGTATGTGTTTTATTTATCCCACTGGATTGGTTAGAACTAATCTTTGTGTTCTTCATAGTACCTTACTCATAATGGATACTCAATAACTATTTGGTCTAATCAGTATTCCCAAAGATTTCTCCTTCATTCATTCTTTCATTCATTCAGTATTCTAGTTGGAACAGAAGGTTTGTGTAGGGAAATTGTGAGACCTAAGATTGGAAATGTAGGTTGATAACAAAATGGAGAACTCTTAAAATACAGTCTGAAGAAGTTAAACTTTCTGAGATTGTCCCAATCTACTACAGTTATTTTAGAATACAGAAGTTTTTACAGAAGAGTTAGACTAGCCAGTGATGCTAAATGTAAGGGGTTTTAAGTATACAGACATTTTAACTCACTCAAGGGAAGCCTTGAAACTTCAGGAGACCCGTAGGGGTGAGAGCACAAAGTGGGAAGAGGTAAGTAGCAGAAGATAGAAACAGAACAATCACTGACCCTCAGGCATGACGTTCCTTGGGCTGTGATGACAGCAAAAGAGTTCAAAGGGAGTAAAAGGATTTAAAGAGATAAAATTCCTCAGGCTCTTTGGGCTGTCATCTTCAGGTCTCTGGTCACTCTTCATTTGTTTGGGAGATAACTATTGTGTTGTATCCAGGGCAGCACTAGGAGCTAATACTGCTAAAATTGGGGTAGTGTACTCATGGTATTTCCATACCCAGCCATTCTACACACTTTGACAGCTTACCCCAACCCTCTGGGTAACAACAAAATAGACAGCACCTAGGAATTTTAAAGGGAGAGGAGAGGTCTCATTCTGCTTGACTGGTTTGGCCTTTCTCTTGACCCAGGAAGGTCAATTCCACAATTTAGTAGTGACCCCCTCCCCCTACCTGTACACCAAGCCCTCCTACCATGGATCAAGGATGATCTTAGGATGAATATTTCAAATAATTTATGAAAAAAAAGTCAGGGTGGGGTGAAAGGGAGTAGGAAGAGGTGGAGTCTATAGCAAAAGTGATATGCTACAAGAAAAGACAGGCTCCCAAACAAGAGAAATTATTTTGTCCAACAAAAAAGTGTATTACCTAGGGGTAAAATTTTGTGTTTATTCCTTGGGATATTCAACCTACAATCTTATCCTTACTCGTCCCAGAACAGGTGTAATATTCTGTACAGGAAGTATTTGAACATGAAGGTTTGATGGCAGTATATCAGATTTGATGATGGAGCTTATCTTGATACATTAAAGAGGTTTGTCACAAAAATAGTTAGAGTTGAGATTAAGTTCATTCTTTTCTGAGAATTACTGAAGATCTCTACGGCATTAAAATATATTAGAAAATTGAAAGAAGAGTCTCCAGCAATTTTTGTGAGGAGGAAAAGGGGAGGTAAAGAATAAAATAACCATAAATGAATAAAATAGAGTGAAGCATAATTAATTCATAGAATCATGGAAGCTGAGATTTTTAAGGGGGTTTAGAGGTCTGACCTGAACCTGAACCGGAATCCTCTTGGTAGCATCCCTGAAAATTGGCCATCCAATCTTTTCTTGAAGACCTCCAGTGGAGGCAGACTAGAAAAGCCTCCAGAGGCAGACCATCGTATTTTTAAACAGTTCTCATCATTAGATTTTCTTTTATATTCAGTCAAAATCTGCCTTTGAAACTTCTAGCAATTGCCCAGTTTCTGTCCTCTGGGCATAAATAGAACAAGTCCAATCTCACTTCAATACACTTACTTTGTAAACACTCAGAATAAATTTATCCAATGCTCCCTAAGACTTCTCTGTGCTAAACATTCCTAGTTCCTTCATACATTCTTCATATATCCTAGTCTCTAATCACTTCATCATCCTGGTAGCCCTCCCCAGAATGCATTTGAGTTTTCCCTATTTGTCTTTTTGCTGGTGAAGAAACTCCTTCTATCATCTACCAATACAATTTTTCCACAATTTATAGTTTTAGAGATTTATCTTTCTAGAACACTGAGAGTTTAAGTAACTTATACATAGTCACAGAGCTAGTATGTATAAGAGAAAGAACTTGAAACCAGCTGTTCCTTATTCTGAGGTTGGCCATCTAGTCACTTCATCATGATGCCAAGGCTTTTCCTAAAATACAATGTCCATTTTGGGGGGAAATTTCACCCATTTGGAAGAAGTGGACATTTCAGTTTCATCCCATCTAAGTTATCACAATTTATAAAAATAGTTCCTGTGTAAAGAAAATCAAAGTTTTGGATTGCAGTGCGGGGAGACATGTAACCTGTCTGAGAGGGAAAAAAAAAAAACATACTTAAAGAGCTATAATTGTTATTATATAAGGTCTGTGTTGCAAATGGTTATTAAAAATCAGTGGCATTCTGGTAAATATTTAACAACTGGCTCTCTGGGGGGAAATGAAAGCATGGCACACTTTTAAGGTTAATCTGCATTATTAACATTTCCTCCACCACTTTCTTAAGTTAAGACAATCAACAAAATAATAAATCAAGTCCTGATTTGTAATATTTGCTGATTTCTGAGAATGAAACATTCACACAAAATTTAATAATTGTTTTTCATGATCTGCTTACAGCTGGCTTGTTCCTGGTTGTCATATAGATTGCTGTGCTTTATAAATTAGTCCATTCTTTATAGCAGTCCAAAAACACCACATCCTTTATTTGCAGCTTTTTGGTGACATTTTTATGTATGTACTCAAAACTTAGATAATTGCATACTCCAATGCTCTAATGGATCTCTCATCCCATTAATGTGGATATTCCATCCAATGATACAGATTACAGGTGACTCATTCCTGCCTATCCTCTCTGACTCCAATCAATGTCCTCCAATTAGTTCACCATGGGCTGGGCATTCAATATGCTGAGGGTCTTCCTATTCTCTTAAAATAAGTATACATAGGTTACCTCTTACTCAAGCTAACTGAACAACCTATTTTCGAGTGCGTGTATGTGTATTTATACATTTCTTTGATAACATCCGATGTAGCATTTCTCCCATGACCCATAAAGGTAACTCAAAATTATGTATTTTTTTTGACTGGGCAATGGGGTTAAGTGACTTGCCCAGGGTCACACAGCTAGTAAGTGTTATGTGTCTGAGACCGGATTTGAACTCAGGTCCTTCTGAATCCAGGGCCGGTGCTCTATCCACTGCACCACCTAGCTGCCCCCAAAACTATGTATTTTTAAAAGAATTTTTCAATTCTGATTTCACATTGATCTTATTAATTTTTTAAAATTCTTCTACATTAAGCTTTTCTTAACTAAGGATACCATGTTCATTTCTACCCACTTTATGGCAAAGTGATTCAGAGAATAATTCCTTCTGTCTCCACAGACCACACTGATCAGACTGACTAGAAGTTGCAAAACAGGGCTGAAAGTTTGTCTGCCTGAAAGTTAGCATTGGAACAATTCTGTCACATGCAGACATGGCTTCAAATGGCCATTTGCATAGTCCCTTTATATGTGCTAGATTCTATTTCTTTTAATTTTTAAGTGATCTTATGAGAATTGCTTTAGTAATAACAGCTCACATTTAGGTGCTTTAGGGTTTGCTCTCCTGGTAAAACCCAGTGAAGTAGGTGGTGCAATTACATTTACTGTCATTTTGCAGATAAGGAAACTGAAGTTCAGATAGTTTAGGCAATTTGTACAAGTTGATGGAGAGTCTTGACTTTCTGTCCATTCCTCATTTCATCTCATTCCAGTATTTTTTTTTTTTTTTTTGGTGGTGGTGGGTGGACTGAATTGGAGAATGGATATTTCTTTTTTTTTTTCTTTCAGAGAATTCCAGGGTGAGAAACTCCCTTTATCAATATAGATAGACAACTTAACTGTAACACACTTTTAGAGAGTTGCCAGCATAAATGACTTGCCCAAGATAACTCACCACGTATGTTTTAGAGACAGGACTTCTTGATTCCAAGGCCATTACTCTATCCATTATGACAGGCTACCTCTCAGGAAGAGTATGTTATTCAACCGTTAATGAAGATGAGTAATTTTTTCTTGAAGATGTGCATTCTCTTGAAGATGTAGAAAATGAAGCTTTAGAAGTGATCTTGTTATTTACATATATAATTAATATCCCTAACCTACACATAGAGAGGCAATGTGGCACACTGGACAGAGACCTGACCTTGGAATCTGGAAGACCCAGGTTCAAATTTCACTTCTACCATATGCAGTCTATTTGACTTTGACCCTAGGTAAGTCACTGAATCTTTAAAAGCCCTAGGCAATTCTTTCAGGCTATAAACTTCAGAGAGTGGTGCTAACCTGCATTGGTAGAAGTTCTTCACCGAAAGAACCTTAGTATACAATCAAAATTACAGATTTGATCTTCCCTCCCTGCTAAAAGAAGGAAAAGAAAAAAAAAACCTACACGTAGCACACAATATATAACACTATAAGCTGGAGTAGGCATCTTACACTGCATGTAAAATATAAACCACCTAAACATTCTATGATTTTCTACAAAAGACAAGAATCTCTGAGTCT
This sequence comes from Vombatus ursinus, assembly GCF_900497805.2. Classification (NCBI taxonomy): domain Eukaryota; kingdom Metazoa; phylum Chordata; class Mammalia; order Diprotodontia; family Vombatidae; genus Vombatus; species Vombatus ursinus. Next base: position 10,889,647 of record NW_020940358.1, read on the forward strand.
TGTTTTCAAAACAAAAGCCTTTTCGGTGAATGTTATTTTAGCCTCATCGTGTGCTGCATCAACAGTACATACATAATTCAAAAACCCTATATTTTCAATTATTATGAGTTGCCCAAACAAGAGAATTTTTGTGGCTGCTCAATATAACCAGGTAATCATTAAAATCTTGCTCGTGTTGACATTTTCCTCAGTTCTGAAGTGAAGTTAAATTTTCTTGGTAGTAAATGAGATCTCATGGGGAAAAAATGGTTGGAAAAAAGATTTAAGTAGGCTTTCCACCAGGCAAAAAAAGAAAGGAAGGGGAAAAAGGAGAGAAATAACCTTCAATTTTACTACTTGTTTTGGAAGCAAAGTCATGGCCAATATCCCACTGAGATGAAAATTATTCCAAGCTGGAAGATTGGTACCATGAATCTATGTGTCTGTGAAAATGTACTGACATTATGATCTCACTAATGCATGCTAATATCCAGTGAAAATTGACTACATAACCAAAACCATCAGGCAGTGTTGCCTAAATTTTCATATCTGTATTCTGATGTGATCTCATTATTACAAAATTAATTCAGACCCTTGTAGGATGTTTTGAAATGTCTTCCAGAAATAACAAAACTGACAGCCTGGTAAATCATATTTCAGTGACACCTTAGTGAAAAGTCAGAGGAAATCAACTTGATCTTCTTAGATGAATACTTCACTATTCAGACTACTTCTTGCCTTTAGATACTTTGTCTATAAAAATACCACCTAACTATCTCAGATCCAGAGAGTTGTCAAGTTTCACAGTTCTTCCTTGAGAATAACTGATTTCTGATTACATGTCTAGGTATGTAAAATATCTTTCCTTCCAAATTAAGTGACAGTATTTGTTCTACCCAAATTTCTCTTCCTGGCCCTCAACTTTTTGTTGAACTGGAAACTTAAGAAAATTTATTTCATTTCCAGTTTAAAAAAGTTAAACATTTTAAATTCCATAAATGATATCTAATATATAACCATGTTATAGTAGATAATGAGCTGGTTTTGGAATCAGGAAGACCTGAATTCAAGTTCTTCCTTAGACACGTACTACCTGGGTCACTCTGGTAGGTCATTTATCTTTTTGGAGTCCCTAGATAACTCTCTAACACTGTAAGTTTCTAAGAGGAACTCCCTATGTTAATCACAGGTCTAATACACCCCCCCCCCCAAAAAGTATTCCTAACTTTGGGAATCCAAAAGGGTTTTGTACATCCAAAATCAGATGATAAAATCTGGTTAGCTCATAAATCTTCCCTTTAACCCAATAAACGGCACTGCATTTATTTAGACACTGTGTGGTAACAACAGTCAGTTAGCCAATCAATAAGTGATTTTTAAGTACCTACTATTTACTTGGCACCATAAAAAAATGATGGAGATACCAAGAGGCAAGAATCCCTGTTCTCATGGAAATCACAATCTAATGGGGGAGGGGGCAACAAATAAACAAATATATACAAATGAACTATATACAAGATATGTAGAACATTGAGAGAGAAGGCTCTAGAATTAAGAGGGGTTGGGAAAGGCTTCCTGTAGAGCAGACCTGCACAACATATGGCCCTCAGGCCACTTGCTGCCTGCCAAAGGATTTCAGGCAGCCTGCTAAAAATGTAGGCTTGCCACTGTGCACTCTCCTATTTGTTACGTGACCCATGGCAACCAACCATCATCAGTCTAACCTATCTGTGGTCCGAAGAAGTTAAGCTTATTTTAATTTTGGCCCCTACCTACTATCAAGTTGTGCAGGTCTGCTGTAGAGCAATGATGTCAAACTCAAATAGAAATGAAGGAGGGCCACTGAACTGTACATAAGGATCTCTGCAGGCTGCATGTTAGTTTTAAAATATAATATTATCTATGTTTTACTGTATTTTATGTTGTTACCTATTTCCCAAATACATTTTAATCTTATTATAATGCATTCAGGAGTATTGTTGGTCATGTGTTTGATCCTCTAGAAGATGAAGTTTTAGTTGGGACTTAAAGAAAGCTAGGGAAGCCAACAGGCAGAGATGAGATGGGAGACCATTCCACACATGAGATATGGTAACATCCCACATCCCAAGATATGACAACAACCATGTCAATAAAAAATACACAAATATACACACACATACACACACATACTCTGTGTGTGTGTATGTGTATTCATCCAAAGGTTCTAAAATATGTAAACCAATCCTCTCACCCATTCCCCATGATGATAGTCTATTTTTTCCCCCACATTTCATCCAGAAAGGTAAAACTCAGTCTAACTTCATCCAAGTAACTTTTGTATAGTAATGCTTCCTGCACTACTTAGCTTTGCCTTCTCTCTTTGAAATGCTGAGGGTCACTTTATTCGTGGAGTACTATCTTTCAAAACAAGGCAATGGTTTGACAGTTTTTTTGGAAGGAAAGCTTAGCATGACTGTACCAAAAAGATGCTCTAGAGTGGTGGCCAGTTTGTGTATTTAGTTGCATATTCATAGTGTTGCTTTCTGACTCTGAAGGTTTAGAAGCTCATCATTTTAGAAGTCAAAGGACACAGCACATGAATCATAATGCATTTTCTCAACTCGAGAACTTGTACCTTCACAGTGACCTGTGTCTTCTCAATCCACAATATGGAATATAAGACTTGATGGGTTCCCCCTCCCCTCCTCCTGATATTGAATATGGTAAGTTCCTGATTTTCAGTCTCTGGATATGAAGTTTCATACTCTTCTCAAAGGAGAATATATTGACAAGAAAAGCTAAAATGCATTTGCAAAGAAAAACATGATGACAGTATATGCATTTAAAAGCATCCCTAATGGAATAGATGCAGGTGCTTTTTGGTGTGCTAATACAAAAAGAAGGCTTCTGGTTAGACACAAAACAAGTGAGAGGAGCACTGCTTTTCCAGTAGATATTTTTTCCTTCCATTAAGAAGGTGTGGTCCTCATTTATAACTTCATGAGTTTGTTAATACAAACAAAAAAAAAGTCTTTTTCAAAGACTGTTCCTAATTGTTGTGTCTGTCTCCCTGATTCCTCAGCTGAACATTGAGAGGGACTGGGACCAGATTCAAGATTTATTCCTAGACTGTGTGTGTTTGACAGGGAGAGGCAGGGAAACATCGTGAAGATGGTGTGGGAATATTGTAAACAATCTTCTTCCCTGAAATGAAACAGATATTTTCAAATTACCCCACGGAGGAAACTCTATGTCCTCTTCATCTTTTTAACACTAGTACTTAGCCTAAGGGCATACTTTACAACCTTCCTTATCATTCATCTTCTTTTCTAAGGAAACTTTTTTTTTTTCCTTCAAGCATACAGGCTTTCTTAGCCATTCCACAGAGTGAATTCCATCAACCTAATTCTCTTAAACAGTACTGAATAATGTCTTTCTTTCTCATTCTTCTTCTCATAGTCAAAACTAATTTGAAGGATAATGATTGCTCACATTTTTTTAGTGCTTTAAAGTTTGTAAAATTCTTTACATGTTATTTTAGAACACCTCTACGAGAAAATTGCTATTGTCTTCTCCATTTTACAGATGAGGAAACCAAGGGTCATAGAGCTGAATGTCTTGGCTAAAGATAAATAACTCATAAGTTTGAAAGGCAATATTTGAACCCAGTTCCTCCTGACTCTAGATACAGTATTCTTGTCATTATACCATGTTTAGCTCCATGAGAAAAGTGGCGGTAATGTGATGTAGCATAAAGAATGTTGGATTTGAAATCAGGAAAGATCTGCACTCAAATGCTGTCTCTTATACTTACTAGCTGCGTAACCATAGGGAAGTCACCTAACCACTGAGCCTCAGTTTCCTCTTCTGTAAAATGGAAATATAATAATACCTATATTATTGACCTCGCAGAGTTGTGAGGAGCAAAAGAAATGAATTTGAAGTTTTGAAAACCAGAAAATAGAAAGTTACCTATTAGTCTAATATTAAAAGAAGGAAAAGCTATTGTCAACTATTGTTAAGAACAAGTTACACTCAATTCTTTTGCTGTAAAGTTTGTTATTTCTACTTTACTTTAAATCTTATCTTTAATAAATATCTAGTATCTTACAATGGAAAGGATTGATGTTACCTTTACAGGAGGACAATTTGACCTTATACTCAAGTTAGTGACATTTTTAGAAATTAACACTGAGATTACAATATCCTAGGATCATGGATGTAGAGGTAGCAGTGATTTCAGAGGTCATTGAGGTCAACACCCTAATTGTAGAGACCTCTCAGAAATCTCAGAAATTAGTATTATAATAAGTTGTCATTAGAACTACTTTATGTAGCTAGGCCATATTACTCTTATCCTGTGTGAATTGGTCTCTTATTGCTCTTTCATTTTGAGAAAATAGTAGGAAAGGTTTATGAGTTGTTCAGGGAGGACTAGCACCTCTGGTATGAGGGTTTGTTGAGCCTTTTTCAGGGATGCTCGTCCACCTTTGGTGTCTACCTATCACTCTACTCTGACCTGTGACCTTAAGAAGCTGTAGCATGTGCAGTGGCCATACCCTGATAAACGAGGTTGAGGGTAACCGACAGGCCTCAAACCTAACAATGAGTTAGGCGTATGTCTACCCCAAGTATGTGAAGACTTCCCCAGTAGAATGGGCTGATGGGAACAATTTGCTTCCATGGCCAAGAAGGCAGCTGAAGCAGGTGTTGTGGAGTGCTTAGCGCTTGGTCAGACATGGAAGACACCAAGGTCATACCCTGCATCCTGGAGCATCACCAGTCATCTTTACTTTTGTCTTCCCCTAGACTTCAATGACTCTGGAAGATAAAATGAGGCTAACGACTTTGCCCAACTCTGTCTTACTGAAATCCAATTCACAAGCAAGTCAAGACATCACTTGTGATGTCATTGGTCCTCTTCAAAAACAAACAAAAAAAACCACCAACAATAATCAAAATGACAAATCATCCTAATTTCAGATGGCATCCTTAGGCAACCTCAATGCTATTAATAATAGATCAATACTACATCACCCTAGGAATTAGAATTTGAGTTAGAATATGTGATTTTTATGGTTAATCCACTTTGCAATCATTTATTCATTCAATATTTACTGAGCATCTATCAGGAACAAGACTCCATGCTAGATTCTTTGAGGGAAATCAAGGTAAATGAGACATGCTTTTTGTCCTCATGGAGCTTATATTCTCAGTAGGGAACTGAAGGAAACTTTGCAGATTAGAAATCAAAGCAAACCATTGGGGAAAAATAATTTGTACATCTTAAATGTCACCTCTCATTTTTCTCTTAGTCCCTTTCTTTGCTGTTTACATTTGTATTCTTTCTGGTTCTTACCTTACTTTTGAGTTTGTATCCCTTTGTTCCTTGGCCAAAAGGAGTCAGGTTTTGGCTTATGAGCTTTGCACGAAGCTATGACAAATTCAGCAATGTGGCTAATCTGAAGCCAACCTAGACAATTTGCCTCTTCTAGTGAACATTTGTGTATTTCCCTCACATCTTCACAAACTTGCTCTTTTCCCCAAGTTATTTATGTAGTCAGCTCTTCCAATTAAAACAAAATGTGCTAAGAAAGAACAATTCATTGTGGGTGAACATGGAAGAAACTAACACCAAAGGCCAAATGTGTCTTACAAAGCTTTAAGAAGCCAATTAATGTCCTCTAATGAATTCTTAGATGGTACTTAACTAGTCTGAATTAAAAAAAAAAAACTTTATGAAAAGTAGTCCCTTCCCTCAAGAAGCTTACATTGGATGACAGTTTGGATAAGCAGAAGAAAGGAGAAAAATCATTCCAGGGAGGAGTAAGATAGGGATGAGACCACCGTGACTAAAAGCTTACTGTCAGAAAAGAAGACTGGTGTGTTCAGTGGATAGGGAAAGAATTGTCTGGCTTGAGTGGATGATTCCTTCATTTCCTCATCTTTTAAATAGGCATGATATGGCTGTTTCTCATGTATCATCACATTTATTTAAAAGTTGAAGAAAATGAGCCTCGATGTAGTGAAATGAATTACTTAACATCAGATAACCGGTAAATACCAAGATAAAATCCGAATACAAGATTTTTGGACCCCTAGCCCAGCTGTTCTTTCCATGTTGCCTGTCCTAATACCTAAATTCCTCATTGATACCTACACTTTGTAAAAATCTGGAGATCTCATAAAATGGAATGCACATAAAGGCATTACCCAATAAATGGAAGGGACAGTTTGGGTTTCTGGGTATATTTTTTGTTCTTTTTGTAATATGAGTTTTAAAAATGATATCCTGTGATTCGTTGTTCAGACAGACTACCTTATTCCCTCTTAGCCCTAAGAGTTCTTTGAAATGATGAAGATCTTTGATTCAGAAAGCAGAATAAGTCACATCCAGAAATTCTTAAAGGGACATTTTCTGTGGAAGACAAACTAGAAGGAAGAGCAGGAATTACCAAAGTTGTGCAGGAGCAGTTGCAGCAGCTCTGGGCATGCTGTCTCCAACCCTAATCCAGAATAAACAAGCTATTCTTTCCAAAAGAGTTAAAAGCACAAAGGGAACAATTAAAAGCAGAAACCGGAAATAAAAAGGATTGAGCTATAGCAGAGAAGGGGAAGATCAAGGTGAGCTCTCCAAGCCTTTGGACGAGAAGATGCAGGCTGACACTATTGTTTATATTCACTTATTCAAGGACTGAGGTAAGTTTCCCCCCAAAGATCTACTTTTTCCCCCCATTTTGCTCTCCCTATTATTGTCCATTAATATGCTCTCATCACTTCTTTTACCTAGACATTTCCTGTTTCCTGATTTTGGCATAGACATAAACAGAACAGGTTTTCTCGAGATAGATGAACTTCAAATTAGTACAGAAAGCCAAAGCTCTGTCTGAATAGTAAAGATTTCTTAAGTAGGGTTTCTAAGTTATTGTGGTGGGACTCATAACTAGCCATCTTATAAAAACTCACTAGAACAGCAATGAAAATGACCAAATGTGCCTGAAGGACATCATGTTGCCCTTGGCCTAAAGGTAAACTAGCTGTAGTAACAGGGTTTGGCTAATTAAATTGATGCCTCTGATATCAGAAAGGAAAAGGACAAAGGTGGAAGCAATAGGGGCCTAAGTGAGATAGATAAAGCCTAGATGAGATTTAGCTGTCCCGCTTTCAGGAGGGAACACAGAGCAGAAGGCATCAAGTATAGAAGTACGCTGGTAAATGTTTAAACATCGACGTTCCAAAAACTTTTAAAAAATGCATGCATAACACAACTTTAAGTTTATTCTTTATTAGTAACATCTTCTCTATCACTTTCTTAAGTCTACACAATCCACAAAACAATAAAGCAAGCCCTGATTTAAAAACATTTGTTAATTTTCTGAGGTGTAAATGCTCACATAAATTGAACAATGTCCTCTAAAGAGCCAGTGCAAGCTGACTGTGGCACACTCCAATCAAATGCCTTCTATGGTGCTGCTTACCAATTCATATTATGTACAGGTTTGTCTCCTTAGTGGATCTTGAGAGCAAGAATCACGTCATGGACTTATTTTAAAAAAAAATTGTCCCCCAGCAAACCAAGAGCAACAATTGGCTTCTGGAAGGTATTTATTGAAAATTCATCTAAGATATTGAATTTAACCTGGCATAATGGGAAGTCAACTCACAGTTTCTTAGGATTTATGAGTCTATCAGGGTGGATGCTCTTTCTAATGATGCAGAATCCAACCCCTTCTCACCTTAATAGAAGTTCTTCATGAGTTTCTGACACTGGGAGGAAGTGGGAGAGAAACCACTACCCAGAGGCCAATCTCAGGAAAAGAGCCTAGAGGAATTCAATAATGCAGAATAAGGACACCACTGGCCCTGTTTCCAAAACCTTTCTAGCTTAACAGGACCTTCTAGTTGCAATTTGAACTTTTGAAAATCCAAGGTCAACTTCATACCACAAGGAGATGCTGGAGGACAATGCCAGTGGAAGCACCCTACATATAATTCTTTATTACCCACTTAGGCTGACTTCAAAATGGAGGCATTGTGAAAAGTGCCTCTGGCAGAGGAAGGGCATTGAAATGTCTTACAATAATATGACAATGAAAAGTGATACTTAAGAGAAAAGTGATAGATGCGTGTTTTCAAAGATGCATCCATATAAATATAAATATAAATATAAATATAAATATAAATATAAATATATATATATATATAAAGATGTTTTCATGGGATAAACATCCTGTTGGGGGCAATACACACAAGAATATTGCCAGAGTTTTTTAGTAGTATAGAGTTTTCAACATTCTGCAAAATTACACTATAGTGTCATCATTGTAGAGGTAGAAGGGATCTCAGGGAATCTAGTCTAACCACTACATTTTACAGATGAGGAAACTGAGGCCTAGGGAAATTGTGTGGCTTGTCCAAGGTTACACAGCTAGCGAGTGCCATGATGCTACATTTCAGTAATCAATCTTCAAGTCCCTACATAGGCGATAGCAAATATTAATTTTGGAGCTCAAAAGATACTTTTTTTTCATCCCTAGGACCCTGAAGAGAAAATAAAGGAAAAATCAAAGCAAATCCATAACACAAACAAGCAAAAAACAAACACAAAATGTCTTTATTCACATATGCTTATGTTTATTCAAAATGTAAGTTTATTTATGTGGTTTTGCCTATACAAAATATGTTTATGTTTATACAAATAAAAAAGAACTAAATACTTGGACAGTTTCTAAGTAGTATTGCTTTATTATGAACCAACTGTGAGGGAAGGTCCCTGAGAGCCATAGCATTCCTTTGTCCAAGCTTGCTTTTTGTCCATGGGCTCACAGCACTGTTCTCTCTAACTGGAGATGTTTCTACGAGCAAGTTGTCCCAGTCTGGGTGCTGTGTTTTACGCCTAAATAAAACACACACACACACACACACACACACACGAAAGCCATACATAAAAGGACCCAGTTGGGTCAGGACAAACAAGCCCAGTTCTTTTAATACTCCCCAGGAAATATCACATTGGCAGCAATCAGAAAGTAATGCATCTATCACATTTTAATAAGGCATATGGAGTACAGAAGCAGGTGGCACAAGGACAGTGAGGGGAGTGAGGAGGAAAAGGGAGGTAGATGGTATAGGGAAGAGATGGGGTGAGAGGTAAAGGGGAACATAGAGTCACTTATGTCACTATGAATTGGAGTTGAGAACACTTGGGTACCTCCCTGGAGGTGGAGGAGTGCTTGAGGGATAGGGTTTCAGGTTCCCCTTCTCATAGGCTTCTGATGAGAGGAGCACTAACTCATATCTGCACCACTTTGGGGGTCACTCATTAACATATAAATATCAGAGCAAGTTTGGGGTTCCTTAATTTGTATAACTTTTAGCTGGCTTTACCACACATCTGAAACTTATCAGCAGACTGAGGGGTCGTTACTGGCACCAAGGGGCTATTATATTGGTGCGTAACTTCCTTCTGCTAATTTAACACATAGTCTTTGGATGTGGCCTTAATTAATACACAATGCAGGTTACTGTTTGTTTGTTTGTATGTTTTTTTGCAAGTGACTTCTGTGTTCTCCTACACACCTAATTCCTATTTATCATTACCTTACACTGGCTACTTGAATACCTACTTATAATGCTAACTGGTGAGTGGTTGGGGGTACCAACCATAACAAGATACAATTTCAAACATATCCTTTGAAGAATAATAATGATTATATCACATATGTAAGTATAAGATGAACAATCTTCAGGCCTGTTGAGTCTCTCATTTAGTGTCACTCTGCCAGTAATGTATCAATTATTCAAATGCCACAGTAACTTAAATGTTGTTGATTCTTTATCTCTGGGTACCAGGATCACCACAGAGGCTACTTCTGCCTTCTCTAGGGCACACTTTATGCTTTCTTTCTCCCCAGATTGAAATCAGAAAGAATCTCCACCCCTAGTATTATCAGGAGTTGGGATAATAAGTACATCCTGGGCATGACAAACTGGACAAATTAAAGGGTGGAGCTTGTCAGTTCCACTACTTCACTCATATAAATAAAATCTTAGAATAATAGAATTTCACAGTTAGGAGGGAGCTCCAGGGCTATCTATAACATAATCGTGTAACTTTCGACGTTACTATGGAGTGTCAGGGTCTCCATGCTCTTTATTCAGGTAATTGAGTTACATGACAAAACAACAGGTTGTCCCCATAATCTGATGGACCAGGCTGAAAGTGAAAGGGCCAGATTCATATTAATTCTGCCTTTGTAACTTTAGTTTTGGAATACATGAAGGACTTATGAATGTGACCCTAGTGAGGGTGGAAAAGAGAGAGACAGAGACAGAGAGATCGAGAGACAGAGAGATAGAGACAGAAAGACACATCCATAGATGCTCTGCACATTCATAATTCAAATTAATAGACACAGAGAAATATACATACATTGGTTGGCCATTGGGCTTTATGAAGAGTAAAATTAATTTTTTAAAACACAATTCATCATGGGATAAAGGAACCTGCTTACAAATAGGTACCTCTCTCATCTGGCTGGAGGGATGGTAAATAAGAATACTTCAACATGCAATCTGCCATCATCAATCAGAACAATCTATACCTTTTGTCAGTCCCTCTTGCGCTCCCCCAACTCCAACTCCACTTACTTAGTTTCCCCTTTGCCTTGCAAAGAGAAAATTGCAATGTTGTTCAAACTGCTGCATCAGTTATCCTCCATAACTCTTCTTTACTCACACCCCAGTAGACCCACTTCAGCTTCAGTCACCCACTGGGTGCAGGCCTGCTTCCCTTTTTCCTTTCCAGATTTATTGTAGCCAAAAGATCCAAAAACAACTATAAAAATGGTAATTATGAAATGAAATAAGAAAGCATAGTTATACACATTAGCATCTTGCAATAGAACAGTAATCAAGGAATTTAACACTAGGTTCACAGAGAATAACTGGCTTCAGGTTCTTGCACTGCAATTTAGAAGTTATATCACCTGGGGCAAATCAAAGGATCACTAAATCATAGAATTTAGAATTGCAAGAGGAAAGGAACAAGCATTTATGAAGTGCCTACTATGTACCAGACACTATGCTAAGCACTTTGTAGCAATTATCTCACCCACACAAGAACTCTGTGAAGTAAGTACTATCATGATGTTCATTCTATACTTGGGAGAAAGAGGTCACATTTGAACTCAGGTCTTCTCTTCTTGACTCCTGGACCAATAATCTGTGTCATCTAGCTGCTGATTATTGATCATTTAATTCAGCCACCTGATTTCACAGATGAAGAAACCTCATGAGACTCAGGCAATTTCAACTATGTAGCATACCTGAAGAGTGATTAGTAAATGTAGCATCATGACACTCACTAGCTGTATAACCTTGGACAAGACACATGATCTCCCTAGGCCTCAGTTTCCTCATTGTCCATTGTTACCTATTCTATAAGTAGCCAAGATTTAAAACTAGTTCTGGAGACCCCCAAATCCAGGGTTCTTTCCACTCTACTATGCCTTCCATTTATGCTCATGCCATTACCCCTGTTAGAATTTCATCTCCTTGAATTCAGAGACTGTTTTTGTTTGTTTTGATTTTTGTAATACCAATACTTAACACTGTGCCTGGCACATAATAAGTGCTTGTTGATATATATTGTTCTATTGATATTTGTAAATAGAAACATAAAACTGTTCTTTGGATCTCTGCATAGATAAACCTGCTTGATTGATTAGCTGACACATTAATGAGACATCTTCATTAATTTCTTGCATTTTCTCAAGTATTCCTCCTAACTTCTCAAGTATTTATTCCTTTAAATTCCATGCACTTTTATTAAGCTCCTACTATGCCCAAGGCATTGTAGCAGGCCCTGAGGAGTGATAGATATGAAAAAAAAAAGACTTCTGACAATCATATGAAATTTAAGTGGGTGGGATAAAAGAAAATAAGAGTCCAAAAGAAGTTCATTCTTTGCCTTAGTAAATTTTTGTATATGTATTTACCAGCTTTAGTCTGCATGATTTAAAACAAATAGACAGAAGAAAAAAAAAGTGGGAGAATGAGGTAGGGGGAGGAAACAATTTAAATGTGAGGCAATCTGGAGGCAGAGCCATGGTGTAGAATTAGAAGAAAGCAATAAAGCCCAATTTGTCCCCCAAACCCTGCCAAACAGATCTAGAAAATGCACTAGAACAAATTCTGCTGGGAAAACCAAGGGGAAAAATGCATTAAGAGTCATTTCTCCAGCCCAGGTTTTTATTAGAGGCCATTAAGTATGAGAACATGCGGGACTGGCTTGAATTGGTCTTGCTCCAGCATCCAGGGAAAGGCTGTGCCCTTAGGCAAGAGGAGGTCCCAGACCTCTTTCCCAGACCTGGGCTCTCACAGACCCAAATATGGACACTGGGACAGGAACAGGAAAAAGCTGACAGATTTGTCGCCTACTTCCCAGGTCCAGGTCACAGAATCAGGGCTGAATGGGAACTGTGCCCGAGGGTAACAATCCAGGCTCAGAAGTACAATAGACCCTGGGCTGTGTACTGAGAAGGGAGCAAGCTGAGAAGAAGCAGATCAGACATGGTGGAATAGATCCCAGCAGTAGAGCTTGGTCCCAGTTCCAGTTTCTAGCCCAGTCTGCAGCCTACAAAGGAATAATCAGGTATGAATCACAAACTAAAGGGAAACCTACATCTATCACCCTAATCCAGCAGAGTTTCCCGGCTAGCTAACAGTGGCTGAGCCTAGCAGCAGTCAACTGTTCCTTAAACACAAGTCAGTAATTTGCAGAACTCAGACAAGGGGGTCAACAATCATACTCTGCCCTAAGTCTGACCACTTTGGGAGCACTGAAAGCTTGCATATACCTAGCCTCAGGGGGCCCTAAGAACCTAGCAAACCTGGAAAAACTAAACAATCAGTAACACCCCACCCCATCAACTGTAGGACTAACCAAACTGTTCCTCCAAAAGTGTGCAGAACTTAACCCTAATATCAAGTCTGAAGTCCAGAATGAGCAAATAAAAATGAGATGATGTGGTAGAGTCAAAAGGAGGATAGATGTGGAGTCTGAGCCTCCATCTCCTCTTTTGTCAAATTAGGGTATTGCTCTAGATCTTGGGTCCATAAACTATGGCCCACAGGACAAATTTTAAAATGTAAACATCATTTTTAGCTTTGGGATGTATAAATACAAGTGGTGAACAGTATTTGACCCACCTGCATTAGGTTGCCAGCCCCTGTTTTAAATAGTCTAAGGTTTTAGGATCTTCTAGTCTAGGACAAAAAGTAAACTTTTTTAATATGCTTTTAAAGCTCTTCACAATCTAGTCCCAATCTATCTTTCTAGTCTCAGTGGACATTACTCTCCCTTTCTTCCTCAATCTGTGATCCAGACAAACTGAGCTTCTCTCTTCTCATCACAAACAACACTCCACATTCCATCTGCATGCCTTTGCGTTGACCATTCCCCATGCCTGTAAGATACTCTTTCCTTACCTTTGCCTCTTAGAGTCCCTCTCTTTCTACACAGCTAAAGCACCACCTTCTTTCCTGATTCTCCTCCACCCAACAACTTTTAACGTCTTCTCTCCTTATCTCCTATTTCATTATTTATTTAATTATCTATCTATCTATCTATCTATCTATCTATTTATTTACTTTATATTTCAGCTACATGTACTTAGGCATGTACTTCTTGTCTTCCACATTTCAATGTAAGCTTGTTGCAATTAGGAATTGTTTCATACTTCGGATTCCTGGCACAGTGCCTTACACATAGGCATAATAAATATTTGCCAATTGTTTGATTGCTTTATTCTTCTGACTCTACTTCTACTTTATCAAATAGGTAATTGGCACATGGATTGTAAGCATCATTAGGCAAAAGTGGATATCTTAATATCATTCAATGATCTCCAAAGTATGTAGCTGGGCATGTAAAAGGGCAAATTCTCCATGGAATTAAATATATTTATGTAAATGAATTAAAAAGTGCTTTGAGTTCAACTGGTTTTAAACATTAAAAAAAAATAGCCAAGATCTATTATTGTAGGTGTCAATACTTCTAGGTCACTTTCTCTGTAACACTGAAATCCTCATCTTTAGGAGTGGCAACACTAATAAGGAAGCAAGCTCTGTGATATTGATTTTTCTACTTGGGTACATAGGAGGGCAAACAAATACTTGCACACACTTCCTCAGAAATTTCTGTTTCAGGTGAAATAATCACTGAAAACACAGTGCTAGAAGCAGTTGTGTACAGGAAGATAAGGGGAATATCAAAGTCAGCTTTTCTCTTCTGCCTAGGGGCCTGTTGCTCTATTATGAATGTCATTCATCTTTTATCAAGGGGAATGCTTCAGAAAGTGAGATCCTAAACAGACAGATTAATTTGTTGAATTAAGACTTGAAAAAGATTTCATCTTAGCAGACAATGGAATAGATTCTTGATTGTTTTTTTTATTATGGTAATTTTTATTTATTTATTTTTTTGTTTTCAACATTTACTTCCACAAGATTTTGAGTTCCAAATTTTCACCCCATCTCGCCCCTCTCCCCACCCCAAGATGGCATGCATTCTGAATACCCCTTCCCCTAGTCTGTCTTCCCTGCTATCTCTCCCTCCCTTCTCTTATCCACTTCCCCTTCAATTTTCCTGTAGGGCAGGATGGATTTCTGTATCCCATTTCCTGTATTTCTTATTTCCCAGTTGCGTATGAAAGCTTTTTTTTTAAACATGTGTTTTTAAAACTTTGGGTTTCAAATTTTCTCCCTTCCTCCCTCCCCACCCACTCTCATTGAAAAGGCAAGCAACTCAATATAGGCTATACATGTGCAGTTATGCAAAACACTTCCATAGTAGACATGCTGTGAAAAACTAACTCTATTTCCCTTAATCCTATCCCACCCCTCCATTTATTCTTTCTTTTGACCCTGACCTTCCTCAGAAGTACTTGCTTCTGATTACCCCCTTTCCCAATCTGCCCTCCTTTCTATCATCCCCCTACTCTCTTGTCCCCTTTCCACCCCCATTTTCATGTAGGGTAAGACAGATTTCCATACCCAATTGAGTGTGTATGTTATTCCCTCCTTAAGCCAAATTCTATGAGAATAAGATTCACTCATTCCTTCTCACCTTCCCCCATTTCCCCTCCGCTGTAAGAGCCTTTTCTTTTCTGTTTTTTTTGTGAGATAATTTACCCTGTTCTACCTCTCCCTTTCTCCTTCTCCTAGTATAATCCTCTCTCCCCCTTTTATTTTATTCTCCAGATATGACCCCTTCATTTTCAACTCACCCTGTGCCCTCTATCTATCTATATCTGTATATACATATGTATAATTTTTTCCCCTCCAACTACCCTAATACTGACAAAGGTCTCATGAGTTACAAATATCATCGTTCCATGCAGGAATGTAAACAGTTCAACCATAGTAAGTCTCTTATGATTTTCTCTTTCCTGTTTACCTCTTCATGTTCCACTTGAGTCTTGTATTTGAAAATCAAATTTTCTATTCAGCTCTGGTCTTTTCATCAAGAATGCTTGAAAGTCCTCTATTTCACTGAATGACCATCTTTTCCCCTGCAGGATTATACTTAGTTTTGCTGGGTAGGTGATTCTTGGTTGTAATCCTATCACTTTTGCCCTCCAGAATATTATATTCCATGCCCTGTGGGCCCTTAATATAGAAACAGCTAAATCTTGTGTTATCCTGATTGTGTTTCCACAATACTTGAATTGTTTTTTTCTGGCTGCTTATAATATTTTCTCCTTGACCTGGGAACTCTGTAATTTGGCTACAATATTCCTAGGAGTTTTCCTTTGGGGATCTCTTTCAGGAGGAGATCAGTGGATTTTTTCAATTTCTATTTTGCCCTCTGGTTCTAAAATATCAGGGCAGTTTTCCTGGATAATTTCTTGAAAGATGATGTCTAGGCTCTTTTTTTGATCATGGCTTTCAGATAGTCCAATAATTTGTAAATTCTCTCTCCTGGATCTATTTTCCAGGTCAGTTGTTTTTCCAATGAGATATTTCACATTGTTTTCTAATTTTTCATTCTATTGGATTTGTCTTGATTTCTCATAAAGTCACTAGTTTCCAATTGCTCCATTCTAATTTTTAAGGAAGTATTTTCTTCAGTCATCTTTTGGACTTCCTTTTCCATTTGACCAATTTTGCTTTTTAGGACATTCTTCTCCTCATTGGCTTTTTGGACCTCTTTTGCAATTTGGGTTAGGCTATTTTTTAAGGTTTTATTTTTTTCAGTATTTTTTGGGGTCTCCTTTAGCAAGCTGTTGACTTGTTTTTCATGATTTTCTTGCAAAACTCTCAGTTTTTCCTCTGTTTCTCTTACTTGCTTCTCAAAATCCCTTTTGAGCTCTTCCAAGGCCTGGGACTGATTTATCTTTTTCTTGGAGGCTTTGGATGTAGGAGCTTTGGCTTCATTGTCTTCTTCTGGTTGTATGTTTTGATCTTCTTTGTCCCCAAAGTAAGATAATATAGTCTGACTCTTTTTGTGCTATTTACTCATGATCCCGTCCAATTAGTTGAGTTTTAAACTCTTTGTTAAGGTAAAAGTCTGCTTCCAATGTGGAGAATGTACTGTCCCAAGCTTTGGGGGTTTGTGCAGCTGTTTTCAGAGATACTTCTAGGGACCTGAAAAGTGTCAGTTCTTCCAAGGTGCTATGGTAAAGGGTGAGGAGTTTCCTTTCTACCACCACAACAAGTTCCATGACACCAGTGTTCTTCCTTGCCCCAGGACTGCCCCTCAGAACTGTGACCCAGATCCAAACACTGGTAAAGCAAGAGATTCCTGCCTCAGCATTGGCAAAGAGATCCCTGCAATCCCCCTCTGATCAGCTACTTGATTCCCCCTCAGTCTGTGGGCTGGAAGCTCAGGACACAGCCACTGCCCCGAGGGCATGCTCTGGACTTGTGGCTGAGACCTAGCTTCTTCTCTCACCACAGTCACAGACTTTTCCCACTGACCTTTTAAGTTGTCTTTGGCATTCGTGGGTTGAGAAGTCTGGAAACTGCCACAGCTGCCTGCAATTCAGTCCTCTGAGGCCTGCTCCAGGATCACTGTGGCCTGTGCACCCACACTACATTGTGCTCCTCTCCCCGCCTGGCGCGACATACCTTTCTGATCAACCATCCAGGTTGTGTTTGGCTGGAAATTTGTTTCACTCTGTCTTTTTGTGGGTTCTGCTGCTTTAGAATTTGTTTAGAGCCATTTTTAATAGGTTTTTGGTGGTGTTTAGGGGGGAGAGCTCAAACAAGTCACTGCTTTCCCTCCACCATCTTGGTTCCGCCCCCTCCTGATTGTTTTGGGCTACATATTTTCAGAATGACAACTGACACAATTGATATCAGTATTTCTCCACACTTGAAGTATTGTGTTTCATTTTGGGTACCACAATTTAGGGAAGATGTTGATGAAGTGGAATAGGTCCAGAGGAAGTGATCAGAATGGTTCATCAATCAATCAACAATCATTTATTGAATGCCTAAGGGTTTCCATGTGCCATGTCAAACACTAAAGATATAAAGACAAAAATGAAACAATCCTTGCTTTCTGAGACCTTAATGGTGAGAGAGTAGACACCATGATCAGTTAAAGGTACAAGTGATATTTAGCCTAAAGAATTAAAAAGAACTGAGAAGACTCATAATCTCTGAGTTCAAATATTTGAAAGGCTGCTTGGTAAAAGAGAAATTATACTTCTTTTGTTTGGCCCCAGGGGAAAGAACTAGGTTCAGTGGGTAGCAGTTACATAATGTCAGGTTTAAGCTTAAAATAAGGAAATGCCTCATAAGAAATTGGAGTTCTTCCAAAGTAGAATAACCTGCTCTTGGAAGTAGGAGTTTATCTGTTGAAGATATTTAAGTGGACTTAGGATAATTATTTGTTGGAGTTGTCATAGATACAATTGATGATCAGGTAGTTGTTGGACTTCATGAATTTTGAAGTGCCTTCCAAACTTGAGAATTTATAATTCTGTCTTCATATTGGGAAAGATAGAAGCATGGCATAATGGATAGAATGTTGGACTTGAGGAGATCTGGGTTCAAATCCTACCTTAGACACATATTTTATGTGCCTATGGACAAATCACCTAACCTCTTTCATTCTCAATTTCTCATCTATACTACCAATAATGATACCTGTAGCACTGATTTCACAAAGTTGTTATACCTTCCAAATGAGATCATATATTTAAGCACTTTGTGCATCTTTTCTTTATATAATTGCCAGTCAATATTTCCATTAGAAATGTTTATTAGGGAATTTAATGGCATGATAAATGAGCAGTGTGAAAGAAAGCACCAATCTGCTTCAATGAGTTCAGTGCACCCAGTGAAGACAAGCTCTACCACAGGGTTAAAGGAACTGGTGGTTATTTAGTAATTTTTGAGGAAATGGAGTACGATGGAGAGATGTGTCACAACACTGGGAAAAACAAATATCTATTAAATTTCCTAAAGGGGCAAAAGGGGAATGCATAGTATTATAAACTTACCAGCTAGATGGCAATTCCTGGCAAAATTTTATATGGACTATTAAGGGGACAGTGTATGACTCTTAGAAATGGAAAAAGTGGTCATTATGAACTTGCAAGTATTTTTTTAACATGCAGTTTCTTCATACAACCCTTCATAAAAATTAGTTGAAAGTTATTACATTGAATTAAGAATTAGTTATGCCAGAGTAACCTTATTTCCTTTTCTGATAGGGCTTCTAGCCTAACTGATCAGAGACAACTGGTGGCATACAGTATATAAACTTGGAGTCAGGAGGACCTGAGTTTAAAACCAGCCTCAGATATTTACAGGCTGTGTGACCATTAGCAAGTCACTTAATATCTACCTGTCTCAATTTTCTCAACTATTAAATAGAGGGTAATAACAGCACCTACCTTACTAAGTAAGGTTGTTGTAAGGATTAAATGAGATATCTGTGAAAGCTCTTAGCCCAGTGCCTGATACATAGTAGGCATTATGTTCATCTTATTCCCTTCCCTTTCTGATCAAGAGAATGCTATGGGAGGTGGAAAAAAGATGTCTGAGTAAAGGCTCAGAGTAAAAACTCATCTGAGCTATCCCCGAAGCTTCTCTAAATACCTTTAAAATTAATCTAAACAAATTCTAGAGTGGCAGATGGAGTAAAAAATGGAGTAAAACAAATTTCCAGCCCAAGCCAACTTAGAAGGTCAACAGAAAAGGTCTGTTGGACCAGGGTGAGAGAGGAGCACAGTGCAGCACAGGCCATGCCAGCTCAAATCAGGCCTCAGCCAACCAGGAACAGGCCTGGGGCAACTGAATCAGTGGCAGCAGTGGCAGTGGCAATTTCCAGACATCTCAGTCCATAGATGATAAGGGGGTCAGACAATGGGTCAGAAGGAGATTTGCAGGGGTCCCTTTACCAGGGTCAGGACTCTGTTGCATTGCCTATATTTGGATCTGGGTTACAGTCCTGGGTCTTAGTCCCTGTGCAAGAAAGAACACTAGCACACTAGAGTTTGCATCTGCAGGGGACCCTGGTCACAGTTTTGGGGTTGAAAAGAGAGCTTGTGGTTGCTCACAAACTAGTAACAACAGCACAGTAAACACACATCTCCCTAGATCATACTACCTTGGAAGAGCCAAAAACTTACAGGTCCCCAGAATTACATCTGAAAACTACTGCACAAAAAACCTGAAGTTTGGAACAGTGTACCCTCAACTTGAGAAGCAGAACCCCACTTTAGCATAGAGTTAAAAGTCAAGAAATAGGATGGAAAATGAGCAAAGAAACAGAAAAAAATTCTAACCACAGAAAGTTAGTATGGTGACTAGGAAGATCAAAACATACACTTCGGAGAAGACATCAAAGTCAAAATTCCTGCATCCAAAGTCTCAAAGAAAAAATATATATTGGTCTTAGGCCATGGAAGAGTTCAAAAAGAATTTTGAGAATCAAGTGAGAGAGGTAGAGGAAAAATTGGAAAGAGAAATGAGAGTGATGCAATAAAATCATGAAAAAAGTGTCAACATCTTGGTAAAGGAAGCACAAAAAATACTGAAGAAAACAACACCTTAAAAAACAAAATAGGCCAAATCGTAAAAGAGGTACAAAAGTCCAATGAAGAGAAGAATGCTGTGAAAAGCAGAATTGGTCAAATGGAAAAAAATATATATACAAAAATTCACTTAAGAGAAGAACTCCTTAAAAAGTTGAACTGACCAAATGGAAAAGGAGATACAAAAGCTCACTGAAGAAAATAATTCCTTAAAAATTAGAATTAGAAATACAGGAAAGTAAGAAGGGGAGAAAATAAGCAAAGGGTGGGGGAGCTGATAGAAGGGAGGACAGTTTGGGGAAGGTGAAAGGCAGAAGCAAAACACTTTTGAGAATGGACAGGATAAAAGGAGAGAGAAAGAGAGAGAGAGAGAGAGAGAGAGAGTGAGCGAGAGAGAAAGAGAGAGAGAGAGAGAGAGAGAGAGAGAAGGGTAACTGGAGAAAATTGGGTGGAGGGAAATACTTAATTGGTAATCATTACTGTAAAAAGAAATTTACAGTGAGTTTCTTTGGTAAATACCTCATTTCTCAAACATACAGAAAACTGAGTCAAACTTACAGAAACAAGAGCCATTCCTCAATCGATAAATGATCAAAGGATATGAACAGGCAGTTTTCAGACAAAGTAATCAAAGCTATCTATAGTCATATAAAAATACTCTAAATCACCATTGTTGAGGAAAATGAAAAATGAAACAACTCTGAGCTACTACCTCACATCTATTAGATTGGCTAATATGACAGAAAAGGAAAGTGATAAATGGCAAATGCTGGAGGGAATGTGGGAGAATTAAAACACTAATGTACTATTGGTGAAGTTGTATACTGATTCAACCATCCTAGAGAGCAATTTAGAAATATGCTCGAAGTGCTATAAAACCATCCATACCTTTAGACTAAGCAATACCACCACTAGGCCTCTATCACAAAGAGATTTAAAAAAAAAAAAAGGAAAAGGACCAGTATGTATAAAAATATTTGTAGCAGCTCTTTTAGTGGTGGCAAAGAATTAGAAATTGAGGGGATGCCCATCAACTGGAGAATGGCTGAACAAGTATGATTGTGATATAATACTATTATTCTTTAAGAAATGAGCAGGATGCTCTCAAAAAAAATTTGGAAAGACTTACATGAACTAATGCAAAGTAAAATGAGCAGAACCAAGAGAACATTGTACACAGTAACAGAAATATTGTATGATGATCTACTATGAATAACTTAGCTATTCTCAGAAATACAACAATCCAAGACAATGCTGTAGGACTTATGATGAAAGGTGCTGTTCATCTTTAGAGAAAGAACTGGTAGAGGCTGAATGCAGATCAAAGATTTTTTTTAAACTTTATTTTTCTTGAATTTTTTTGTCTTTGTTTTATTTCAGAGAATGACTTATGTTGAAATCTGTTTTGCATGATTACACGTGTATAACTTATGTCAAATTGCTTGAGTTCTCAATGAGGGGGAGGTAAGGAGGGAGGGAGAGAATTTCAAACTAAAAATTTGAAAAAAAATGTTCTTACGGGGAAATGTTGTACCTGCCCAATCTGCAGTAACTATATCCTGTTTTTATGTTACTTTTCATCTTTGTTTTTTTCAATCTTCCCAACCCAATTCAATAGACTATAAAATGTTCAGCTTTTGTAAAATGTTCAGCTTTTCCTTGGGTCAGTGAAAGGCTTGGCTATGGCAGCTATTAATGTATCTGTAATTTGACCATTCCCTTACAACTCTAAGGAATAAAGAAAGCAATGGCTAAACAAGAAAATATAGTCCTGGATCAATCTGTCATTATAATTACTATCATTTCTACCACTAAAACAACTCTTATTTTCCTTCTCTGCACTTCCATGCTAACCAAGCCTAGTTAGGGTCTTCATAATTTCTTGCTTAGATTATTTTAATTATTTTAACTTTAATAATAATTTTATGACTATATTGTTATATTTTAAATTATTGTGCTTAAAGTATGCGATATTGAGAAGCTACCTTTTCCTATTTGAATCCAAAGCTTCTATTCCCCCATCCAAATCTGGCAGGGGGTTTCTTCATCCTAATATACATGGAGCTGCTTTTAAGTTAACCCAGAAAACCAAAACTCCCCTTGACCTCTTGAAACCTTTACCTGCTTAGGAGTTTTTGAGACTTGAATCATGATACTTGACTAGTAAATGTTAGTTTTATTTATGTTCTTTCCCTTATCTCCTTAATTGTGGATTTCTTGATTTATCTTACTATTTTAATTGCCTCTGTCTGGTCTTCTTGCCTCTAGTTTATGCCCTTTGCAATGAATCCTTCACATCTCCACCTGAGTCTTCTTCCTAATTCACTTCTAAAATCACTTCACGCCTCTAAGACCTTCAGTGGTTCCCCAATTGTTTACAGAATAAAGTGTAAACTCCTAGGTCAGGCATTTAACATCTTCTATTTAACATCCAACCTTATCTGATATGATTCCTTTTCATGTATTTTATATTCCAACCAGACTAGGCTGCTTTTTGTGCCTGTTTTCATCCTATCCTTTCCCATGCCTATCCTATGGTTTTGACTGTTCCTCATTTTTGGAAGAGATTTCCTTCACATTCATGTTTACTTAAGTCCTTTCTTTTCTTCAGAGCCCAGCTCAGATGGCAGTACCTCCATGAAGTTGTCCATGAAGTTATTCCAGGTAAAACTGACTTATTTCTCTTCATGTTTTTCATAGTGCTTTGCTTTTCTCCTTTACACAGATTGTATTTTTCCTTATAACATTGATAATGGTATACTTTACTCCTCTCTCACTTTAGATTTCATATTCCCAGCAGCAAGCACAGGACCTTTTATATGATGGGTAATTAATGTTTATTGAAATGAATTTGACTCAACTAGAACAACTTGAAAGGTGAAAGTTAATGGAAAAGGGTGACTCTAATAACAACTGTAGAGATCTATTTTTGCTGTGTTTTATTCAACATTTTTAATAGGGACCTGAATGAAAATATGGTTGACATGTTTATACAAATTTCAGATGGCTTTTAGTTTAGCTAATATATCTGATGACAGTTTAGGATACAAAAAATAAACCAAGATGGAATATCAGGTAGAAGTTAAAAAGATCCAACTTAATAGGAAGAAATGTAAAGTCCTAAAGTTGGGCTCAAAAAATCAATTTTATAAGTATAATATAAAAGGGGGCCATAACTAGAAAGTTCATATGAAAAAGACCTGGCAGTTGTAGAAGAGAGCAAACTCAAAAAGCATCTATTATATGATATGGCAAACAAATACTAATGTGATATTAGACCATATTAATAGATAACAGTATCCAGGAAAAGGGAAATGGCAATTCAATTCAATACCACCTGCTATGTGAAGCCTTTCTTAATCTCCCTTAATGGTAATGTCTTGCCTCTGTTGATTATCTTCCAAATCTGTATGTGTACATACGTATATATATTGTACATATATATATATATATATTGTTTGTATATACTTGTTTTCGTAATTGTTTTCCCCATTAGAACATGCATTCCTTGGGAGTAAGGACTCTTTTGCCTTTCTTTGTATCCTTAGAAAATTAGCAAAGTGTCTGGTACACAGTAGGTGCTTAATAAATGTTCATTATGGTTCATTTGAGAATGAATAACAAAAACTGTAAACAAACACAATCAATGATTGTGAAATTTCTCCACTGGTATTCAGCAGTATGTGGGTAGGAATAATTTTTTTTAAAAAGGCAAATACTAATGAATGTTGATGGTGGAGAAGTCCTGCTCATCAGATTTTATTTAAATTGATGCTGAACACATTTTAAAAGAGACATTATCACCAGGACAACATCCCCAGCCCCCCAATAAAAGAGGAAAGGAAGGAAGGAATTAAGGAAGGGAAGAAAGAAGGGAGGGAGAAAGGAAAGAAAGAAAGAAGGAGCAAAGGAATAAAGAGAGCATTTATTAAATGCCTGTTATGTTTCAGTCACTATGCTAAGTGTTTTGCAAATATCTCAATTGTTCTTCAACATAACCACAGGCTGCTTTTTTTTAATTATTTGTTTATTTTGCTAAATATTTCCAAATTACATGTAAAAGAATTTTTAACATTTTTTTAAATGTTGATGTCAGAATTCTCTCACTCCCTCCCACCCCTCCCCACTCATAGAGAAAGCAAACACTTTTTTTTCAATTATGCATGTAAGGTCATGCCAAACATATTTCTATATTAGCCATGTCGCAAAAGAAAATGCAAACAAAATACAATAAAAATAAATAAAGTTTAAAAAAATGATTCTTTAATCTTCATTCAGAGTTCACCAGTTATTTCTCTGGAGGTGAATGGCATGTTTCATCATGAGTCTTTGGAACCGCCTTGGATCATTGTCTGTGATAGTAGCTAAGTCTTTCACAGCTGATCATCTGTATAATATTTCTGTTACTATGTAAAATGTGCTCCTGGTTCTGCTCACTTCACTTTGCATGTTTTCATATAAATTTTCCTAGATTTTTTTTTCTGAAATCATTATGCTGTCATTTCTTATAGCACAATAGTATTCCATTACAATCATGTCATAGAGAGTTGGAGCCAAGATGGTGGAGTGGGAGTAGAAACTTACTTGAACTTTCCCAAATATACCTCCAAACAATCTTAATATAACACATCAAATCAATTCCAGAATGGCAGAACCAACAAAAAGGTGGATGAAACAATTTTCAGGCCCAAGACAACTTACGACTTAGAAGATTGACAAGAAAGGTCTGTCTCACAGAAGAAGTGGTTGGCCCAAAGTGCCTGCAGGTATGGAACCAGCAAAGGCCTTGGAGGTGGCTGCATCCAAAAAGCAACAGCTTTGGGAGCTTTCAGCTGACAGATATTAAAGGGGTTGGTTTAACAGCTCTAGGGTGAAGAATATTGTTTGTGGTCATTTGCAAGGTCAGAAGCCTTAATCTCATTTCTAAGGCAGAAAGGAGTACTAGTACTTGTGACTGCAGAAGAGCAGGGGACCTGGTCACAGTTCTAGAGCAAAAAGGAGAGATGGTACCTGTGACTCCAAGTGACTACAAAGAATGAGGGCACCTCCTGGGTAATGACCAGAGCACAGACCAGGAAAACAGTGATGACACCTCTCCTTAGATCATACCACCTTCGAAGTGCTGAAAATCTACAGATCCCCAGAACTACCACTCTAAATGACAGCAAGAAAACCTGAAGCTTGGGAAAGTGCCCCCTCTGCCCTGGGAGCAAAGCCCAGCTTTAACATAAAGATAAAAATCAAGAAATAGACTTGAGAAGATTTAGGAAGACTTACATGAAATGATGTAAAGTGAAATGAGCAGAACCAGAACAGTGAATACAGTAACATCAGTATTGTATGCTGATCAATTGTGAATGACAGTTACTCTCAGCACAGAAATGATAAAAAAAAATTCAAAGTACTTATGATGAAAAATGCTATCCACCTAAAGAGAAAGAACTAATGATGTATGAATGCTGATTGAACCATACTCTTTTTAAAACTTTCTTTCTGGCTGCTTTCAATATTTTTTCCTTGACCTTGGAGCTCTGTAATTTGGTTATACTATTCTAGGAGTATTCATGTTAGGATCTATTTTAGGAGGTGGCCAAAGTATCCTTTCAATTTCTATTTTACCTTCTGGATCTACAATCAAGGCAGGTTTCCTCGATAATTTCTTGAAAAACAATGTCTAAACTCTTTTTTTTTTCTTTTTTCTTTCTTTCTTTTCTTTCTTTCTTTCTTTTTCTTTTTTTTTGGATCATGGCTTTCAGGTACTCTAATAGTTCTTAAGCATATCTTTCTTTGATCTATTTTTCAGGTCAGTTGTTTTCCAATGAGATGTTTCACTTTTTTTTTTTAATTCTTTGATTTTGATTGATTGTTTCTTGATGTCTCGTGAAGTCATTAGCTTCCATTTAACCAATTCTAATTTTTAAGGAATTATTTTTTTTGGGTGAACTTTGTACATCTTTTTCCATTTAACCAATTCAACTTTTTAAGTTTTTTTTTCTTCAGTGAATTTTTGTACATCATTTCTCATGTGGCTAATTCTGCTTTTTAAGGGATTCTTCTCTCCCATGGATTTTTGTGCCTTTTTTTTTTACCATTTGGCCTAACCTGCTTTGTAAGGTGTTATTTTCTTCAATATTTTTTGTGCCTCTTATTTGATTTTTTAATCCTTATTGAGCTCTTCCAGATTTTTTTTTTCTTGTGCCTGATGCCAATTCACATTATTTAAGTCTTTGGATAGAGCAACTTTGACTTTGTTGTCTTCTTCTGAGTTTGTATTTCAACTTTCCCTATCACCATAGTAATTTTCTTGTTGTTTGCTCATTTTTTCAGCCCATTTCTTTTTATTTCTTTTTTATTACTAAAACTTAAATACATAATAAGAAAAGAAAAAGAAACATACAAACTTAAATATTGAAACTTAAATGCAAAATAAGAAAAGAAAAAAAGCATGCCATGTTCACATCAGAATATAAGAGAGAATTCAAATATATAGCAATAAATTTCCATTTCAAGAAAACCTGTATAATAAATACTACCTATTACGTTGAGAGCTATGTTTACTTTCCTTCCTTGTATATGTATTCTTTTGTTCACTGCTGTGCACTTTTTACTTTGTTCTTTTTCCCTCTTCCCCCCACCAAGAAGGTTACAATTAAGTGTGAATATATTTATGTATAGATGTATACATGCACATATACATATGCACACATACACATATATATACATACATACATATATATATACACATACATATATACAAAAAATATAATTTCCCTGACAAATTCTTCTCCTGATCTTTGTTTTTATGTTTGTGTGTATCTCTTATTTCCTATCCCTCCTAACTCCTTTACTTTACCATTACCCTCTACTTTACCCTCCTATTACTTAATCTACCCCTCCTCCAAGGACTCCTCTATTATCCTTCCATTCCCATTAATCTAAACACACTTCTATACCCCTTTAAACTATTCCCTCACTCTCCCCTCTAAGTATTTCTCTCCCCTTTCTATACCTTTAACATTTTATTTCTTTCTGGATTTAGAAGGCTTTTATATTCTTCTAGATATATGTATTATTCCCTCTTGAACCCATTCTCAATGAAAGTAGGTTTCCCAAACTTACAGCCCTCCTCCCTCAACTAATTCCTCCTTGTTGGAGCTTCCTTTCACACCCCATTTGTATGATAATTACTCTTTTTAGCTCTTTCTAAATGGTTTTGCTTTTTAAAGTCATATCATGCTCAGGTCTATCTCAATCTTTCTTACAAAGTACCCAACTACTAATAGCAATCTTAGACATACATTTTACATTTTACATATATAAAAGGTAAACAGGCTGTCCTTATTGAGTCCCTTGTAATTAGTCTTTGGTACGTATTTTATATTTCTCTTTGCTCTTATATGTCAAATCTTCTGTTAAGTTCAGGATTATTTTTTTTAACAAAGTCCTGAAAGTCTGATGGTTCATTAAATGTCCTTTTTTTTCCATTCAGGATTATGCTTAGCTTTTCTGGGTACAATATTTTTGGCTCGAACCCTAATTCTTTTGTTCTTCATTATATGCTGTTCCAAGACCTGTGGTCTTTTAATGTCACTGATACTAGGTCTTATGTGATTCTAATTGTGGCACTGCCATATTTTTTTTTCTTGTTGCTTGTAATATTTTACCCTTGAGTTGGGGTTTTGGAATTTTACTGTAATATTCCTCATAGGATCTCTTTCAGGTAGTGATTAGTATTTTTTTTCCTATCTCTACTTTCTTATCTTGTTCTAATGCTTCAGGACAATTTTCTTTAGTTATTTCTTGTATTATTGTATCAAGATTCTTGTTTTGATCATAGCTTTCAGGTAGTCAGATTATTCTTGTTCTCTCTTCTTTATCTGTTCTCCAGATCAGTTATATTTCTTATGAGATTCTTCACAGTCTCTTCTATTTTTTTCATCCTTTATATTTTGTTTTATTATTTCTTATAACTTTTATCATAACTTCCCTGGCTTCCCCTTTCCCCATTCTGATTTTCAGAGTCATTTTCTTCCTTAAGATTCTGGATCTCCTTTTCTAATTGGTTGAATTTCTTTTCATAATCTTCTTATTTTTCTTGGATTCTTCTTTTTTTTTTAGTTTTTCTTCAATCTCTTTCATTTGATTTTTAAAGTCTTTTTTAGGTTCTTTTATGAATTATTTTTGGGCAAGTGACCATTTGATATTACTCTTTGGGGTGGAAGAGGGTTTCATTGCTTCCTCTGAAGACAAACCCTAGTCTTTTTTATTCCCAGAGTAACTCTCTATGGTTGGATTCTTTCTCTTTTGCCTCTGCATTTTTTTTATTTGTAATATCTGTAATCACCTCTAGTCCTAGGGTATGGGAGGAGGTGGTGGTGCCTCTGGCCTCAGATCCTCCTTCAGTTCTCCCCTCTAGCCTGGAACCTAAACCAAGACCTCCATCCTCCTATAAGTTCCCCCAGCTAGCAGCATCCCTGCCCCACTGCTTCTGCACTCACTGGGTGTATGCTGATTCCTTCTTGCCCCTACCACATCTCCACAATACAGCTGAGTCTGGTGTTCTTTGTCAGCAGAGGTTCTCTTGATTTTCCCTGATTCAGATGCCCAAATTCCCTCACTGTCCCAGGAGTATAAGTTCCTGTGGCTGGTGCTGAGACAGCCTCCCTACCTAGCTAAACCCAAGGCCTGCTGCTTATTGTTTAAGTGGATTTAGGAACTAGCCTGGAGATGTTTACTCTTCACAGGGACTAAACCTTTGTCCTGAGATTTTTCTTAGATCTTCTCTGATTATCCCAGGAGGACCCCTGTTCTCCTATTCTTATTTTTTTTTTTAGCAATCTACATTTGCCCTGAGGCACTATTTCATCTTTTTTGTTGGGGGAAATCTTGAAAGATTGGAATTTGCTGACCTACTCTGCTATCTTCCCAGAATCCTCTACTACACTATTTTTTGACTTTTAACTTCGTGTTGAAGTTGGGCTCTGTTCCCAGGGTGGAGGGGTGAAGAGTCCCAAGCTTCAGGGTTTTTTTGCAGCTATTTTTAGAGCTAATTCTGGGAGTCTGTAAGTTTTCACTTCTTCCAAGGTGTTGTGATCTAAAGAGATGTGTGTTTACTACTCTCCTGGCCTGTACTCTGGTCTGTGAGTGACTACAAGCACTCTTTTCCACTCTGGAATTAGGACCACTCTGGAATTGCTACCCCTATGTAGCCACAAGCTCTGGTGTGCTAAAGCTCCTCTTCACCCTGGGACATTGACTCAGGACTGTGACCTGGATCTACATATGGTCTTTGCAACAGAGTCCTGCACCCAGTGCCAGCAAAACAAACAAACAAACAAACAAAAAACTTCTGTCACCTCTTTCTGATCAGTTGTACCCTTACTATCTGTGGACTAAGAGCTCCAGAAGCCAATAAGGCTAATTCAATTTCCACCAAGGTCTATTGCTATCTTGCCAGTGGTTACCTGCACTGGACTGTGCTTCACTCTCACCTTGATGTGACAGACTTTTCTTGCTGACCTTCTAAGTTGTCTTGTGCAGGAAAATTGTTTCATCCCAATCTTTAGTGGGTTCTGCCACTTCAGAATTCATTTTGAGACATTATTTAAAGTAGTTTGTAGGGGAATTTGGGAAAGCTCAGGCAAGTCCCTGACTTTTCCATCTTAGCTCCAACAAGCAGAACTTATTTAAAAATGCTGAAAATGTTTTACATGTAATTGAGAAAAAAAGAAAATTAAAATTAAATGGGAAAGTAAAAACAAAGCAAAATTTGCCAAATAGAAAAGGAGATACAAAAGCTGAATGAATAAAATAATTTCTGAAAATTTATAATGGGGTGGCAGTTGGTGAAGTTCCAAGATGACTGGATGAAAGCTTGCTATGAAAGCTATTGATCGGGCAGCATTTGGGGAGATCATACCTAAAAACCAGAAAGTCATCACTAATGAATATCATACGACCAGAATGGCTACCCTGCCTGAGAAGCCCCAAGTGATCAACTGGGCTTACTACAATGAAAATGTGGCCAAGCCTGGCCTTGTGGATGAGTTTGAAAAGAAGTTCAATGAACTGAAGATTCATCTGCCAGAAGATAAATTCACTGCCCTAGTGGATAGT
The DNA here is from genome assembly GCF_900497805.2 of Vombatus ursinus. Classification (NCBI taxonomy): domain Eukaryota; kingdom Metazoa; phylum Chordata; class Mammalia; order Diprotodontia; family Vombatidae; genus Vombatus; species Vombatus ursinus. The sequence goes on from NW_020940358.1 coordinate 10,919,778, forward strand.
GAAGAACAGGATGATGCAAAAATTGTTGCTGATTTTGTGAAAGCTTAAAATGCTAGCATTGCAGAACTTCAGAAAGAGATGGAAAAGATCAAGAGTATAATTCTTTTTAAACAGATGACCAAGACTTTCCTCAAACCAAACTGGACAAGAAGAAGTATCCCTATTGGCCCCACCAGCCAGTTGAGAACCTCTAAAATTTGGCCTCAGAGGAAGCTATGGCCCTCCTTTCACATGTTCCTGAAATCTGAAATAAAGCAATCATACAGTCCTAAAAAAAATTATAATTGGAAAAGTGAAAGATAATAACTCCATGAGACATAAAGAATGATGAAATAGAGTCAAAAGAATAAAAAAAATAGAAGAAAATGTAAAGTATCTCATTGGAAAAAACAGCTGACCTAGAAAATAGATTGAGGAGAGATAATTTAAGAGTTATTAGACTACTAACTTAAGAGTTATTAGATTCAGTCTGTAATGGAAAGAACACAGAATTCAGAACAGAGATGTCTAAGTGCCAAGAAGAATCTACTGCTGTATTGACATACCAAAATAGATTGCAACTCTTCATCTTCATTGTATTTGATTTTTATCCATGTTGTTTTATAAATCCTTCAAAGAAAATTCTTTTCATTCACCAGGGACTTCCTTTAATTAATTTAATATCTTGGGGTTACAGTATAGCATTCATAGTGTCTATCTGTGGTTTCTGGTTCTTGATAAATGAGAAGTTTTCTTTCTTTCCTTCCTTTCCTTCCTTCCTTCCTTCCTTCCTTCCTTCCTTCCTTCCTTCCTTCCTCCCTCCCTCCCTCCTTTCCTCCCTCCCTCCTTCCCTCCTTCTCTCTCTCTCTCTCTCTCTCTCTTTCTTTCATATTTATCCTGATCACATAATTTATGCTAGGTGAAGATTATATTAAATAATGCTAGTACAGTGATGAATATGAGGAGGATGGTAGTTCACATCCACAAAGGTTTTTAGTTTACAAAGTCATTTCCTAAAAATAATATGATCAGATAAATAGTGAAAGCATTACTATCTTCATTTTAAAGATAAGGAAACAGCTTGGTGGCATATTGGGAGGGGGTATTTAGAGTTAGGAAAACTTGAGTTTAAATCTCACCTTGAAACTTTACTAGATGTGTGACCTTGAACAAGTCACTTAACACAGCCTATACTTTCCTCACCTGTAAAATTGGGATAATAATAGCACTTATATCAAATTATAGATGTGAGAATCAAATGTTATGATATACGCATGGTCATTTGCACAATTTAAAGTGTTATAAAACATACATATACATTCACATATATTGGTCTAGAGCCTCTAGAAATCTCTTTCTGCCTCTTTAAAGTGCAAATCATAATCTGGGGAACTAAAGACATCTGATGGGGGGGAAGTAATCCCATTATTCTATTAGTGGCAAATTGTTTGTGCAATCTTAGATATCCCTTCCATGTGTCTGAGACAACCTAGCATGGCAATTCAGTGCTTTCTTCCATTTTAGTCAGTGTTGATAATTCCAGTTCACAGAACACTTTGAAAATGTGCTTGATAATAACGTTAATGGGATAACATAAACTCATGATTTCTTGGTGCTCTCTGCATGTTGCAGGAAACTGTTTGATCAAATTGCTGACCTGTTGAGAAAATGTTTCTACTCTCACCAGGTCACTAATATTCTGTGGGTCGATTTCTTCCTTGTTCTCTCCGTGCATCAAAGACCTGACACCACATTCACCATTTTACTGAATAAAGTTCAAACCCCTCAAGTTCAAGTCCCTTACATCAGAGAAAATCACAGCAAAGAAATGAGATTCTCTGTGTGCTGGATATTAATTTTCTTTTGTATCAGGACTACCAAAAAGAAGAAAAAAATAGAATAGATTAATTACCTATGCTTACTTTGGAAACAGGAATTTTTGAGTCTTGAAGGTGATATGGGGGTGCAATCCTATTAAATTTACACCAACAAGTATTCATTAAACATCGGTTAGTACAAAACTCTTCTAATTCATAAGGAAGCAATAACAATAGAAAGCACACTAGCTCTGGGTTCAAACCTCAGCTCAAACCCTAATCTCTCTTGCCTTCAATTTCCTTATCTGTAAAATGAAGAAGTTTTACGAGATGGCTTCTGAGGTCACTTCTGACTATGGATGTATAATTGCATGATCCTAAGAGAAGAAGATATGGAAAGGAATAAGATATAATCTTTCATGTCAACCTGGTAAGGTTATAAGAGAGAGGTTGGCATTCTAATACCTTCATGGAACTGTGGTTTCACCAGTACACTTCCTCTCCTATCAATGCAGATCAAAAATCAATGATGCCTTAGTAAAACATTTTGTGTTTTACTTTTGTGACCCAAAATGTCATTACATGGTGGTCAGTCTTCCGGTAGTGAGCCTTTCAGATTGTTTTGCAAGATGACATCTAAGGCTTCTTCCTATTCCAAAACTGTAAATCTACATTCCTAGTATTCCTTGACTTAACATAGTTAAATTTATATCCCTGAGTTCATATATTAAGCATTTCTAATTTGGTAGGATCTGTGAAAATGTATTCTGTTAATTTAATCTTAGAGAACTTAAGTTTACTTTTACATCAGGATCAGGCAGGCAGCTAGGTGGTATAGTGAATAGAGTGCTGGGCCTGGAATCAGGAAGACCTGACTACAAATCTGGTCTCAGACTTATCTGGAAAATAACCCAGACAAGAAAACAACAAATCACTCTAGTAACTTTGCCAAGAAAACCCCAAAAGGGATCACAAAAAGTTGGACATGACTAAAACAAAATGACTAAACAACAGCAGGATGAGGCATCAGAGCAGGACTTTAGTAGAAGAATAAATGTAAGAGAAGCATGAGGAGAGGTATAGGTCAATATGGAATAGGGTAAGCCCTATTTGGATTTTGTGTCAGGTCTCTCCTGGGTCTCTTTCTACACGTCTGATTGCCTCTTCCCAATACCATTTTCTGTATCATCATCATTCATGTTTTACCCCCTAATTACAGGTGTATCACACACAGGGTTCTGTCCTGAGTCCTCTTCTCTTGTCTTTCTTTACTTTCTTTATTGGTGATCCCATTAGCTCCTAAAACTTCAACTATCATTTCTATGCAAATGAATCCCAAATCTACACATCTCAAATCGAACCAAGTCTCTCTATCTATATCTAAATGCACATACACATAATCATTACAATAATACAAATTTGCTTTAAAAAAGAAAGAGAAGAGAGCAAAAGGAAAGAAAATAAGAGAAAATCACTAAAAGGCAGATAAAATGCTGAGAAATGGCCATGACCAATCTTGGTACCAGAAAATAAATGAAGAATTATCTCCCTTGGGGATGATGGCTATGGCAGGTTCCTTCAGTAATGTATTGTGTTTCATTCAATAATACCTGGTGTCTCTTGGTTTGGCTTTAATTGTTTTAGTTTGTAATTGAGGAGGCCTCCTTTGGTTGTGGTGGGAGGGGTAGTGTTAGCAGAGGAGGTTAATGTCAAGAAATGATGATGATGCAAGAAAAAAGTCAGTAAAATGTTTTTAAAATAATTTTAATAACATATTACATAAAAAGATAAAAAAATACTGGGAAAACATGGTACGTATGAATACACAGGAAAAGATATACTATGAGATTTCATAACAAAAAGGGATCACAAGTGGCTAAGGGCATTAGAGAAGGCTTTAGGGAAGAGATGACTCCTTTACTGGATCTTCAGGAATGACAAGAATTTCAAGAGGTAAAGATGAAAGCAGAGTGACTCTAGGCATAAAGACCTGAACCAAGACACAGAGGTCACACTTAAAGATTTTTTGTATTCTCAAATGACTTTTCATATTTTTTATCTATGTACAGTTTGCCACAAATATATATTTTTTCCAAGAATAAGATATCAATAAGTATGTAAAAGTCAGTATTAAACCACATGCCCAAATACAAATGCAAGAGACTAAAAATGTGGAGTTATTTTTCTCTTTCAATGTGCTTCCTACCTTAATGATAACTAGTTTTTCACTAGATTGGATGGTTATTAAATCTTCTTGAATCAAATGCTAAGAACAAAGATAAGTATTCATTAAAACAATCCAGAACACAATAAAGAAATAACTGTTCCTTAGAAATAGAATTTGCTGTAGAATTCTAATGATTCAAACAGGTTGGTGTTTTGTTTGAGAAAATGGGAGGGAACCATTAGAATTGATTGATCAGATGGATATTTAGACAGCTGCTTCCCCACCCACTGACCTATTATCTCCTAATACTGAAGCTATTATTGGGAGACTTGCTGTTTATATAGATGTAGACACTGACTGGTCTAAGAGAAGAAAGAGGCAACAAGTTAGGTATGCTAATTTTGGATGTGTTTATATCCCCCACATCACAGTCAATTCAAAGGACTCCAGGAAATGTCTGAATGCAATTGTAATTACTGTAATTGAAGACTTATCTTCTCCGGTTCTGCTTACTTGCTACTACTGTTAATAATCCTCTTTGAGAAAGATTACAACTTTCATTAGGATGGAGCAAAACAAAGCCAACCTTGATGATGTACCCCAGCCCAGATCCCCCAAGCAAGTATTATTTGAGCATCTTTCTGGAGAGAGTCTGTCTGCATGGAAAGAAGGGCAGACACTGTGGGAGAAGTGTGCAGAGTGCAAAGGAAGCAGCGCAGATTAGGGTTTTGTCAGGTTTTGGATCTCTGCTTCTCTCACACACAAAAATCAGAGTTGGAAAGGACCTCAGAAAATGTTGATTTAAGCTCTGAATTGAACAAACATGCTCTTCTGGAATATATGAGCAAAAGTCACCATTCAGCCTTTGTTTAAAGGTTTCCCATGAGAGAGATTCCCTCACTTTCTGAGACAATCAATCAATTAATCAGTTGATACATATTTATTGTACCAGTCACTGAGCTAAGTGCTGGGCGTACAGAATCTAAATTGAAAAAGTTCCAGACCCAGAGCTCTATCCATTTTGCCACCTAGCTGCCCATTTTGGATATACTAGTATGTACAAAATAGAAAAAGTCAGTCAAAATACATTTGTTAAATATAAACTATGTGCTAGGCATTGGCCTAAGTTCTGGGGGGAAAAAAGGCAGGTAGGTGTCAGAGGTGAACCTGTGTTGAACTTGGAGTCAGGAAAACATGACTTCAAATCCTGCCTCAAACACTTACAAGTTGTATGATACTGGTTGCATCATTCAATCTCTTTTAGACTCAGTTTCTTCATCTGTAAAATGGAAATAATAATAATAAGACCCCCCTCACAAGGTTTTCATGAGGATCAAATGAGAAAACTTATGGAAATCATTTGGCTAACCTTAAACTTCTACGTATTATTATTAAATAGATACAAGGTGAAAGGACTTGATTTAGTAGGATAAAATGCTCCTTTAAAAACTCTCTCCTGATTCATTCAACCAAATCATTTAAGATTCCTTGAAAGATCAGTCAATCAGCAAACATTTGTTATGTGACAGACACTCTGTGAGGCAGTGGGAAATAATTCTGTTCAGTGACCCTCTATTCATAAATATCAGGTAAGGTATAAAACAAAGAGATAGATGTGTGTGCACCAAAGGTGTCTGTCACTAGAATGGAGATTCAGCAGAGAGGCCAAGTTTAAGAATTCCCTATGGGTGGGGCAGTTCTCTAGATATTCCTGTTTGCAGTTGGCATTTTGTTGGTTGCACTCAGCCCTGGAATAATGCAGAGCCTCTGGAAAGAGACCTGAAGCTACTTCTGGCAATCCAGGGAAGAAAGAATAAGTGAATGAAGAAGTCTATCCCATAGATTATATCAAATTGTGCATTTGAGATGGACGGTTGGACCCAAAGTTATACAGGAGGAAAAGAGTAGGTTAGGTTATCTTCAGGAAAATGCAGAGCTCCTTGAATGACCTTAAGATTCTCATAGGAAAAAAAAAGGACCATCCTTTTAATTTCTTAATACATAAATTCTCTCTCTCTCTCTCTCTCTCTCTCTCTCTTTCTCTCTCTATTTCTCTCCCTCTCCCTTTCCCTCTTTCTCTCCCTCTCCCTTTCCCTTCCCTACCCCCAACTACTACAGAGTATGGAACACAGAGCAGACTTTGAATATCGCATAGCAGGTGATGAAGGGGTATATGGTGGGTAGAAAGAGAAAGTCTATTCTGCTTTTGGATTTTGGATTGCTTTAAATTACTAGAAAGTTTTTATTTACACCAAACCTAAATTTGGCTCTTTGCAACTTCCACATCTTATCCCTAGTTCTGCTTTCTGAGCAGAGTAGATAAAATCCTTCCTCTATATGAGTCCTTGGAATACTTGAAGACAGTTATCATGCCATCCCAAAATCTTCTCCTTTCTAGGTTAAACATAACCAGTTCTTGTAATCATCCTCATAGGGAAGGAACTCGAGGACTTGCACTGCCCTATCTACCCTAACCTACTCTAGACATTCTTCAGTTTACAATGTCTTTCCCAAAATGTGATACCTCTCTCCCCAGCAGTATTATAGGACATGTTTAACAAGTTCTCCATATATAAGCAATGCAACATTTTTCTTTTTATATCCATTATTTTTTTCCAATTGCATTTAAAAACTATTAACATTCTTTTTAAAAAAAAAACTCTGAGTCCAAAATTTTTTCCCTCCCTCCCTCCCTTCCCCCTTCATTGAGAAGGAAAACAATTTGATCTATATGTGATATCATGCAAAACATATTTCTATATTAGCTATGTTATGAAAGAAATGCAGACCCCCTAAAAACACCAAGAAAAATAAAGTAAAAAATATACTTTTATCTACATCCAAACTCCATTAGTTCTTTCTATGGAGGTAGATAGCATTTTTCATCTAGTCCTTTGGAATTGTCTTAGACCATTCATAGAATGCACTTTTAAGTGTAATCTGCACTTTTAACACTTTGTCAATCACTTTCTAGTCTATAAATCAACAAAACTATAAATCAAGTCATGATTTGTAGTGTTTGCTGGTTTCCTCTGTGTAAATGCTCCTAGTGAAAATTTAACCATCTGTTGTTTCCCAAAGAGGCTCTAGCACATCCCCATCATACTCGTGGGCATGAGCTGCAATGTTCCTAGATTAGAGTACTGTATAATTTTCACTTCTATAGTCTTAAATGTGGTATCTCTCCTAATGTTGCCCAAGATCTAAGGGCATCAGCGGGCTTGAAAGAACTGATAAAACATCCTCTACCTTAGAAACTTATATTCTAACAGGGTTAGCAGATAGGTGGTGCAATGAACAGAACACTGGACCTGGAGTCAGGACTACCTGAGTTCAAATACTGTCAGACTGTTTACTAGCTCTTTAAGACATACAACCTATTTCCTCATGTGTAAAATAGGGATAAAAATAGTATTTACAACACCACCCTCCTCACGGATTATTATACTGTTTAAATTAGTTAACCTATATAAAGTGCTTTTAAAACCATAAAGTGTTACAGAAATGCTATTATTATAATCGCTCAAAGAGATCCAAACTTTTTTTGCATCCTTTTACCAGATAGAGACTGCAATCTCCCTGATGGTTTAGTAGGGAGTTTCATGGACTACTATGTGCATCATCTAGTGATGAATCTTCCCAAATTTAGCTTCTTTGATTCTCAGACTAGAGATGCATATACATATCATTGCAAGCTTCTACTTTTAGTCTTTCCTCAGGGTGACCTGCCAGAGATTATACACTGTTAGCCTAACTTGTGCAAATCTAGGGTCACTTCAAAGCTACTATGGGGTATTAGAGGATTATCTGAGTAAAGATTTGAAGGAAAAAAACGGACCTACTTAATTAGCCTGGGAATAAGAAGAGTAAAAGAGAATTTCCATTTAGTAGACAGGGAAACTGAGACTTATGAATAAATATTTGAAAATTGATGCTATTAGGAATTATATCTAAGAGTATAGAAAAAGATGTCTGTGCTTCTTGATCCAGAGATTCTGTTACTAAGCATAATCCAACCATGAGGTAAATGACATAAAAACAGGTCCTAGGTATATATAAATATTGATATTTGTGCTTTAGCTTGTAACAAAAAAATTGAGAACAAAATAGTTACCTATCAGCAGAGGAATGGGTAAACAAACCGATAGTTGAATACAATTGTGGAAATAGTGTAGTAAAAAAATTCTTGATTTTAAAGTTTCAGAGAAACATGCAGAACATTATAAAGGTCAATGCAGGGTAAAATAAGCAAGACCATAAAATCTATATCTCTATCTATAATTGCAACAACATTATTATGCATAACTTCCAAACTATGTAACTATAGTGATCAGACTTGGTGGGAGAGAAGAGTTGAAAAAAATGCACCTCCTTCCCTTCAATGCAGGAAGTAGGAGCCTATGGATACAAAAACGTACATTTATTGTCAGAAGCAGTTAATATTTTGGATGATTTTGCTGGATTTTCTTTCAAAATTTGTGTTATCAAAGGTGGCTTACTGGGTTAAGAGGCATAAAATATATGCTTGGAAATTAATGTGATATAAAAACACAAGCCATAAATAAGTTTAAGTAACACAAAAAGTAAAAGAAAATTTTAAAGGTATGAAGTGAATGTTACCACTAATTTATTGAAAAATCTATCATTCACAGAATAACAGAATTTCATAGTTGAAAGTTACCTCAGCTGCCATCTACTCCCACTCACCCTCAAAGTAATCTCTGCTAAAAATCTACCTGTCACGTGGTCATCCAGCCTCTGTTCAAAGGCCTTCAATGCTGAGAAACTCATCACCTCCTGAAACAACCTGTTACATATTTAAGCAACTCTAATCATAAGAAAGTATTTCCTGACATCAAGCCAAGCCAAAATTTGCCTCTGCAACTTTTCCTATTGCTCCTGTTTCAGCCCTCTTGGGCCAAACATAAGTCCGATTATAGCACCCTTTTAGTCTTGTCTTCTCCCATTAGAATGTAAGTTCCTTGAGGACAAGGACTTGTCTTTGATTTTGCTTGTATTTGTATTCCCAGTACTTAGAACAGTACCTGGCACACAGTAATCTTTAATTAATGTTCTATCAAATATGATCTAATTCCTCTTCCTCTTCAAATGTTTAAAGGCAGCTCTTTTACCTTCCCTCTTCCCCAGGCTTTACTTTTCCACATCCCCAGGTCATTAACCAAATTAATCAATGAAGCAACAAGCATTTTGTCAGTGTCTACTATATGCCAGGTCTGTGCTAGGTGCTACAGTTAGAGATACAAAGAATAAAACAACCTCTTCTCTCAGGGATCTTATATTCTAACAGGGGAGACAAGTACGTATGTAGAGAATAAATAGAAAGATAGTGCAAATAAATAAAATGTAATTAAATACAAGGTAGTTAGAGAATGAGGGCACTCACATTTGGGGGATCAGTAAAGGTTTCCTATAGGATGGTGATTGAGCTGTGATTTTATTATTATGCCTCTAGGACTTAGCATATTGCCTGGTACACAGCAAACACTTAATAAATGCTTGTTGGCTGATTGATTTACTGATTGTCTTGAAGGAAGAAAGGCGCGACCCAGACATTGATTATTATGAGTTTAATGTTAATACTTCCTGGTCAGCAGCTTCAAATTCTTCTATAGCCATCTGTGGTCTGATTACTTCATTCTCACCAGAACTCCATACTTCAATCCTGGAACCAAGAATACTAATAGATAAGCTTTAATCTTTATCTTGCCCCAAACTAGACCTTTACTTCACTTTCTGACCACTGGTTCCAAACCATGCTGTGTAGTATCCTATGACCCCCTGCTATCCTCTTTCTAACTTCTCTTTATCTGTCTTTTTCTCCTATCCAAATATAAACTCCTTAAGAAAGGAAATTCTCTTCCCTCTTTGTATGTTTGTCCCCAGAGCTTAGCACAGTGCTTGACACAAAATAAACACTTAATAAATGCTTTGTCTATTTAGCTGTATAATTATAACTCTTTATCCTCTGCTAGATTGTAAGCTCCCTGAGGACAAAAACATACCATCTTTATAATACCCAGGAGTCCCAACACGACATCCTGAACACAGCACAATAAATGCTTGTTGGATGAATAATTGAATAAAAGCAACTATAAGGATTTTACTTATGTTTCTAATTTTAATAGTATTAAAGAAAAAGTCAAACTGGAAATGTATGGAATATACCAGATTGGGGCATTTTCCCTTCATTTCCTATGAGCTCAAGCCCTTTTACTAAAGAAAACTAGAAACATCGATGGATATGATTGGATTTCTTCCATCTAGCCAAGCTGCATGTTACATTTTTATTCAGAAAAATTGAGCATTTGAGATACAGGAGAGAGATAAAAGTCAGCCAGAACACTGCTTCTTTAGCTCAAGAATTTATTCTAATGTTTGATTTCTCCAAAAATACAATGAACTCTCCATAGCAATCCTCAGGTGCTTAAAAAAAGAAAAAAAAAAAGAAAAAGCTAGCATTCATTTCAGTTCAGTTAAATTCCAAGATTACCATCTGGCACCAAATCAGTAGAGCAAAGTATTCCTTTCATTACATTTGAATAAAAATACTATTTCTGACAATGTCAGTCATGCAGATACTCCTTTGGTTTGCTTGGGAATGAATCCCATGAAAATACTTTCACTAAATAAAATCTACCAATATTATCTTACACTTGTTAGGAACTGCTTCTAGGAGTCTTGTTTAGTAATGGCCTTACCCAGGCCAAGCAAATTGAACTCTACTGTCTACAAAAATAGGTCAACATGATTTTGCTATTATAAATTCAAAGCAGTTACTTTTTTCAGTTCAATGCACATTTGGTAAGAAAACAGGTAAGACACTTTGTTAGGCAGTGGATGGATAAAATTAAAAGCGGCCTTCAATGAGGTTTTTAAATTTTATTTTATTTTATTCAACCAAGAATAGAGGGTTGAAAAGAAGAGATATTGTCTGTACACACTTAAATATACCAAGGTAGATGATGGTGGAATCAGAAATCAAAATGTTTTAAGAGAATTTGAAGGAAAAGAGAGCACTATCACTTGGAGGAAATAGTGAGGACTTCAGGGAGCAGTTGGAAACTGAGCTGAGCCTAGAAAGAAGGGAAGGATTCCTGGAGGCACAAATATGGCAAGAAAGCATACCAGGCATGGGTGAGAAATTGCACAAATGCAAGAGATAGAGTGTTGAGTCCTGGGAACAGATGGTAATACACTTTTGCTTCATGAGGTGAAGTAATGTGAAATAAGAACAGAATGGCTAGTGGCAAACAGATTGTTGAAGAGCTTATGGTCTAAATGCAACTGACAGTTTGGGAAAAGAGCAGTGATATGGTGAGAAATATGTCTTAGGAATGTAATTTTGGTAAGCATGTGAAGAACGATATTGGAGAATGGGAAAACTAGAGGCAGAGAAACCAATTAAGAGGCTATTGAAATAGTCCAGGTGAGAGGCAATGAAGGCATACATCCAGGCAATGGAAGTGTGAATGCAGAAAACAAGCTGGGTGCCTGAAATATTGTTGAGGCTGGATTAACAAGACTTGGGAACTTATTGGAACTATGAATGTTTAGCCTAAAGATCAGAAGTCTGGAAATTTAAGGGAGGGCGTGGGGCATGATAGCTGCCTTCAACTATTTGAAATGTTGTCATTTGGAAGAAGTACTAGACTTGATTTCTTTGGTCCCAGAGGGCAGAAGTAAGAGTAGTGGACAGTAGCTACAAAGAGAAAAATGTAGGGGATAAAGGAAAAAACCTTTTTCTTGTAGGGTAGAATGGTCTTTAGTTGGAGGTAGTAGATTAACCCTCACTGAACGTCTTCAAACAAAGACTAGATAAGTAATTATCAGGTATATTGTAGTGGCGATTCTTTCTCATGTATGAGTAGGACTAGATAACCCTCAAGATACCATCCATCTCTGAAATTCTGTGATTCTATGATTGATTATGAAGGGTGAAGGAGAGAAAATAGTTATAGGAATCTCCAAGGTTTCATACATCAAACAATTCTCACCTAAGCAGACAATACAGTTCATGTATTCTATCATTAATAATTTACCCTTAGTTAAAAATGACTGGGCAGAACCTGCACATTTTGATCCTAGAAGTCTTTAAAATTTTTATTAGACCATGAGAAGGTTTGAAGGGGGTTGGGAAATGCAGATTCTGGATATAATCCTGGTTTCCTGGTTATGTTTGTCACTGCCAGATGACACTCACCAGCCTTGACTCTTTAAGGTGACCTTAAAAAACATCCATCTTCCAATAGTCCTTAAGTAAACAAAAGCATCATAGTGATTCTCTCATGTTTCCTTGAATCAAAACTGACTATGTTGAATTTTTTTAATAGTATTGAGATTGGCTAATGGTTTGCTGCTTCAAGGTTGATTTTTTTCATAGTACTTTGCACCTATATTCCACTCACCTCCAGACTGCTGACAGACTCCTCATATCTGACAGGCACACAAATACACTGTTTGTGGAACTGTGAATTGGTCCAACCATTCTGTAAAGCAATTTGGAGTTATGTTTTAAAAAGTGACAAAAATGCTCACAGCCTTTGACCTAGAGATCCCAACACTAGGCTTCCTTCTCAAGAAGGAGAAAGACATAAAGAAAGTACCTTATGCATACCAAAATACTCATAGGAGCATTTTTTTTTTGTGGTAACAAAGAGCTGGAAACAAAATAGATGTTCTCTTCTTGGGTAACTTCTAATGAAATTAATGAATATAATAGGATATTACTTCACTATAGGAAATAACAAATATGAAGAATTCTGATAAACATAGAAGAAACAAAATGCTGAAATGAAATAATGAAAATATAAATGTACATAGTAGCTAAGGTAATGTTAACAGAAAGAACAATAATATGAAACTGAATGCTGTATACCCACAATGACCGAATTTTGCTTTGGAGGAGAGATGAAAACACGTATCTTCTTTCACTGGAGAAATGGGGGACTGTGGGTATTGAATGTCACATATTTTGTCAGACATATTTGATATGTTGATTTTGCTGAATAGTTTTTTTATCTGTCTCTCTCTTTTAATATTTGTTATAAGGGAAGGTTCTTCGTGTGAAGGGAGAGTGGTATATTCAGAAATGAATATGATAAAAAACAGAAGGCATCAAGAATATATTTTTAAATGCTCTAAATCACTATTGATTAGAGAAATGCAAAATAAAACAACTCCGAGGTACCCCCTCACACTTCCCAGAAATGACAAATACTGGAGGCAATGTGGGGAAATAGGTACACTAATGAACTGTTGGTGGAGTCATGAACTACTCCAACCATTCTGGAGAAGAATTTGGAACTGTGCCCAAAAGGCCATAAAACTATTCATATCCTTTGACCCAGCAATACCAATATTATATCTGTATCCCAAAGAGATCAAAGAAAAAGGAAATGGATGTATATGTACAAAAATATTTATAACCTCTCTTTTTGTGTGGGAAAAGAATTGGAAATTGAGGGGATATCCATTAATTGGGGAGTAGCTGAATAAGTTGTAGTACATGATTGTGATGGAATACTATTCTGCTGTAAGAAATGATGGGCAGGATGGTTTCAGAAAAAAGAAATGGAAAGACATATATGCACTGATGCAAAGTGAAGTGAGTAAACAAGGAGATCACTGTACTAAGTAACAGCAATATTGTAATGATGATCTACTGTGAAAGACTTAGCTTCTCTGATCAGTACTATGATTAAGAAAATTTGGAAGGACTCATGATGAGATTGCTGTTCACCTCCAGAGAAAGAAGTAATGAACTCTGAGTGCAAATTGAAGTATAATTTTCTTATTTTTTCTTGCTTTTTTATTACATGGCTAATATGGAAATATTTTTGCTTGATTTCACTCTTATAACGGATATCATATTTCTCACCTTCTCTGTGGTTGAAGAAGGACTGAAAGGAGAAAAAGAATGTGTAATTCACTAAAAAATAAATAAATAATAAATTTTCTATGAAAGAATACTTTTTTAAAATTTAAAAATTTCTAGTTTTTCCATCAGACCACACCTTGGACTTGTTAAACATGCTTATTCTGTTCTTCTTTTACACTTTAGACCACTTAGTCAGACTGACTACAAAACTCTATTTTCTGCTTAGTCTTTCAGGAGACAATAGGAGGACAGGCAGAGCTAGGTTGTGACACTCCCAACTAGCTGATTATGTGATTCTCTACACCTCAGTTTTCCTCAGTGTAAAATAAAGAGCTAACAGGCATACCCAATCTTTCAAATTCTTTTTCCGTGTAACATTCTATGAATTTGTGGTAGGTAGAACCAGAAAAGGAAAAAATGTGGGGGGAGGGATTGGCGGGACAAGAGAGAGGCAAGAGAGAAAAAAATAAGTATGAGAATTCTGTGCATGTTGTCCCTGCTGCCTAAAAGGGGAAGGAAAGGGAATATACATGTATTAAGTGCCTACTATGTGCCAGGTACTAGGTTAATTGCTTTATAAATGGAGTAGGGGTGAGAAGTCCTGTGCTGATTATTAAGGGCAATTAGCAGGCCCAGAGAAAAGGAAAAAGATGGAGGGTATGATTTAATCTGTGAACTGAAGGAGTAAACAGGTCTAGTAGAAGTCAAAATTGGGCAATTCACAGAGACTCTGAGTCCAGATGGCTTGTGAAAGAGATATAGAACAATCTATAACCACAGGTACAAAATTTGAGGGAGGGATGCATATACCAATCAATCAACCAATATTTATTAAGCAACTCTATCGCTGCATGATTCTGACTCTGTTTTTAAATGTCTCTCTCTGATTCTCTGTCTCTGGTGTCTCTCTGACTGTCTCTGTTTCTGTTTCTCTATTTCTGACTCTGTCTCTGTGCTTTTTTGTGCCTCTTGGTCTCTTTCTCTCAGTCTTTGTTTCTTCTTGACTTTTGTCTTTTAGTCTGTCTGTTGGTCTGTATGTCTCTATACCCTACCCCCCCACTCTGTGTCTGTCTGTCTTTCTCTGTTTCTCTCTGTCTCTCTGTCTCTGTCTCTGTGTCTCTCTCTCTCTCATTTGTTCTCTTTCTCCTGTTTCTTCTTTCCCTCCTCCTTTCCCTGCATGCTTGAATTTCCTTTTGCATTTGTGGACCTACTAATACCTGTTTCCTTTTGTTTGTTTGTTTTTCTTCCTGTTTGCTGCTCTAATAGTTGGGAAGGGTCGGTTCAGCATTTACAAAAGCTTAGACTGTTTTCCTGTTCCAAAGCTTAAGCCCTAAAAAGAAAAAAAAAACAATTTAAACCAAAATGACTTAGAAAAAAGACTCAGAACCAGTGACTGCTGGATGGAGCTTGTAAGAAGCCACTGTTGTGATTGGCCAATGAAAAACTCCACCAAAACTAATAGACTAAACCCTCTCAGGCAGCATCAAGGGAAGCAGGTAAAGCTTTCCATAGAAGGTTATCCAGTTACATGAAATGTTGGGAACACTTTGTGTCCTCCCATCCCTTTGCTCTGCCTCCTATTTCTTGCCCACCCTCTGTGTTACATTTGAGGATAAAGAATAATAATAAGATAAGCAGTAGTTGGGAAGTAGTTTGGTGATCAGAACCATACAGTTAGAAGCCACAATTCATTTCCTTAATTACACTGAAAATCATTTGCTCTGCATGTTAACACATTTCTGAATGGTAATGTATGTAAAAGCCTGTGGGGTTTAATGAATTATGCAACATATGTTTACTTTCACAGGGATTAGAGATTACTGGAGCCTTTCCTAAACATAGGACCTTATTTTTAGCATTTGGGGAAATTTAGCTGTCAAATAATTTCTCATCATTTATTCTTTAGAATAAGATTCTTTGGGCCTAAGATCAGTAAAAAGTAACATTTAAGGGAAATTTCAATAATTGACATAAAATTTTTCATCTAGGTTTTCCAAGCAGGGTCATAGAATCTCAGAATTGGAAGAGATCTGAGAAATCCTTTTTTCTAACTTATACTGGAAGAAAGAATACTTGGTTCAACATTCATGTGGTCCTCTACCTTCTACTTAAAGACTTCCCTTGCTGGAGAGCTCAATACTGCCTAATACATTCCAAATTCTTTTTGATAACTCTAATTGTTTGGGATTATTTTGGATACCAATCTAAAATCTGCCTCTACAGTTTGTACTCATTTCTCCTCCTTCTGACCTCTAGATCTTAGCACAGTTGCTGGCACATAGCAAGCATTTGATTAAGGCTTATTGTTTTACTGACTGATTGACTAGATCCAGGCAAAGCACAAACAATTCCTTATCAACGTGGTAGCCATTTTGGTATCATGCCTCACCAATGTCTTCTCTTTTCCAAGCTTACTCTACCCAGTTTCTTTAAGTAGTCTTCATGCTGGACAGTTTCAAATCACCTGTCTGTCATGATCACCCTCCTCTGTATGCAAGTCACTTGGTCAATATTTTTTCTAAACCGTGACTATTCTAAATAATCCCATTTATCCCGAAGAATTTATCACTTCCAGGAACAAATATATATCTTTGGCATTCAAAGACCCTCAAACCTGGCCCCATTCTACCTTTCCAATCTTCTTATACCTTCCTACCCTTAGATACTTTGCTATCCAGTGACATTGGCCCCTTTACTTTTCCTTACACAAAAAACCCCCAAAAAACCAAAAAAAAACCCCAAAAAACTTCTTTTCTCAACTCTGGACATTCTCACTATCTGTCCTGAAACCCAGAATGCTCCCTTTTGTCATCTCAGTCTCCTGGTTTCCTTCAAGACTCAGATGAAAATTTTACCTTCTACCAGAAACATTTCACAATTCCCCTAAATTCTAATGCCTTCCCTCTATTGATTATCTCCCATTTGACTTGTATATTGTCTCCATTATTAGGCTACAAGCTCCTTGAGAGCAAAGATTATATTTTCCCTTGCTTTGTATCCCCAACACTCAGTACAATGTCTAACACATAGTAAGAACTTGATAAATGCTTGTTTACTGACTGTTGTGACACAAATTATGGAATTATCTAGGAGAACAATGATCTGGAGGTCATTAGATGACCTGTACAAATGAGTGTAATAAGGTTCTAGACAAGTATGGAATGAATTTTGAAGGAAGAGAGGGGGTTATTGAGTTGTGATGACAGAAGAGTTAGAAAGTGGCAAAAAGTAATCAGAAACTGGACAATTCCTCCTGCTTACCCTGTGTGACCAATGCATGAGAGAAAAATCACCTACCCTTGGAGAGAGTGCCAAGTGATGCCAAGCATTTTCAGAAAGAAAAAAAAAGTTAACACAAAAATATGGATGGAGTATTCTATGTGTAATAGAAAGAAAGAGCATTGGTTTGTTCAAGTGTCAGCTCTTCTATTTACTACCTGTGTAACCCAGAACATGTCACCTAACCTCTCTGGATGAATGGATGAAAGAGCATTGATTAATTGCTTAATTTGAAGCAAGTATTGTGCTAAGCACTGGAAATACAAAAACAAATTTAAAGGTGGAATCTCTGTTCAAGTAGCTTGAATTCCAATAGGAGGAGACAACACATGTTGGGGAGTAGCAGCCAAGGTACTTTGAGCTAGACAATTATAAGAATGTTGAGTGATGCACAGGGAAGAAGGTTCATCTACCCCATTCTGGGACAATGGTAAAGTTGACTTACTTATTGTTCCAGGACAAGAGAGTAAAGTAGGAGAAGAAGGAAGAAAGAGTAAGGTGGTTGACAATGTTATTTAGCAGATGGACAGAAAGTAAGAAACAAATCAAAATATGTCCAGGGTTTTCTGAAAATAGTAGACTAAGAGATGCTCTTCAACTCTCTGAGTCTCAGTTCCTTTAGCTCTAAAATGAAGAGTTTGAACTAGATAATTTCCAAGTTCTATTCTAGCCCTAAATCTATGATTTATCCTAATAATTAGAGTTAGAGAGGATCTTGGAGGTCATCACATCCTACACTGATCCTAGAATCCTAATGGTTCAGGTCCCTAGACCAGGTGGCTCAAGGGGTCAGGAGGAGACTTCCTCCTCTTCCTCATAGTAACATGCCCATTAAGAGGGGGTGTGGTGGCATAGGATCTGGGTGGTTAGTAATTGGGGGCCAAGTATTGCAGATGTCCATAAACATTGTTAGGTAGGGGTTGGGGTGTCAGGGTAGAAGGACAGTAGAAAGTATAGAAGCATATCTCATGGGGACTAGGCCACCCTCTCCCCTCCCCACCCCATGTCTTAAGAACATCTGGTCTGACAAGGACAAAGGTTGAATCATACAAACAGCCTGGGTTCATCATTGCTCTGGATCCAGGACCTTATAATCTGTAAGTTCCCTACCTCTCTCCTTTTATTTCTCTGGTGCTTCCAGGTGTCTTTCATATTCAAATATGCCCATTAGTTACTAGGAAATTATCACTGACATATATTAATATAACCCTGTATATACTCAATTCAAACTCCATCAAATAGAGGATAGCAGAGGGGGCTCAGTGTCATTCTTTTTGTGTCATACTTATATTCTTACCATGTTTATAGACCAGTGCCTTAGTTAATCCTTTGTTTGCAAGTGATATATAAATGCTAACTATTGTTATTGTGGCCTAGTCTCTGTTAGATTTGCATGTCTATATTCTTCCTATGGCTATCTTAATCTTCTGTTAGTGCCTGGTAAATCCCAGGTGTCAGTTCCAAGGACCATGAAACACCATGCCTTCCATTCATTCAATCTCTTTCTGTATCCTTAAGATTATATTCTTGCAACAGCACTGAAGTACCTTTACCTCTTCTTCTTCAGATCAGGCCCTGTATCAGCCTTGTCTAAACTTTGGTCACCTATGACCTGGGTCAGTTTATTCCTTTGATGATCATAGCAATAATATTACAAACTTGAGGAGTCAAGTAAGCAAGATACCCTTGGAGGAGAGGGGGAAGAAAAAAAAAAACTGGATTCATTTTGCAAGCTTAAAAGCTTCTAACTCATTAACAAATAAGAAAAGAAAGAAAGTTAATAGTGTGGGGAAAGTAGACATGGGTGTAGATAAAATTACCGATCAAATCTCCAGACAATGAAAATCTGAATCATAAAGTAAAAAGAATTTTTATACATAAAATGCACAATGTTTTACTTCATACTTAATATTACCCAACTGGAGCAAAATGACTGGAAGCATCTCGAGTAGAGGTGGGAACAAACAATCTTACCAGATTAATAAAGGTTTTGAATTTCACTGTGTTCTCTCTGACTTGCTGCTAGAGGAGGGCCTAATGCTAGCACTCTCTTAGTTCAGGTTCAATGATGTGGAAAAAATGATACTCATGCATCATTGAACAGTTAACAAAAGGAGATTTACTTTGCCCTAACACAGCAAGTAAATGTCCTAATATAATGTCATTTAGCTTCTCCAAACACTCCCGCTCCCCTATCTCCATATGGACATGGGTTTAGTAAGCAGGGCAGTATATAGTAACCTCAGTGGTCTTTAGAAATACACCAAGTTGGAGGAAACCTCAATTTAATGGGTGGAACTATTTCATGTTCTTAGGTGACCAGAAAGCTGCCTCAAGGGAAACAAGGGCCAGTCAAGTCCAGGGGCAACTTTGTTGGCTTTGAGGGTAAGCTAATTCCTTTCACAAAAGGCAAGGGAAAGTATGCACCTAACTCATTTTTTTTTGTTTTTGTTTTTCTTTTTTTGGTGGGGGAGGGTAGTGGCTTTTAGGAGGTAATATTTGAGCTTTACCTACTTTGTGGGAAAATTCTTGTAGATATTAGTCCTATCATAGCTGTTTTGAGCAAACCTAACACAATGAATTGTTTTTGTTGTTTTGGGGAGATTGGGCAGAGATTTTTTTTTTTGGCTTCTATTTTCTTTCTGAGAAGATAGTTTTGCTTTGTTTTTCTTAGTGATATTATTTTTACCACTAATTCTTCGCTTCCTTGACATTTCCATTACTCTGAAATTTTTGTTCCATCATCTTTCATTTATTCATTCAACAAATTTATCATACGTTTTATAATAAATGAATGTTACAAAGCATCATTTTCAAAAGTAATACTCAATATCTCATTGTAGTATGAAGGGACCAGTAGAATGTGAACTCTCTCAGGTACTAACAAAGTGATAAAACCTTTAAACTCAAGTTATGAGGAGTGGATTATTTGTTATCTTAGGACCAGCCTAGCTAAGTGTGGAAAGGATGACCACCAGATGATCTACTATTACTGCTACTACTATTTGTCATCATTATCATCAATCAATCATCATCAGCAGCAGTTTTATTATCACTATCACCCATAGCGACTTACGAGGAATAGGTCAAATTCTGTGTCAGATCAGCTAACTAAGACTGGAGAGGCTATAGCATGGTTGCTATAAGACTTTCAAGAATGGAGATCAGATCATTTTAGGGTAAATAAGAAAAGAAATAATATAACGATACTTTTGTCATAATGTTAAATTCTATGTTGAACATCATGTTATAATAATAGAATATTAGGAAGGCTTTCTTTAATAAGAAAAGGGAAAATGAAAGCTTGAGAATGGGTGAAAGGTTGGGTTATATAACTGAAAATTCTTGAGAGCTCTCCCCCAAACCCCTCCAAAAACCTATAAAAAAGCTCTAAACAAATTCTAAAGCAGCAGAACCCACAAAAAAAAAACAGAGCAAAACAAATTTCCAGCCCAAGACAACCTGCATGGCTCATCTGAAAGGTATATCGCGCCGGGCTGGAAGAGGTGCTCAGTTTGGCGTGGGCACACAGGCCACAGCGACCCTGGAGCAGGCCTCAAAGGACTGAATCGTGGGCAGCTGTGGTGGTTTCCAGACTTCTCAACCCATGAACGCCAAAGACAACTTAGAAGGTCAGTGGGAAAAGTCGGTGACTGCGGTGAAGGAAGAAGCTAGGTCTCAGCCACAAGTCCAGAGCATGCCCTCGGGGCAGCAGCTGTCCTGAGCTTCCGGCCCACAGACTGAGGGGGAATCAAGTGGCTGATCAGAGAGGGATTGCAAGGATCTCTTTGCCAGGGCTGAGGCAGAAATCTCTTGCTTTGCCCGTGCTTGGATCTGAGTCACAGTTCTGAAGGGCGGTCCTGGGGCAAGGAAGAGTGCTGGCGAGAAGGAGCGCTTGCCTGGTGGAGCTTGTTGTGGCAGTGGGGAGGAAACACCTCGCCCCTTATCATAGCACCTTGGAAGAACTGACACTTTTCAGGTCCCTAGAAGTATCTCTGAAAACAGCTGCACAAACCCCCAAAGCTTGGGACAGTACATTCTCCACATTGGAAACAGACTCTTACCTTAACAAAGAGTTTAAAACTCAAATAATTGGTTGGGATCATGAGCAAGCAGCGCAAAAAGAGTCAGACTATATCATCTTACTTTGGTGACAAAGAAGATCAAAACATACAACCAGAAGGAGACAACAAAGTCAAAGCTCCTACATCTAAAGCCTCCAAGAAAAATATGAATCAGTCCCAGGCCTTGGAAGAGCTCAGAAAGGATTTTGAGAAGCAAGTAATAGAAGTAGAGGAAAAACTGGGAAGAGAAATGAGAGTGATGCAAGAAAATTATGAAAAGCAAGTTAACAGCTTGCTAAAGGAGACCCAAAAAAATACAGAAGAAAATAACACCTGAAAAATAGCCTAACCCAAATGGCAAAAGATGTCCAAAAAGCCAATGAAGAGAAGAATGCCCTAAAGAGCAAAATTGGCCAAATGGAAAAGGAAGTCCAAAAGATGACTGAAGAAAATACTTCCTTAAAAATTAGAACAGAGCAATTGGAAGCTAGTGACTTTATGAGAAATCAAGACACTGTAAAACAAATCCAAAAGAATGAAAAATTAGAAAACAATGTGAAATATCTCATTGGAAAAACCACTGACCTGGAAAATAGATCCAGGAGAGAGAATTTAAAAATTATTGGACTATCTGAAAGCCATGATCAAAAAAAGAGCCTAGACATCATCTTTCAAGAAATTATCCAGGAAAACTGCCCTGATATTTTAGAACCAGAGTGCAAAATAGAAATTGAAAGAATCCACTGATCTCCTCCTGAAAGAGATCCCCAAAGGAAAACTCCTAGGAATATTGTAGCCAAATTCCAGAGCTTCAAGGTCAAGGAGAAAATATTATAAGCAGCCAGAAAGAAACAATTCGAGTATTGTGGAAACACAATCAGGATACCACAAGATTTAGCTGCTTCTACATTAAGGGACCACAGGGCATGGAATATAATATTCTGGAGGGCAAAGGAGATAGGATTACAACCAAGAATCACCTAGCCAGCAAAACTAAGTATAATCCTGCAGGGGAAAAAATGGTCATTCAGTGAAATAGAGGACTTTCAAGCATTCTTGATGAAAAGACCAGAGCTACATAGAAAATTTGACTTTCCAATACAAGACTCAAGTGGAACATGAAGAGGTACAGAGGAAAGAGAAATCATAAGAGATTAATTAAGGTTGAACTGTTTACATTCCTGCATGGAAAGATAATATTTGTAACTCATGAGACCTTTGTCAGTATTAGGGTAGTTGGAGGGGAAAAAATTATATGTATGTATGTATAGATAGATAGATAGATAGAGGGCACAGGGTGAGTTGAAGATAAAAGGGTCATATCTGGAGAATAAAATTAAGGGGTGAGAGAGGATTATACTAGGAGAAGGAGAAAGGGAGAGGTAGAACAGGGTAAATTATCTCACAAAAAAACAAAACAAAAAAGAAAAGGCTCTTACAGTAGAGGGGAAATGGGGGAAGGTGAGAGGGAATGAGTGAATCTTATTCTCATAGGATTTGACTTAAGGAAGGAATAACATACACACTCAATTGGGTATGGAAATCTGTCTTACCCTACAGTAAAATAGGATGGGGAAGTGGGCAAGTGAGTAGGGGGATGAGAGAGAGGAGGGCAGATTGGGAAAGGGGGTAATCAGAAGCAAATACTTCTGAGGAGGGATAGGGTCAAAAGAAACAATAGAATAAATGGGGGGGTGGGATAGGATTAAGCGAAATAGAGTTAGTTTTTCACAGCATGTCTACTATGGAAGTGTTTTGCATAACTGCACATGTATAGCTTGCCTTTTCAATGAGGGTGGGTGGGGAGGGAGGAAGCAAGAAAATTTGGAACCCAAAGTTTTAAAAACACATGTTTTAAAAAAAATGTTTTCACATGCAACTGGAAAATAAGAAATACAGGAAACGGGGTACAGAAATCTATCCTCCCCTACAGGAAAATAGAAGGGGAAGCTGGGGAAAGATAGCAGAGAAAGCAGACAAGGGGAAGGGGTATTCAGAATGCATGCCATTTTGGAGTGGGGGAGGGGTGAGATGGGGTGAAAATTTGGATCTCAAAATCTTGTGGAAGTAAATGTTGAAAACTAAAAATTAAAAAAAAAACAAACAAAAAAGAAAATTCTTGAGAATGTTTGAGAAGCTGGTTTAAAAAACCTTGAATGTTCTTTCTCACTGTGCCAAGAACTGTGCAAGGCACTGAGGGGAAGCAAAGGAAATGCAGGTCATTGTCCCCAGTTTGGGGGCTTGCCTCTCTCTCTATCTGATCACATTAAATCTAAAGAAATGTGGCCTGCCCCTGATCTACAGGTCTCTATTTCTCTCAGAGTATGGGAAACCAGTATACAAAGGGAGGACTGACCATACCTATGTCTGTTCTGAGGTGGAATTACATTCCTAAAAGTCCCTTGAAGAGTTTTCTTCCCTTCCACTTAAGGACTCATCCATTAAAAAATTATGTGTTGCTCTGTGTGTGTGTGTGTGTATGTGTGTGTGTGTATTTAATACACACCACGTACCCAATCTTGTGGAGATCATGATGTGGAGATTTCAAAAGAACATGCTTGCTGCCATCAAGGAGCCTAAAATCTAAATGGGAAGAGAAGACTGCTACATGTGGAAGGAGCTCCATGTCTCCCCAATTCTTTGGGACCAAAGAGATTGCCTGTCTAAGAAAAATACATGGTTCTGTAGTATAGTGATGATGAAAGAGGTATAAAAAGGAGCTCTAGGGAAACCAGGAAAGAGGAAGAGGAAATAAGAGAAAGGAAATTGCTGGGGAATTCAATGATCTGATCACCACCAACCCCACCTCACTCCACCTCATCTTTTTTTTATTCTATGTTACCCACTACTAGGTGGCTTATGGATATTGAGATTTCCCCTTAGCTTCTTCTTTTTTTTTTTTTCTTTAGTCAATTGGGGTTAAGTGACTTGCCCAGGGTCACACAGTTAGTAAGTGTCAAGTGTTTGGTCTGAGGTTGGATTTGAACTCAGGTCCTCCTGAGTTCAGGGCCGGTGCTCTACTGTGCCACCTAGCTGCCCCTCCCCTTAGCTTCTTAGAGAGATTTCTCTCTCCTACTAAGCAAGACCTCACTCAAGAGTTTATGTGATTATTCCTGCCCAGTTCTTTAGTTAACTAAACCATCCATAGCTTGGGCAGAGATTAATTCATTTCTCAGAAAAAACTCAGATTTTCTTGTGACAATAGATGATAGTGACATTCTTCTTTTGTTTTTCTCCCTTTAAAATGACTGATGCCCCAATTTACTGAAGATAGAAGTACAATGTTCACTCACTTGCAAGGCATTCCCAGTACTGATCTAGCTTTTAATCTAGTCCATTATTCTGATGAAAGCCAATTGCCTCCTCTTTAGGGGCCCTGGTAGCCCTCAGCTTTTGGGGGCTCACTATATTGGTGGCAGACTTAATATAGACACCTGATTGGCTTTAGCCAATCATTGCTACACCTATGATCTCCACAGCACAAATTATCAACCAGCCTCAGTCTCCCCAGCATGAGGAACTACAACCATATACCATCATGGTGGCTTAATGTCCAAATCTTAAACTCTGTGAGCTCCCTAGTTCTGTGTTGTACCAATAAACCAGTTCCAAGGTCAGAAGGAGGGACATAGACTTCCCAGGATTGTAGATGTGAGAGATGGTTTGTAGTGAGAGCCTGTAGGACAGAATCTGTACTTCTGTGTGTAGGAGGAGAATTTTTTTTTTCATTAACCTTGGTATTCTGTTTAATTAAAAGTCTTTTATTTCAAACCAGTAATCCTTTAGTTGTTACAGTAAAAGGAGTCATATTGAAGGCAAGGAACCTGTGGCTTGGATTGGATGCTTACCTAAAAGATGCCATAAATGTAATGTAGCTTCTTTTTTTTTATTAATTTATTTTGATTTATCAACAATCATTTCAAAAAGCCTTTGAATTTTAAATTCTCCCCCCTCACCTCCCACCCCAAGACAGTATGCAATCTGATATAGGCTAAACATATACATTCCTATTAAACACATTTTCCCATTAGTGATGTTGTAAGGAAGAATTAGAACCAATAAGAGGAACCACAAGAAAAAGGAAGCAAAACAAAACAGAAGAAAAAAAGAGCAACTAGTATGCTTCCATCTGCATTCAAACTGGAGATATCTTAGATCCTTGCATTGCTGAAAAGGGCTAGTCTATCAAAATCAGTCATTGAACAACATGGTTGCTATTGTGTACAACATTCTCCTAGTTCTGCTCACTTCACTCAGCATCAGACCATACAAGCCTTTCCATGTTTTTCAGAAGTCTGCCTGCTAATCATTTCTTATAGCCCAATAGTATTCCATTACATTCATATACCACAACTTATTCAGCCATTCCCCAATTGATGGGTATCCCCTCAACTCCCAATTCTTTGCCACCACAAAAAGATCTTCTATAAATATTTTTGTACATGTGGATCCTTTTTCCCATTTTTATGATCTCTTTGAGATACAGCCCTAGAAGTGCTATGGCTGAGTCAAAGGGTGTGCACATTTTTATAGCCCTTTGGGCATAGTTCCAAATTGCTCTCCAAAATGGTTAGATCATTTCACAACTCCACCAACAATGCATTAGTGCTCCAATATTCCCACATTTTCTCCAACACTTATCATTTTCCTGTTTTATCACATTGGCCAATCTGATAGTTGTGATGTGGTACCTCAGAGTTTTGATTTGCTTTTCTCTAATTTATAGTGATTTAGAGCATTTTTTCATATGACTATAGATGGCTTTAATTTCTTCATCTGAGAACTGCCTGTTCATATCCTTTGACCATTTATCAACTGGGTAATGACTTATATTCTTATAAATTTGACTTAATTCTCTACATATTTTAGAAATGAGGCCTGTAGGGTAGCTTCTGAGGAGTCCACGACCAAAAGGATCCTAGGCTTTACACTAGACGACTTTGAGAGAATAATGTAATACAGAATCCCATTTAGGGCTGTAAAATGTGGTATAGAGTCTAAGTGCTGTGGGATGATTAGAAATAAAGAGGTCTGTGAGGTCAGAAGTGACCTCTGTGAAGAAACAGTAGGATTTAACATCATGGAATCCTATTAGAGAATCTCAGGATTTAAGATGGAAAGCATCTTAAAAATTATCTCATACAGCTCCCTCATTTTACAGATAAGGAAACTGAGGCTCAAAGAGTTTAAAAGGCTTGCCCCAAATCACACAAGTAGCAAGTGGCAGAGCTGGACTCTGAATAGAGATTTTCTGATTCTAATTCTGGTACTCTTTGTATTATACTAACACATGGACATTTTAAGATATAAAAATGACATTTGAGGGAGAAAAAAATTAGCTCATTAAAATAAATCCACTAACCCAGGACTAACACACACACATACACACACAATGTCTACAATGTCTAGACCTGCATTTTGTGCCCTGGGAGCCACTTGGTGATATTTTTGTGTCACTCTAAGGGAAGACAAGCAGCCTCCTTAATTCTAGCAATTAGGAGATAACTGTCTCTGAAACTTGTACTCATCTTGCAAGGTCTGAAGGCTGTTTTCACTAGAGTGACACATGTGTAACACTTGCTGGCATTATTGTAAGTTAGATGCACAGCAAGGACAGAAGGGAGTCTATAATGTACTGGCAAATGTGAATTAATACACTGTTGAAAGGGATGTCAGGCATGCTCAAGGGTTCTTTATTACATTAATGTCCGGTCACTCTAATGTGTCTGTTATTTCTTCCTTCAGCTGGAATGTAGTATGGCATTTGGAATGGAGGGTTCTCATCCAGAGGTGACAGACATCTGTTTGCAGTTCAGGTGCACTGAAAGCTAGAGAGTTAACAAACAACTCATATAAAATGACATTATTGCGAATATTTCAATGATGTAAGTCTCAAGTCCATCTCAGTTAATGCACATTCTATCTTCTAAAAAAATGTACCTGGTTATTCATAAGAAATGAGTGATGAAGAGAATCACCTTGGGTTATTTTACTGTTTTCCTAGCTTATCTGTGATCATGTGAAAATAGGGCATTACCTCAATTTATGCAAAATTTGAAGATCAAGTACTTAAGACAGGGAATCTTAATCTGGGGTACATAGACCCTTAAGAAGGTCCATGGATAGATAACAAGGGTTACATGAACTCGGATGGGAATTTCCCCCCTTTTTTTCCAGTAAATACTAACTGAAATTTAACATTTTCTTCAATTATGAATGCAGGCATTATTCTGAGACTGGATCCAAAGGTTTCACCAGACTACCATAGGAATCTGTGGTATAAAAACAAAGGTTATAGACTCTTGGCTTAAGGACTAAAGGATGAAGGGCTAGAGAAAAAAAGATGAGGTCAGAAAGGAGTTAGGGTGTGAGAGAAAGGAGGTAAGAAGTAAAAATAGAGAGAAGGAAAGCCACATGCTGTCTCAGTCTTTCCATATGCTTGTGAGCTCCATAGTGGCTTGTTCTGTGGTGTTAAATGCATTAGTAGCATAGCAGCTGCATTTTTCCTAAAAGAGAGCTGGAAACTTGTTTCCTTCCAGATGGAAGAAAATGGAGAAAAGAGGACTGACAGGAGGCCAGTGCAGCAGGTTGGGGGAGGGAGAGAGAAAGAAAAAAAGTGTGCTGTATATTCATGTATTTTTCCCCACTAACTGGAAACCAAATCTTTAATCTATCTTCACCACCCACTCTTCAAAATCTGCTTATTTTATAGCTGGGCAGCATCACTGAGTTGTGGCAATCAAAAGGCCCTGGCCAATGAACTGGAGAGTTTCTAATTCACCAACCAAATTTATATGGCTCTAGAGGTGTAAGCAGAAAGTGTATTGTGTCTTCATTTCCTTCCTGGCACTCTATCAACCTTTTCTTCTGCTCATGTGAGAAGTCAATAAAATCCCATTAACACAAAGATCTTGTATTAAGTTTGACAGTTTACAAATTGCTTGGGTTTTCATTTTCAGTATTACCAGTCTGCTCAGCTCTGGAGCTACACCATCCTGGGCTGGTGAAATTTTGAATAATGTTGATAGAATCATTTCATATTGTTTGTTCTGAGAGACAGAGAGAGAGAGAGAGAGAGAGAGAGAGAGAGAGAGAGAGAGAGAGAGAGAGAGAGAGATTAAGCCTCTTCGTCAATTTCACAGAGAATGACTAAGTATGACTGCACAAATTCGAAGTAGAAAAGATGTCCTCCTGATCCATGGTCTCACTGGGGTACCTATATTTATAGGTGAAAGGGGCTAACTAAATCATTCAAATGACAAGTTATTGAATATCCTATCTCTGTGGAGAAACAAACTCTATCACCCTTCTAAAAATTTATACAGAACTTGAAAGATGAATTGCCAATAGGACAACAGAGATTTGGAATAAGGAAAATTGCTACAATCCCAGCTCTGCCTCTAGATAATGATGTGCCTTAGGTAAGTTATTTTTCCTCTCTGGACCTCAGTTTCCTTCTTTATTAAACCAAGGGATAATCTCTAAGGACAATAACAGCCCTAAAACTCTGATTATATTGAATCTAGGTAGTCAGGCCTATGTCTCCGTTTATCTACACCTGCTTTATTAATCAGGATTGAAATTGTTCTAGAAAGAATAAAACAGGGGCAAAAGGGGGGCAATAATAAATCAGAGTTTATTTTTTGGTCTTTCTGTTGCTTCCTTTCAAATGATGCAAACCCTTGTGAGAATTGTGGAGAAGAGAGCAGAAATGTCCATGAGTTAGTTTAGGTCCAACCAGAGGATCAATTGTTTTGAAAAAAAAATTAATTCAATCTGTTGCATAAGAATTTATTAAGCATTGACTATATGCCAGATATTGTGTTAAGAGTCTGGGAAAATGAAGACCAAAAAAAAAATAATAAGGCAGTCTTTATCCTTAAGTAGTGTGCTTTCCCCTGGAATATACATGTACATAGATAATCAATTAAAAGATATAAAAATTTAGGGTGTGGTATCAACAACTTGGGGAAATAGGAAAAGTTGCTATAGCAGGTAGCCCTTGAGCTGAGCCCTAAAGGAGGAAGAACCTTTCAAGAATTAGAATAACCTATGTAGAAGGGAATAACCTTATAGAAGAGTGAGAAGGAATTCTGTGTACAGGTCAATTGGGCTAGAAGGATAGAGAGGAAGAGTCAAAGTTATGTTTAACTGACCTAAAGAAAAAGCCTGGATTTTGATTCTGAATGGCTTAAATGCCAAGCAGACAAGTCAGTATTTTATTCAGAGGCAACAGGAAATCACTGAAACATACAGTCAAATTTTAGGAATATCAGTTTGGCATTTGAGTAGACTACATATGGGAAAGGGGAGAGATGGGATGCAGGAAGACCAATTAGGAGTCTATTGCAATAATCTAGGCAGCAGGAAGTATGGGTCAAAATTAGGGTAGTGGTGGCATGTGGGGAAAGAAGAGGAATTTGTGAAAAATATGGTGTAATAATAAAAAAAAATTATTTCTTAATTGATTATGTGGGGGTGGCAAGGAAGAATGAAGTTTTGAGAATTATTCCTAGGTTGTGAATTTAAGGGCAAGAAATGTGATGATATCTTCGATAAGACTAGTGAAGTTAGGAGGAGAGGAAGATTAAGGGGAGAATAAAATGATTCAGTTTGGGATATGTTGAGTTTGAGAAGCTTAGGGAATATCCAGGTAGACATGTGTGGCAGGCAGATGGACTACAAGTTCAGAATAGACTATGATCTGAATGTGTAGATTCAGGAAGCATCTGCATAGAGATGGATTTTCAACTCACTAGAGTTGATGGGATGACCAAGAGAAAGAAAGTAGAGAGAAGAAGGCTCACGTGAGAACTGTATGGACATGGGACATGGCTGATGAAAGTGCATAGGAGATTAAAGAAGATCAATCAGACATATATGAGAACCAGGACAAACAATGTCACAAAAATTCAAGGAGAGCTGCAAAGAGCACCTAGCATTGACCATTAATAGAGGGCAGAAAAAGAGACAATCATTTTCTAAGGAACAGATTGAGACTAAATGATAATTCTAAATATTAAAGCAGATAGTGAAGGGGACAACTTTAAAGTTGGGAATTAGAGGGGATAACCACAAAAATGAAATAAAATTGTAAAGGAAGCTTAAAATTCAGCTAAAGCAAGGAAGTAAAGGAAAGTTCTCCCAACTCAGAATCCTCTAGATTCAAAGAATAAATACTAAGAATTGTCATAGAAGAATGACCATGGGAAAGGCAAAGCAAACGATTTAATTTAAATTTTCAGACTAGTATGCCCTATATTCCATCTCCGATTGAAAAGGATCCATATTTCCTCCTTTCTTTAAATTCTGCTGTACTCAATATACTGTACTCCTTGTTGGTCACAAGAGAATGTGGGGAGAGATATTTTAAAGTCAGCCTTTCCCTGGGGGAGGATGATATGAATTAGTGGGATATACTGTAAGGTTTGCTGCCACAAAGCTGCCTCCTTCCCTTCTGTTAAATATTATTTTAAAAATATTTTGTTCCAGTTAGACTAACCAACCATCTGCTCATTCAAACAACCATCAACCTTTAGGAATGATTATAAACCAAGCTACTGTGAGTTGGGGTTGACAACTAAGGGACGTTTAAATCTTGTGCCAGGGTTTAAGTGCAGGTGCAGCCACAAACTCAAAGACCTTCTTGTAATAATTAGTAATTTAAAAAAATCAATTCCTCTTCACTTTTTTATGCATCTTTGCTTTGCACTCTCTGACTTTGAAAAGGAGGAATAAATGAATGAGTAGATGCATGGGTGAATTAATAAGCATTTATCAAGCACTTATTATGAACTTTGATATATAATGGTGTGTTAAATACTTAAGGGACTGCATACATAAAAGTGCAGGAAGTCCATGGCCTCAAATTAAAATTACATTTTCAATAGAAGAGACATCACATATAAAAGGAAATGGTGTCCATAAAGGAGTATTTTGGTTTGAAAAGTTAAAGGGATGTTGATTGGAGTCACAGAAAATTAGACTGATCCACTCTTTCCATCAGAAATGACAGGATTGATTTGATTGTGGTTCTAGACCTGGAAAACAGAAAGAGGAAACAGCAGAAGATCCAGCATCAAGGAAACTAGGGAAAATATTGCTGGAAATAAAGTGAAGTATTACTGGAGCCTTAAAATATGTAGATAGATAGATAGATAGATAGATAGATATACACATATATATGTGTGTATGTACATGCATGTGTGTGTGCACATGTATGTGTATGTATAGTGGGGTATTTGAGACACTCGACAATCAGTACATTGGGGCCCCAACAATCAGTAAATTGGGGCCCCAGGGCCAGAATTATAAAATTGAAAGAGTAAAATCCTCTTAGGCAGAGGCGTCAAGCTCTCAGCCTGCTCATGTGGGATCCCCAACACTAGAGTGTTGTCCAGGACCATATTAAAATGTAATTAGTAAATGTTTCCCAAAACAAAAGACTGCAATACAACATAAATTGTGTTATTTTTAATAAGATTTTCTAAGTAAATATATGACCCACTGGGATCTGTTTCTATTTGAGTTTGATACCACTGCTCTAGGACATAATCTTTGATCCAAGTGGTAGGGATGGCTGTTAAGAAGATAGATGGTAAGTAAAGTGAATGGATGGAACCTGCCAAGTTATAGTTGGCCAGATAAGGCACTCACTTGAGGAGAGGAAATATAGCAGAGAGCTTGCAAATGTTCAACTCTGGAGGACCATTAGTGATCTGTAGTAAATCCAAAGAAGGGTAATCATGATGGTGAAAGACACTAAGATTATGTCATGTGAGTATCATTTAAGCAAACTGGGAAGATTTAAACAGGCTGAGAGGCTGTCATGGCATACATTATTAAGAATTTGTATGATTTAGGGACAGCAAGGTGGTGCAGTGGATAAAGCTCCAGTCCTGGAGTCAGGAGGACCTGAGTTCAAATCCAGCCTCAGACACATGACACTAGCTGTGTAACCTTGGGTGAGTCACTTAAGCTGATTGCCTCACCAAATAAGAAAAAAAAAAAGAATTTGCATGAGTGTAACATGGAGAAGGGATTAGATTTTTTTTTTCTACTTGACACCAAAGGTTGGAATCAGAAGCAATGGGTAGAAGCTGCTGAAAGGACAATTTAGACTTAATGTAAGGATAAAAAAAAAATGAGAGATGTCCAGGAATGAAATAGGCTGCCTTGGAAATTAATGTTATTCTCCTTCTAGTTGAGACTGGATTAACACTTATCAGAAAGGTTGTTAAAGGGGATTCCATTTCAAGTGTAAGTTTGACTATGTGAACACTCTAGTCTATTCCAACACAGAAATTTTGTGATTCAATAAAATGGAAAAACATTGATATGTCTCTTGCTATGCCTTAGGAGGGAAAAACAACTACATTACATTGGCATAAATGATCAGCAAATAAATAAACACAAACTCAGAATGAGGGAGTTAGACTACTAACTAAATCATGGGATCATAAATCTAGAGCTAGCAGGCACTGACATCTAGTCCAGTCCTCTAATTTTACAAATGAAGAAACACAGGCCAGGGAAGTTAAATGACTATACCCAAGATCACACCAGTAATAAACTTCACATATGGAATTTGAACCAAGTTTCTCTGATTCCAGACATAGCATTTTTTTCTACTGTACCAAAACTGATCAAATAACTTAGTGGAAAACAAAACAAAACAAAACAAAATTTTGTGCCTATTAGATTACTCTCTCAAAAACCTCCCAAGGCTCACAAAGAGAAGAATGCCCAGAGGTAGTATTCAAGGGATCTCCAAGACTCGAGAACTGCATCCTACAAGAGCTTCTTTCTACCAGTTAGTGCTTAAATTCTATCTTTCCAAAGCATACTTTTCCCATTGGGTGCTTTTAATACTGGTGGACCATGATGTTCTTGTTCTAGGAATAAAAAAGGTTAAAGACAGATTCGATTGAGCAAGAACACAGCATGTTCCTTTTCACTCAGTGCTACTTGAACAGTTCATTTCCAGCAGAGACAGACCTGATGGAGAGTATTCTAAATTGCTATTTCATCTTTCTCTTTGGAGTCCAAGGAGTGTGTCACCAAATTCTAACCTGGAGTATGAGGATTGAATTTAATTGACCAGAGACATCAGATATTTCTCTTACAAAAATCTAGCATGGTTAAAATGGCAAGTAAGGGTTAAGGTGATCTATATCTAACTATCTATCTATCATCTATCTATCTATCTATCAATCTATCTATCTATCTATCTATCTATCTATCTATCTATCTATCTATC
>NW_020940358.1:10953250-10988465 GCF_900497805.2 Vombatus ursinus
ATCTATCTATCTATCTATCTATCTATCTATCTATCTATCTATCTATCTATCTAGGGTTTTCCAAAAGCCTTTGTTGTTGCTGTTCTGTCATGTCCAACTTTTCAATACCTCATTTGGGGTTTTCATATTGAAAAGGGTGGGTAGCTTAAACAAAGGCACTAAGGCAGGAGAAGTCAGAAGTTCTAGTTTAGCTAAAACCATTTTTTCAATGAATGTAGTGTGAAGTAAGTCTATTGAGGTAGATTGGAAACAGATTGGAAAAGAATATCTATTTTGTTATCCTATGAGCAATCAGAAACCTCTGTTTATTTGTTTGGTTTTGAGCATGAAATTTTTTTGTGATCAAATCTATTGGGAAGATTGCTAGAGTAGCAAGGTGAAGGATGAATTGGAGGGGGAGAGATGGGAGCCAAATGACCATTTGGGAAGTGAAGAGTACTAAACAAGGACGGAAGTTGTGGGTGTAGAATGGAGGGAGAAATGTGAGAGGTATTAGAAGGATTCCTTTTTATTCTTGCATCTCCTTTAACTATGACAATTACCCTAACATGAATTTTAAATGCTTTGTATAATATGTATCTCTGGTGTAAGACGATTCCTCAACATGGGGACCATGGGATCTAATAGAGACAGTAAGACACCCATTCCTTTATGGTATCACTCACAACTCCTAGCACAATTATCAGTAAAGTCTTATGCTTAAGCATTTGAAAAGGTGCTCAAGAAATATTATAAAGTAATTGATCAGAGAACTTTTAAATCAGTTGTTGCACACAAAATAATAGAATATTATTGTGCTATATGAAACAATGAATATGATGAATACAGAGAAATATAGGAAGACTGAAAATATACAAAATAAAATAAACAGATACACTCTACTCCAACAATGCAAATAGAAAGAGCAATAACAACAAAACAGTGGAAAATAAAGTCTACAAAAATTAAATGAACATGCTTGGTCCTAAGCAAGAGATTATGAGAAAGCATCCCTTTGTCATCGGCTTTTTCAGAGGCAATAGATTGTGGATGTGCAACACTGAATATGATGTCAGACATTTTTGATTTGTTGGTTATTTTAATTGAACTCCCCCTCCCACTCCCACATGCACTTTTATTCTTTGTTATAAAGGAGGGAGGAGAGATATATTGGGAAATGTATGTCATGTAAAATCAAAAGATATAAAGAAAAATATTTTAAGAAAGATAAACTTTCTAGATTAAATTGAATATCTTTTCATATTATTTCATTGATAGAATGAGTTTAAATTCTGAGATGCCCAGTCAACACCTTTAGAAAGATTCATTATTTAACTTCTCTTTTCATGAATTTCAAAAGGCTAAAGGAGTTACTTGCATACTTCATCATTAATTTTCTGGATGGTTAACTTAGTAATGTTAACATTTACACTGATATATTCGTAATGGAACAGTTGCAATAATTGATTTATCATTTCAAATTTTTTCTACATAAAAGAATTAGCAAGTAAACAAACATGTGTTCCATATGTATAAAAATTCATCAATAAGCATTTATCAAGTGCCTACTATGAGGCAGCCTCTGTGCTATAAAGGTTTTGGGGAAATCAAAGCAATAGTCAAACAATTTCTTCCCTCAGGGAGTTGATATTCTTCAGCAGAAATGGCAATAAAATATAGCATTCACATGTCCGTAGATGAGATTTTTCACACCTACAAAGAAAACCAAAGTACAAGGGGAAAATGATTTAGGAGAACTGACCCTCTTCTTTTTCCATGACTCATTTTCACTGAGAGATGATAACTCAGGAGACTTAGTTATGTGTATCAGAAGAATGCTTCAATACTCTTCCAGACAAGTCTACGGCAAACAAAACAAAACAAAAAACAAGCAAACCAAAACCAAAACAAAACAAAACAAAAACCCAACAATACAGAACTTTACTTTTGACAACTCCTCTTAGAACTCCTGAAGTCTATTTTTTTTTAAATGTGGACAGTTAGAAAATCAGATCAAAATATTAAATTCTCAGTGAATGTTCTCTTCAGACCCAGTGCAAAGCCATCAAGAGGTTCTGATGCCCTGATGCTTCAATTTTATGGAAATTAGTACTGGATCTGTTAGAGATGCCAGAATTGCCCAGTTCTGTCTTAAGTTCAGGTGTCTTGAAGATATTATTCTTTTTTTTATATTTTTTTTCTTTTTAGGCAATTGGGGTTAAGTGACTTGCCCAGGGTCACACAGCTAGTAAGAGTCAAGTGTTTGGTCTGAGGCTGGATTTGAACTCAGGTCCTCCTGACTTCAGGGCCAGTGCTCTATCCACTGTGCCACCTAACTGCCCCAAGATATGATTCTTTTGGTTAAGACAAAGGCTCCTACCAAACCGTATGCTCTTTGCCCTTTGGTGGGCTCATTTTATTTGCAATCAGATATCACATACACACACACACACACACACACACACACACACACACACACAATTGTTCTGTGGAAGTAATAGATTTGCTCTAGCCCAGTATATGATGGGATTCTAATTTATGGCCACAAGCTTAGAAGGATTAATATCTATCTTTTGCATGACTAATTCCAAGACAGTAGCTGAGTCACTGGGAGAATATGATTTAATTCAATCCAGGAAATTAAATTTCAAATCAGCTTTAATAATACAACAATGCAATACAATAAACATGTACTAAATGCCTCCTACATGCAGATCTCTATGCTCGGTGTTGGGGAGATAACAAAGTTTAGATGACACATCATCCCTACCTTTCAAGACCTTTCAATCTGTTTGGGGGATGATTCCAACTCAGATGGTTACTGTGCACAATGCAATTCATTCAATTCAGCAAATACTTCTCTTTTAAATGAATTTCATTGAAATATTTGCTTTTACATTTCTGATATCTCCATTTATATTCCCCTCCCACAGAATCATCCATTTATAACAAAGAACTTAAAAAGAAGTAAACAAAAAAGAAAAACAATAGGGGAAAATCAGTATAACCAATCAACGCACTGACAAAAATAAAATATATTTATTGGCCCATACCTGTGAACTGCCCATCTCTACAAAGAAATAGGGGAAAGTGTCTTCTCACATCTCTTATTTGTGACCAAGTTTATACTTTGTAATTACACAGTATTCATTTTTTATTGTCTTATTGTTTTTGTTCTTTCCATTTACATTATTGTACTTGTGAATACTCTTTTCTTGGCTTAGCTCATTTCACTTCCCATTTATTCATGTAAGTTTTTCCATGCTTCTTTTTATCATTATGTTTGTTGTTTCATAAAGAAGAATAACATTTCATTGTACTCATTTTCAGCAGATTTTTTTAGCTTGCCAATGTACTCTTTCTTTCATTAGCAGCCCAATCTAGCTAAGTTTGGTGAAACTTATTATTAGAATGTTGTCCAGTCAATGAAGAGTTTGTTTTGACTGCAACAATTCATGAAGCCTGGTTTATAAGGTATAGGAGGACTACAGTTTGTGTTGATAGAAGGGATTTCCCATATTGATGAAATGAATGAATAAACAAATAAAAATCATTTGTTAAGCTTTTACTCCATGAAATATTGGAGTATGAAGTAGTGAATATGCTGATATTGCATTGATAAAGTCTAGGGTGAGGAAATAAAGTCTCATGCATATTCTAGTAGAGAACACATAATCAGTGGCAATAAAGACACAACAGGGTGTTTCCTCATGACGATAGATGGTTTCTGCATCTCCCTACCCATCTGTTGTTTTTCTACTTTAATTGAAGGATGTGGTTGATCATTATTATTATTTTTTATAAACACATCCCTAGCTAAAATAAACGTAAATATGCATGTATTTTAGAATTAACAATGCATAATAGATTTCTGAAAATTGATTTAATGAATCAGTAACTCAATGCTTTATGAATATTATAATTTTTAGATGGCCCAGTTCAGGTACCTACATAATAGTACTTATGTATGTATGTTCAAAGGGAAAAACAAAAATAATAACACTAATAACAAAATAAAATACCATGTGCATAAATCTTGAGATTTTCCTAGTATAGTAGAAAGAACCCTGGATTTAGAGTCAGAGGATCTGGGTACAAATACCTTTAGTTCTTCCACTTACCAACAGTTGAGTATGAGCAAGTTGCTTCATCTCTTTGGGATTTAATTTCCTCATCTGTAGAATGAAGAAATTAGACTAGATACTATCTAATAACTCTTCAAACTCTAAGACAAGGATTCTATAATCTTATGGAAACAAAAAATTCAACAATTTAATAAAACTGGATGAACATTTATTAAGAATTTACTTCTTTAGGGACAGGTAGGTGGTGCAGTGGAAAGAACACCGGCCCTGAAGACAGGAGGGCCTGAGTTCAAATCTGGCCTCAGACCAAACACTTGACACTTACCAACTGTGTGACCTTGGGCAAGTCACAACCCCAATTGCCTTAAAAAAAGAATTTACTTCTTTTATTTTCTTTAGAACATTATGCTGTATAATGAGGGAGATATGAAGTTTATATAAGACATGGTCCTGACCTTCTTGAAGTTGAAAACCACAAAAGGAAATATGACAGAAACAAATCACCTAAGATGCAAGACAGGTGCTTTGTGAGGTTCATTAGGAGGTATGCCATAACAATTTACTATGGGAATTAGTCACAAGAGAATCCAACAAGAATTACAGAAGAACAATGATTAAATACATCATTTCCATCAAATATGGAAGAAAAAAACATTTTGAGTGACCTCTTTGCTATTCTGTCATAGCATACTAATTGCCATTTATACTCATAATATGGGCTACTGTCCCATATAGAACAAAATATAAAGAATACCAGGAAAGCCTTCCATCTTCTAGCTTATTATTAATGATAAAATTTTCCTTTTAGAAAATGAAAGAAGAGGGGGCAGCTCGGTGGTACAGTAGAGCTCTGGCCTTGAAATTAGGACGACCTGAGTTCAAATCCAGCCTCAGACACTTGACACTTTCTAGGCTGTGTGACCCTGGGCAAGTCACTTAACTCTGATTGACTCACTAAAAAGAAAAAAAAAGAAAGAAAGAAGAGCTCCAAAGTGCAAATAAAAAGGAAAAAGAACTGAAGTGGCAAAAGGGGGATTTTTATTTATGTAAGAAAGTAGAACAGGGAAAGAAAGAGTCATTGAACACTAGAAAACTGCCCCTATAGAAGTCTTGAACACTCTCTCTGAGGAACAAACAGTTGCTTACTTTCCAAGAATGATGATGTGGACCCACAGTTGTCATTAGTAGAGGTATCAATCAACACTAAGATGAAGAATAGACTAGTGATGGTTGGTGATTCCCTGCTATTGGTTAACAAGGCAGATATCTCGGTATTAAACATTAGTAATACTGAAATCTACTAGAATCCAAAATGTTACAAAGTATTAAGTTCTGAGGATGAAAAAGAAGGTCTTGAGGGTACAATTGACATGTTCATCACAGATGCTGATCAAAAGCATGATCATCAACCCTGTTTTTCTTTCCTTCTTTGTAGCACCACACCAGCACATAGAAGTGAGGGGGAAGAAGTGGCTTAAGAAGAAAGCGAGGTGGAAATGAAGGGAGAAAAAAGTAGAGTAGGAGAGACATTCTTAGCAATACACCAGAACCCCATCCAATCACTCTGTGCAAACATTTCATTCAGTGGTATCTGTTGTAGGAGTCTTTTGCTAGAATTTAAAAAGATTCACAGAAAAAAAAAATGGATAAGCCAATCAATGCTAAAAAAAGCAGCAGTTTAATTTGGTGTATTTAAGGGGAGGCATAAAAAAGAAAGGCATGTAGCTTAACTTAAGATACCCAAGGGAATGGGAAACATCTACAATAAAAGAAGAAGAGTGCTAGGGAAGCCCAATGAGTACCTCATTTGGGGACAAGAACCAAAACCTACCACGTAAGACAGCTGCCCAATTCCCTCACAAGTATACTAGGGCCAGTAGTTTCAAAGTGGGATAACTCACCAATCTCCCTCACTCTGAGACCAAAGCTAAAACTTCCAAGGAACTTGGAAGGGACAGTGAAAAAGATAACTGGAGTGTGGCTAGGGGGATTTAAGCACAATAATCTTCAGGTCAATCACGGAATCCATGATGTTCTAGAACTCCTAGGTCCGTGTCTCAAGAGTGTCTAAAGCAGTTCTGAGATCAGGAAAGATCTTGGATGTGAGTTTCGTATGTGTCTTTTACTTAAAACAGAAGATTCCCATTCAAAATATATGATCTATTCCCAAACTGATGGTTAAAGGAAGGGAGCAACCAATTATCAGGGAAACTAGATATTCTTGGACCTGAATGTCCTAAATATAATAGGTATTTGAAAACTGACTGGCATTCTGAGATTTGTATGTCAGAGACAGAAGTATTTCCCCTTGGCCCTATAAAATGATTTGAACTATCATGATCTTTGAGTCAGGAAGCAGACTTGAGTCATATTAGAGAGTTTTCATACACACACACACACACACACACACACACAATCTACAAGATAGTAGAGTGGGAGGAAAATGCCAGGACTGCATTAAGTAAGCCACAGCAACAAAAGTTCTATTATTTCTCCAACTTCTTATCCCTATCCCTGAATGATGACAGACACTGATAATATCTCTACTTCTTTCTTTTTTTTTTTACATGTAAACTGCTTCCCCTATTCTAATTTTGTTTTATATAAAAACTTATCAGTCATGAAAGCTTTTATTACATTTCTATATTCTTAATCCATGATAAGAAAAGTAGAATGGAGGAAACCAGGGATTAACTGGAAATCTACACAATTGCAATTAAGGCAAAAGGGGGCTCTGAGCTATTATGATTTTATTAATAACTTTTTGACTGATACAAGCTACATAAAGTAGCAGAGACAAGATCATCTGTACTTAAGGGTCATTGCATAGTCCCCAAATTAAAATTAAGCAAATTGTAACAATGGAGCTAAATACATCTCTTATCTCTTACTTGAGGATAGGGCAAAGCAAGACTGTGATCAAAGGATTGATTATATTCTATACTGGCTTCATAGGAGGAGATAGGCAAGGCCAGAGGATTTCGATCCAGCTCTCAGCTAAAGGGTAGAGAATAGAAAATATACAATACCAGCTAGGCCACAGTACTCTCCACAGTGGCAATGGGATCTTAGGTTTTAGAAATGGAGGTATGAGCAAAGGAGAAGGGATCGGGGGATTTTGGAGGAGAAAAAGGACATGCCAAATGAATAGTTTTTGTTTTTGAGACAGAGAAAAACTAGGCCAGTTACCAAAAGTTTTTCAGGCTCCAAACACAGTCAAGATCCAAACAGATCATGTCAGGCTGAAATAGGGTTAAATGTAACAAGACGTTTATCATAATCAGAATAAATGTTCCATTTTTTAGTTCAAGCAATCAACTTCTACTCTATGAGATGGAGGAGACATTTCTATCTAGCATTTCCTTTACAAAAGATCTTGGGGTTTTAGTGGATGGCAAGTTTAATCAAAAGAATAATATGGCACCCAGGAGGATCAATGGAAACTGTTACTTTTAGGAAAAAAACACGTCGAGACAGAGAGATATAACAATACCTCTGCATTCTGAGGTTCTGGTCAGACAACATCTGGAATAATGTGTTCAGGTCTCACAATCAACTTAACAATTCTTGCTCCCTCTGAATTGAACCTTACCTTATGAGAAAAGAAAAAAAAAACAACTTTAAGCTAAGGCATCTTATGCAATGACCACATCTGAAAAACATGAACACTTCTTTTCTCCTAACAATCCCCTATCTCTATTGTGAAGAAGGAGGCAGGTTGCCTTAATTTTTCCTCCAAGACTTTCAGTGTTCAGAGTTTAACTTCCTTTTAGTGGTCATTGTGTTTCCTTTGTCATAGTCACTATGCATATTGATTTCCTGGTTCTGCTTATTTAAATCATTCCATACAAAACTTACCTTTTTTGAATGTCTCATATCTGTCATTACTTTCTAAGCAAAAATATTCCATTATATTTTTATGAACCATGAGTTTTTTGGCCATTCTCCAAATGAAGTACATCCACTTTGCTTCTAGTTCTTTGCTACTATATCTGGGTACCAGCTCATAGGAAAGGCACTGATAAGCTTAATGGTGTATAGAAGAGAATGGCAAAGATGAAGAAAGGCCTCACATCCAAGTCATACGAAGTTTAGTTGAACCCTAACCCTAACATGGGAAAGCTTCACCTGGAGCTAAGAAGATTTGGAATGGGCATAATAATTAGCTTCTAGAATTGAAGTGCTTTTATATGGACAAGAAATTAGATGTGTTTTGCTTAACCGTGGAACTAGAAGCAACTGATGGATATTACAGAGAGGCAAATCTTGGTTGAAATTATCCCCCCCCCCAAAAAAAAACTTCCTAAAATTTGCAATGTTAAAAAGTGAAGTGGACTGTTTTAGAAAATAATGTGATTATTCCGACACTGCAATTATATCTTTAAGTGAAGACTTAATGATTACTTTTTTCAGAAGCTGGAGACAGAAATCTTGGTCAGGTATAGGTTGGGCCAATTGATCTCTGAGGTTACTTGCCTTCTGAAATTTTGAGATTCTCTGGAATTCTAAAGAGGAAA
This sequence comes from Vombatus ursinus, assembly GCF_900497805.2. Lineage (NCBI taxonomy): Eukaryota > Metazoa > Chordata > Mammalia > Diprotodontia > Vombatidae > Vombatus > Vombatus ursinus. Next base: position 10,961,832 of record NW_020940358.1, read on the forward strand.
AGATATCGTTAGGCACTGAAGGGATGAAGGAAACATTTATGGAAAAGATTCCATCTAATTTAGGCTGACTGAAGAGGGGGAAGAAAGACATTCCAGGTTTAATGAAGAGTGTGAACCATGGCACAAGGGCAGAAAAGATGAGTGTCTATTTGAGGTTCAGAAATGTTCACTTTGACTGAAGCATAGAATACGTTGAAAGAAGTGGGAAACGTGGGACCAGATTGTGGAGATCTTAAATGCCAGGCACACAAGTTAGAATTTTTCTCAGTGTGTAAAGGGAGACACATTTTTGTTATACTGGTTTTTATTTATTTGTTTTTCACTGATGAATATGCAATAAATATTACTCTGGCAACAACATGAAGCACAGATTGGAAAGGGGAGAAAGTAGAAGCAGAAAGAAGTTAGGAGACAATTGAAATTACGTAGGCAGACAAGGCCCTACTGTAATAGAGTAGAGACAGGGGAAAGATGGAGAAAGGGACAGATGCACAAGATATTATAGTTAGAAGCAATAGGCTTTCTTGATTTATTAAATATGAGAAGTGAGGGAACAGGAAGAGTCCACAATAACACTAACTTTGTTTACATGGGACAGTGGGTGTATGTTTGGTACTATTGGTGGGCAGGAATAGGTTTATGAGGAAAGATAACAAATATGATTCAATACATGATTTTGTATAGATTTCTGACTTGTATTCGTTAACCAGCAAGATAGATTTCATTAGAACAATGGACATAACCTAAAAGAAACCCAGGATTTTTTCTCCTTTTACTATTTGTTGTACTAATCAATCTATTTAGCAAATATTTTGTGAGTATATACTATGCTCTCACCTGCCTTCAAAGACATCATGGTCTCCTTAGGTATTTAGATGGTGTGATGGATAGACTACCGGAGTTAGAGTAAGTCAGATCTCAGTTCAAACCCTGACTCAGTAGCTTATTGGCTATGTAATCCTGGGTGACCTTTCTTAGTTAGCCTCAGTTTCCTCATTTGTTTAAGAGATAGTTGGACTTGATGACTTCTTAGGTCCTTTCTAACTAAGTCTATGGTCATATGACTGTGTCCTTTTCCTACTTTTCTAAGCAGTCCTTCTTTCTCTGTTTCTCATCATTTTCTTAATCACTTCATTGTGGGTGTTCCACAAGGGTCTCTCTTTGAACCTCTTCTTTCTTTACATAATTTCCCTTTGCACTTTCTTAGCTCTACAGAAATCTAGCAAAGCAGAAGGAGAAAGCAATGCTGCCCAGCTCTTTCCCACAACTACTCCAACAAGGCCCTAGGAAAAATTCTAGATTAACTAGAGCTCATACAATCCAAGGACCAACCACAGTGAATTTTTGTTTCCTAGCAGAAATTCACTAATTGAGCCCATATAATCAAGTGACAAGGATAGGAACTGAAGAAGTAGAGATAGGCTGGCAGCTCTATTTCTCTGAAACTAGAGAGGGATCAAGAATTCAACTGAGAGTGCAGACCAGTGGTGGGCCTGAAGCTCTAACACTCTGACTTTGGGGCAAGATCCCTAATTTGACCCAGTGGTGAATGATCAGGACAGGAGATTCAGTCCTGGGATTAGTCTACAACTGAGTCTTCCAGCTAGCTGATAGGGGCTGAAAAAGCAAATGTCTACTGGAGCTCCACCCAGAAGACAGCCTGCAGTTGTATTGTTCAGACTCAAACTTTGGTCCAAGGACTACAAAAACCAGAGCAAGAGGACAGCAATATGACTATGTCCTAGATCAGAATGCTTAGATTCTAAGCCTTAGAACATGCTGAAATTTTGCAGTTCTCTGGCCTGAGCCACCCCTGAGATCCTTGAAGAACATTGCACTCATTACCTGAAGAATGCAGGAGAAATCTTCAGATAGCATAAACATCTCCACATAATATAAATAACACTATAAAAGGCCCCAGCATTCTTTCTAGAAATTTCCAGTGGTGTCAAACTCAAATAGACATGGGGACCATGAAACCATACACAAGGATCCCTGACAGCACGTATTGACTTAGAAAGCCACATATTAACGTTATCTGTGTTTTATTGCATTTTATTTTATTAAATATTTTCTAATTATATTTCAATCTGTTTATCTGCACTAGCAAGTGTTGCTGGTTGTTCTTGATACCTCTCATTTAGCCCAACCCCCTGATTTTTATGGTTGAGGGGGCTGAAGTCTAGTGTGGTTGAATAATTTTCCCAATGTCACAGAAATAGTAGTTAGAAGATCGAGAACACACATCTGGAATTTCCAACTCACATTCTGGTGTCCTTTCTTTTAAAGCAATTTCTAAGCTCAAGATATTTTTTTTCTTACAGTTAAAAAACTCTTCTTGAAAACCTTAATTGCCTTTTAGAGTGGGGTTCTAGTGGCTACTGACCTAATATAATGTATGTATTCTAGCCTGACTTGAGGAGGATAATACAAAGATGGCTGACTATCGGTGCTGACAGTGTGTTCATAAACTTTTCCATCTGGAAATTAAGCAATGGATAGGCCATGGAGGAAGGGAGAGAAATTTCTGTCCCTGGATAACTTTAAGAATAGAATTAATAACAATCTGCCTAAAGGCTGGTCTAGAGGATTTCTCTAGGGTATTTCCAGTTCTAACACTCCCAGGATAATTTACACCTCTGAATGATTAATATCAAAGCAGAGTGAAATGATAAACAGTTAAGGTTGACAAAGAAATGGTAAGTGAAAACTAAGATGTGGCACTTCTGGGATTAGTGAAGTTCCACACATGTGATAAACGATGTAGATGTCCCAGCATGAGTTTCATAATAGATATGGTCCTCATTATTAAATGCTGCTGGAACATGTACCACCAGTAATAGCCCAGCACCTAATGAGCATGGATAAAAGAATTATCAAATATATCAAATACATGCAGTCTGTGACTACTGCACAAGAAATGAGGTTGGGTGGAGGTAGAGGGAGGGAATTTATTTTATACTTGTCTTCTAGGAAACAAATTACTTTTCCAGGCACAACAGTTGAAACAAACTAGTAATGCCTTTTCTGTTACTGTATTTAAAATAAGAGTATAATATGCCAATATGGCACCAACAGACCAACAATCACAACAGAATCTCCTTGACAATTTTATGCCAGCTGATAAAACCTTGTTGACTTTCAGTGAACACCCAAAAGCAGCACCAAGAGATTTTGGTCCCAACCTTCTAACAGTAGGCATTTTCTACAAATATCAAAAGAAGCTTTTTAAACTTTTAGGCGAAAACAGGCAGATTTTACATAGCGAAACCAGTCAAAAGACCTAGAATCTTATCTCTTTTATGCTTCATAGACTGAGAAAAGTTGTTTAACCTTTTTGTAGCTCAGTTTCCCCAACTATCAAATGAGACTAGAGAAGATATATTCTTCTCTACTGCTTTAATATTCTAGTGTTCTATGGTTAGATTCATAACTTATCTATGATAATGGAACCATAGATGGAGAGCTGAATGACCTTTAGAGATTTTTTAGTTTCTGAATGTTTCTCTACACGGAAGGCATTAAATATAATTTAACATAATCTTAGCACTGTAGTGGTCCTCAGAGGTCATGGTCATCTAATCAACCTTTCACCCCTTGAGGAATTCCTTCCAAAATAACCCTGACAAGTGGTCATTTGGTCTTCACACAAATACTTCTTGTGACAGATCTTTCAAGGCAGCTAATTCTCTTCTTTGAAACCTGTGATAGTTGCAAAGTTATTCCGCACATAAACATAGAGATGGAAGGTATCTTCAAAGTTAAGGTTTTCCCATGTCTAGTATATATTCATACGCTTATTTAAAAAAAAATGAAAAATTAATCCAGATGAAGGAAATAATTTGTTCTGGGGTGCAAAGCAAGATAATAACAGAGCAGGGACTATAATCTGGACTTCCTGGCCCAGTGCCTGTACATCACACTTATTTTGGGCTAAAATCCACCTACTTGTAGCAGTCACCTTCCTTGGTCACTGTTCTGCCCTTTGAAACTACACTAAATATTTAGTGTTTTGTTTTATTTTCCTCTATGAGATAGACTTTCAAATATTTGAAGACAGTAATCATAGTCCTACTCATCTTCCCCAAGGGGAACTCAGTTTACCTCTAGACCATGTCTACAAATAATGGCTGCATCAGCCTCTGGGAATGAACTGACCAGGCAATTGAAATGACTGTTCCTTTACTGAATTAATTTTTTTTTGCTGGACCAAATTGATTGAATAGATACAACCTAAAAGGAGGGGAATACAATGAAGCTTTCTACAAGCCTTTGACAATATAGAATCAAGCTAGTTTTCACCTCCTATACGACATTGATTTCTAACACAGAGAGAACATACATTGCATAATGGGTAGAATGATGGATTTTAAATAAGGAACAACATGGGTTTGAATCTCACCACAGATACTGACCCTGTGTGATCCTGAGTAAGTCACTAATTACTTAGAACCTTATTTTCCTCATCTGCAAAATGAGAATGATAATAACATGTTGTTTTACAGAGTTAGTCAAAGGTCAAATGAGATCATGCATATAAAGTATTTTACAAATCCGAAAGCATTCTATTAATGAATTTTTATTATTAATATGTAACTAGTAAAAAGATAAAATTCTTATTTGTCAAAAACAGTAGAGATGGACAAAGTAAATGTAATCTACTTGAGTTTCAAGAAAGTAGAAGGTTTCACAAATACATCTGGTTTTTTTTTCAAATTATAGACCCAGACTTATGCTCAGCATGGTGAAGTTTAAATGAGGAATAGAAGATGCTATTCCTGCCTTCCAAGAATTTACTTTGAAGGGTAAGCACATAAGGATAGGCTCCAAAATTTTAGAAATCTGTGAGCTTGTCACCCAAGGAAAGTCATCTCTTTTCAATAAAAAGATGAACTTGGCTTAAATTCAGCATGTCTTTTGAAATAACACTTCCTTTATTGGATCATTTTCTTGCTGCGAAGAGTAGCAAATGAGGGCAGCTTCCACATTTTCAGAATACTCCTAGTTGATCACCCAAGGATGATTATCTCATTTCAATAAGAAGATAAATTGGGTCATACTACAACAATGACTAAGATGCTTTTTCAAGATGTTTCTACTCTTCAGATCAGGGATCTCATCACTATGTGTGCTTCTTTTATGGATGAAAATCATTCACACCTTCAGATCTCAGGAGAAAGTACCCGTGAGTTTTAGGTGGTCAGCTCTCAAGTAAAGACCTTCCCAAATCTCAGCTACATTGATTCATGGATAACTGGTGCAGAATCTGTGCCTGGGCTTATGTTGTCCTAATTTTAGCTTGAAGTCCATTCCAGTTCCATAACTATCATCCCATTGGTCCCATTTCATTGAACATTTGTTAAGTGCTTACTATATACTAAGTACTATTCTATGTTCTGGGGACATAATGACAAAAGTGAAACTATCCTTGATCTTGAGGAGCTTACATTTTACTGGGGAAATAATATGTGTCAGTAAACTGATTATGTAAGTATAATGAAATCAAGGACAACCATATATTGCTTGCAACTGTAGCATCTTCTGCAGGGCCTAGCGATCATTAATGGGCTGATATCAACTCATATGGATGTCTCCAGTGGAAGCCCCCAGGGAGCTACCTTCATTCCAAGGATACACTTATACACACACACACACACATACACACACACACACACGTATATGTATATATGTATGCATATATGTGTTTGTGTATAAAGGTATATATGTATATGTGTGTATATAGATAGATATAGATACAGATAGAAAATTTGGATGAAGTCATAGAAGGTTTGCTTGACAGATACGCAGATTACAGAAAACAGTGTGGGGTAGTCACTATGTTAGATAAGAAAGTTAGAATCCTAAGGAATTTGTATGTGGTCACACAACTAATAAGCAACTGAGCTAGCTCTTCTGATTTTAAATCCTATTATATCTCCTAAGTATCTGATAGATTTAGGGCTCAGAATTAAATATTGAAATTATTGCCACTGGCAACTTACAGGACAAATGCACAAGAAGCTAAGTCAGTCAGTTTCACTGGACTTTCAGTCCTGGTATATGCTTTCCAGAACACATATTTATGTCCATGGCTAGTCATGCTTACAGTCTAATTGGAGTATGGAGAAAAACAGATCGAAGTTGAAAGGACTTATTTAAAAACAGTTTAAAATTTAAACACTGTCCTTAGCTATAAAAGCCCATTCTTGTTCTAGAGAAACATTAGAGGTTTAAAACACTATTCCCATACGTTTACACTATCTGTTCAAAGTCCTATTAGATCTAAACTCTTTGATGTATGACCAACTACTTCAGTTGTGGCTTTTTTGTTAACTCGAATCTAAATCCAATGGGGAAAAGGACAAAGTGGTCCCTTTATCAAACACTTTCAGCATCAACTTACAATGAACCTTTTTCTTTTCATTGAAAAGCTGCATGATAAGTATATGAGCAGGAAACAATGGATAAATATGCCATACAGAACTCGATTAGAAAATAAAATCAGATATGTCCAAGTCAAAGGAATGCACACATTTCCATTTCAGACTATCAATTACTCCCAGCCTGGTTTTTTTTGTTATTTATTTATTTTTAGAAATTAGATGCCAGGACTGAAAACAGTGGAGGGGAAATGGGGGAAGGTGAAAGGGAATGAGTGAATCTTATTCTCATTGGATTTGGCTTAAGGAGAGAATAACATACACACTCAATTGGGTATAGAAATCTATCTTACCCTACAGAAAATAGGGGGGGAAGGGGATAAGGGAGCAGGAGAGGGGAGGGCAGATTGGGGGAGGGGGTAATCAGAAGCAAACACTCCTGAAGAGGGACAGGGTCAAAAGAGAGAATAGAATAAATGGGGGGCTTGATAAGATGAAGAGAAACATACTTAGTTTTTCACAACATGACTATTATGGAAGTGTTTTGTATGACTACACATATATAACCTGGATCGAGTTGCTTGACTTCTCAATGAGGGTGGATGGGGAGGGAGGAAGGGAGAAAATTTGGAACCCAAAATTTTAAAAACAAAAGTTAAAAAAATTGTTTTCACATGCAACCGGGAAATAAGATATACAGGAAATGGGATATAAAAATCTATCCCTGCCCTACAGAAAAATTGAAAGGGAAGGGGATAAAAGAAGGGGGGGGAGAGATAGAAGGGAGGGCAGGTTAGGGATATTCAGAATGCATGCCATTTTGGGGTGGGGGAGGGAAGAGATGGGGTGAAAATTTGGAACTCAAAATCTTGTGGAAGTGAATGTTGAAAACTAAAAGTAAATAAATTAATAAAAAACAGATTCAGTTGCCAGATGTGATGAAACATCACTGATATTATAGAGAATACTAGCAATTGAGCTTCGGTAATGAAGAGTACTCTCTGGTTACAAGTGTGTGTTTAGGGCTAAAGTTCTTACTGTAATTAATGTTGAGAATTTCTGGCTAAATCTCACATCTACCAATCCTGTAAATAATCTCCAATTGAGTATAGTTCAGATAAAACTGGACTTTTTCAAAAGGCTTCAAATCTATGACTTTATTTTGTCATTGCAACAGCCCTGTGAAGTCCTATGGAATTTCAAGATGTGTTTGAGCTGTTGGACTGTTGTCTACTGTCAGACTTCCGACACGTGGGCTGCTGGCCTGCCTGCCTGCATTGCCTCATATATGGATGCTATCATACTCTCAATTCAATTCATAACATTTTATTTTATTGGAAGACTTTTTTTTTTTACAAATTTCACCATAATTAGATCTATAATTACAGTTTTGATATTGGAATGGGAATCTCTGAAGTAAAGGGGAAAAAAACTTAACTTTTTGAAAACATGAATAAAACAAAAGGTTTTTAACAGTCAAAAAAAAAAAAAAAGAAATTAGATGCCAGGACTGAAAACCAAGGAGGCTTAGGCAGGATGATGCAGTAGAAAGACCTATGAACATAGAACAATGACCTTGGTTGGAGTCACTGGCTAAATCTGAATGCTGGCTCTGTCACTTTTTATTTGGGTGACCTTGGTAAAGTCACTTATCCTCACTGGGCTCATAGATTCTTCACTTGAACAATAAGGGGATTGAACTAATTGGCTTCTAAGATACATTCAAGCTCCAGATCTATGACACTGAATAATCAGTCAGGCTCATACTTCAACAGAATCGCCATAAAGCCCAGCCAAGGTCTAGCAATTAACCTCAGAGACTATGAATCCCAAGGTTCCCAAGCCCTTCTAAGGACTCAAGGGGTAAAGTTCCCGGTTACATTATAAATAAATAAACAGATAAATAAACAAATGAATGAATGAATAAACAAATAACATTGAAGTATGGGCCTGGGCACAAAGGAGAATCCCTAAAATCTAATCTCCAGCAGGATTATTTTAAAATGAAGTGACCCAGGAAATATAAATCACCATCCATAGTTCTTTCTCTTTGGTGCAATGTCAGCCGTGGCTAAGCTTTTTTTATCTTGTTAAAGCGAACTGCAGTCTAGTAGGATAAGCAGGATGAGTCAGCTCCAGAATTAAGCAACTAGCTATTTGGAAAATACAGTGAGTGTGAGGACCAGGCTCCTCTTCTGCCCCCTTCTACACTGGGAAGGAGTATTCCTGATAGAAACATGCCCATTACAAGTAAAGATAAGAAAGCTCAGAGGAAGAAACTGAACAATCCTGAAAGGAAACGCCGAGTCCACTACAGACCCCTAGCACCTTTAACTAAAAGGAGTCTTTCATCCTCTAAAAGCTTGTTACTGTTGTTGGTGTTGTTGAGTCGTCAGTTGTGTCTAACTCTTTGAGACTCCATTTGGGGTTTTCTTGGCAAAGACACTGGAATGGTTTGCCATTCCTTCTCTAGCTCATTTGACAGATGAGGAAACTGAGGCAAAGGGGTTAAGTGACTTGCTCAGGATCACCCACCTAGTAACTGTCTGAGGTCAGATTTAAACTCAAGTTTTTTTGATTCAAGGCCCAATTCTCTTTCTATTGTGCCACCTAACTGCCCTTCTGAAACCTAGACGTGGTATAAAGGTGATTCATGAATCACAAAACCATGGCAGCACATGACAAGCTCCGGCCTAAAATTCTGGAAAGGTTTCAGCCATGGGCTTGGTTTTAGATTTTGTCCACTGCTTGGGGGCCATATCAGGGGACCACCATCCAGAGGTTGGCTAGATGCAGGTGACTTTCAGCAACAGCATCTCACCAAAACACCTACTTAGGAATTATAATCAGGAGGAGTTTGTGATATGCTTCTCTGAAGAGTCTCTATACCAATCAAATCACAGATCTTTCAAGTAATGAAGGAACTGAAGTGAGAGAGCTTTTTGTTTTCCTCTTATGTTTTTGGTTTATTTGCATTTTGAAAACTTTCTATTCTATTATGAAGGAAATCATATTGATAGAGAGAGGTAATACTGTGGAATTAGCCTCAGATGAAAGTCACGTATCTTAAACTCTATGGAATGAAATTTCAAGTGCACCAGAAAAGACCCATGTCTTCAAATGTGCCTTCTTCTTGTGGAATACTCATTAGAATATCTGTATATTTTGGGGGAAGGGGAGAGGAGTTTTTTTTCCCCAAGAATCATACCACAGCTTAGACCTGAACTCAAAAACCATCTAATCTAATTTTATAAATGAAGAAACTGAGGTTCATGGAGGTTAAGTAATTTAGCTCACACAAATAATAAACATGAGAAGCAGAATTTCAACCCATGCCCTCTGACTCCAAAGCTGGTGTTTTAAGATTAAAATATAAAATCATTGATACTGTGAGTTCTTATTAGTGACAATAACCACAACTTCTATTTCTTTCACACTTGAATGTCTTTATAGCACTTTATATATACTATGTCATTTGGTTCTCCCAACAACCCTATTGGATAAATACTTAGATAGATTCATGGGTACTACTACTACTATTATGAGTATTATTATTTCTATTTCTTTTAGCATTACTACTACTACTACTACTACTACTACTACTACTACTACTACTACTACAGGATTTTATATAGTAATCAAAATTTGAAAAGCATTACATATGTATTGTGTCTTTTTGAGGCTTATAAATACTCAGGTATTATCCTTATTTTCAGATAGGGTAACTGAACATGAGAGATTAAGTGATTTGCCCATTACTTACATTGCAAGCATTATAATTGGGATTTGAACCTAGGTCTTTATGATTCTAAGTCCAGTACTATATCTGCTATATCACAATCTCTCCACTGGGGCAGATGACAACCTTAGCCACACCATTTCATCCTGTAGGATTCTTGTCCATGTCATCCCTTGATTCCTATATGAGTAACTCTCAACATTTTTCTTTAATATAACAAGTAAACTAGTGCAGCACTTCAGATTCCCATCTAATACCCTTCATTCTAGAGGCAAGGTCAGGTTTTTGGAGTGAGAATTTCAATATTGCTATGTTTCATTTCATCCCTTGCCACTGGAATGGGACCTCACATTTAGAATCATCAGAATTGAAAAATTATCATAGATAGTCTAAAAATTCATGCTTAGTACTCTTCTTCTCCTCCTTCTTCTCCTTTGCTTTCTCCTCCTCTTCCTCTTCCTCCTCTTCCTCCTCTTCTTCCTCTTCCTCCTCCTCCTCCTTTATCACCATTGTTGTAGAAGTGCAAAGGGATGCGCAAGACTGGATTTCTTTTACATGGTTGCTATGACCAAAGAATTCATTGTCTCATGGTCAACTTTCCCATACTTACCTAAGAAGACACAATATTTCATTGAAATTTTTCAATGCTATGCACAATGGAAGAACTGATCACAACTGGCACTTCATTGGCACATTAGCTACTTTAAGAACCCAGGGTCACCTTATCCACAATGAGAACTGCTATGAGTTTTTTTTGGAGGGGGGAATGATAGGCAGTAAAAATATTATTATCCCCACTTGACAGATAAATAAATAGCAACTTGGAGAGGGTTATCTTCCCATAGTTACAGAGCTAGTAAGTGGAAGAATCAGAATTCAAACGTAGGTGGTAGAAAGGGCAATGATTCTGGAGTCAGAGCCCTTGGGCAAAAATCTCTCCTCTGACATTCTCTGAGTGATCTTGAATAAAGTCATTTAAATTCCTTGGGCCTCCATTTCATCATCTGCAAAATGAAGGGGTTGGAGTCCATGACCTGTGGGGTCCCCTCCACTTGAGGATTCTATGCTCTTGTGAGTATGAGTTTAAACCCTGAAAAAAGAATTTTATGTGGAATGGAGGAAATAAAATGAAAAACTATAGGTGAATGATGGGTGGCAGTTCAGCTTTAAGTGTCACAAAGTGTTTTCCTTATTAACACAATGGATGGAAAAGGAGAATTGGGGAGTTACAAAGATATGTTTTTGCCTAATTCCTAATTTTGGAAAAGGCCAACCTTGCAGAATGAGGATGCTCAGAAAGTGTACCTAGTCATTCCATCACACAGATGAGAATCCCCAGAGGTTCTTAAAGTGTTCAAAAATGGTAACAAGCTAGTGAAATGGTTTAATATAGGTAGGCGAATATGAACTCATAGGCTATTACTGATAATGGTAGGATGAAGTCCATCACTGTATTATGTCTCTGGAAGGTAATGCACTCTCTGTCTCTATCTATCTCTCATCATATATATGTGTATGTGTGTGTGTGTATATATATGCATGTATATATATATACATACATGTATACACACACATGTATAACACATTTGAATACATATATGAAACAAACTAACTCACAACCAAAAAAAAACAAAAGCAGTTAAAACCAATCAATAAATAAACCATATCTGATAGCATATGAAATATTCTATATCTGCAGTCCACCCTTTTCTCACATAAGAAAGGTGTATTTTTTCATCTCTTCTCAAATGACCAGGATTCATCATTATAATTACAAAGCATTCTGTTTTGTTTTATTTTTAATGTGCATAATTGAAATCATTGTTTATATTGATTTCCTGATTCTGTTTACTTCACTCTGTATTTGTTTATAAAGTTCCTATGTATTTCTCTGAAATATTCATATTCATTGTTCATTACAGTACAATAATATTCTCTTACACTTATGAACAATGATATGTTTAACCAATCCCTAATCTATAAGAACCCACTTTGTTTCTTAACTCATTTAAAAATGCAAAAACACAGGATTATGAAAATTTTGTTATAGGTGGAACTTTTTTTCTGACTTTGACCTGCTTGGAATATAGGTTTAGCAGAATGATCTCTACAGCAAAGTATATGAATAATTTAATTAGATTTGTTTCATAATTCCAAATCATTTTTCATAAAGTTGGACCAATTCAGAGCTTTGCAAAAATGTATTTTTTATCTCTGTATTTCTGCAATCTTTCAGACGTTGACAATTTCTATCTTTTATCACTTTGGTCAATTAGTGCCATTGTACATAAAGCTATTGTACTTAATTATGCAAGGAAATCCTGAAAGCTGGAGTAGAGGATTAAAGAGGAAAGTGTGGTATAAAACATTTGGGTAAAGATTAATGGAGACAGAAACAGAAGTGATAGGATTATTGGAGTATTCTGGAGACTATGTAGCCAAAAAGAGAAAATATTATGAGAGAATGGAGAAAATATCTTCTTTTGAAGTAGATCTCCTAGAGTTTCAATCTCTCTCTCTCTCTCTCTCTCTCTTTCTCTCATACACACACACACACAAGTGTACATACACATACAATTTTTGTGGCTTGCATTAATGATAATTTAATTTATTTCAACAGTAGAGAAATCAATGATTGAAATGTATAGTTTGGATCTACTTCTCATTACCAAGAAGGAGTTGGTGACTGAGATAGAAATAATGGAAACTTTAGGAGGATGTGACCAATCTAATTTACAGAAAGAAGGTAAAGGAAGGAATACTCTAGAATTTTGGCCAGCAGATTTCTGAAGTTCAGAAAAGGATAGAGCAAGTGCCATGGACTAACATTCTATTGAATATGTCAGCCTAGAAAGAAAGAAGAGTCCTCAAGAAGGAAATTCTGAAGCCACAAAAGGAAAACAATTTTTGAGGAGGAAAAGAGGTTTGGGAATCAAAGAAGACTGAAATGTATGTACAGGGAACTCATCAAGCAACTCAAAATTTTTTTTAAAGAAAATTACAGAATATGGAAGCAACTAACAGAAGGCAAATACAGGGGAGGCAGAGTCCTATGAGAATACTATTAGTGTACTAAACTTAAAAATGAGCAGAAGCCAGAGAGTAAACTTAAAGTTGGTCTGGTAAGGCTTGGTTTATATACGGATCATAGACTTAGGGAACAGGGGAAGGGAAGAAGCATTTATTAAGTGCCTGCTAGGTGCCAGATACTGTCATAAGCCCTTTACAATTACAATCTCAGTTGATCCTTAGAACTAGAAGGAACCCAAAGGTGAACCACTACAACCTCTCATTTGACAGGAGAAAACTGAGGCCCAGAGAGCTTTCCCAAAATCACATACGTAATAATAAGTGGTAGAGATAGAATTTGAAACCAGATCCTTTAACACAAAATCCAGTACTCATTATCAATCATCACAATTTTGCCTTATTTGGGTTATACTGAGCAAAAGAGAAGGATTAAAAAAAAACAACTACTGCTCAGGGTAGGTAGAATGATGATAACAGATTATATAGATAATTTATTTAACTTTTGTTTTGTGGTTTTATCTGATGGAGAACAACATTTAGTCTGGAAAAATGAATAAAATAGCTAATAAGGTATAGATAATGCATACGATAAGAAAGGAGATAATAAAAGAGCAATGGTCTAACATGAATGAGTTCTAGTCATCAGTTTCAGATGAAATATATGTTAGGGCACTAAAAGAATTAGAAAATATGATTTCTAAGCCACCTGAAAAGATTATGGGGGGTCTTATTAAAAGGATAATTAATAAACATATAGAAAGAGAATTGGTGACCATGAAGTTACATTTAAAACAAATCCTTTGGTTGGTCCTGTGCTAATTAACTTTTTTTTTAAATTGAAGATTTGGATAAAGTCAAAAATTCTGCATTTACAAAAATATAGATGGCTTAAAGTTGGAAAATATAACTGACTTGTTAAGTGGTGTAGCAAGGCTCCAAAATGATTTAAAAAGCTAGAATTTTAGACCAAGTGTAATTAAGGTGAAATACTTGCTTTCAACAAAGACATCTTCAAAAGTAAAAGATGGGAAGTGTATGTAAATCTGTTCCTTTGAGAAAATAAAAAAAAAAGTAAGAGAATTTTATCAGACTACATTTACAGTATGAGTCAACATTACGGTATGGTAGCTCCAAAAAGTCATCATTATAAAACACATAATGTCCAATACTAAAGAGGTGACAGTCCCATTTTCTGGTTAGATCATATCTGAAGTATTTTTCCTAAATATTTACTGATATTTTTCCATCTCAGAAAAACTTCCTGCAGAATCCCTACCCTGTCTCTGAGAGCCATACTATATAACAAATAATATTTTTAAAGAAAAAAATAGAAAAAGATCAGAAAAATAGATTAATATGTGAAAAAGGTCTTAGTGTATGTGCAATGTACCATACCCATGGATCTCTTAGCTCTAGAAAGGAGTGAGGGTGCTAATGTTTTCACATATATCTTCTTTGGTTACTTTCTTTGCAATTTTGTGATATCTTTTGGTTGTTTTATGGTTGTTCTTTCCATTTACATCATTGTAGTTGTTGTGTATAATGATGTTTTAGTCTGATTACTATGCTGTATAATATCATGTAAATCTATCTATGCTTCTCTGTATTCACTCTGTCATTTCTTACAATATATCTTTACATTCAGGTATGACAATTGCTTAGCCATTGCACAATCAATAGGCATCTGCTTTGATTATAATTCTTTGCTATAAAAATACTACTAAAATATTTTGGTATATATGGTGAATTTCTTCTTATCAATAATTTCCTTTGGGAATAACTCTAATAGTATAATCTCTGGCTCAAGAAATATGGATATTGAATAATTCTAAATTTCTTTCTGTATATACGTATATATATGCATACATACATACATACATATATTTATATATTCACCAATTTTCAGGGTATGAGGTGAAACCATAATGTTTTGCTTTGTTTTGTTTTGTTTTGTTTTTTGGCTAGGCAATGGGGTTAAGTGACTTGCCCAGGGTCACACAGCTAGTAAGTGTCAAGTGTCTGATGCCAGATTTAAACTTAGGTCCTCCTGACTCCAGGGCCAATGCTCTATCCACTGCCACCTAACTGCCCCCACAATATTGTTTTAATGTACATTTCTTATTGGTGATTTGGAACATTATTTCTTATGATTGTTATTAATTTTTGTTTCTTTTGAAATTTATTTATTCATGTCCTTTGACCAAATATCTATTAGGGAATGTTTTGTATTGTTTGTTTCATACACATATACATATCTACATAAATGTAAAAGTATATGTAAAAGCATGTGTGTGTGTGTGTGTGTGTGTGTGTGTGTATGTGTGTTTATCTTGGAAACCAAAACTTTTTCCTAGTATTTTGCTACCAAAACATTTCCATTCCACTTTTTATCTAAAGTGTATGAACTGCTTTTCTTTTAATTTCTGTAGCATATTGTTTAATATTAAGGTTATGTATCCATTTCAAATTTATTGTAAAAAACAGCATGAGGTTTTGGCCTATTTTCTACCAAACTGTTTTCCAGTTTTCCCAGCAATTTATCAAATAGAGAGTTATTTCCAAAGTAATTTATGTTTTCCAGAATATCAAATATTGAATTATCAAATTTTTTTTTCTGACTCTTGCTTTTCTGGTCTATTCCCTCAATCTGATTTTCCAGTTTTTAACCAATATCAAATGATTTTTTTGACTACTATTTCATAATATAGTTGAGTTCTAGAAGTGATATGTCTCTTTCTTTTTTACTGAAGTTGTATTTTCCTTGATATTCTAGATGTTTTATATTTCCAAATGAATTTTATTTTTATTTTATGAAGTTCTATAGATTATCTCTTTGATAATTTGATTGGTTCATATCTGGAGCATTATGTTCAAGTGTAGTTTGCATACCTTAGTTAGGACATTGAGGAACATCAATGTTTATATAAAAATAGCTAAGATGTTGAATTGTCCTGTGCTTATACTTAAAATGGAGGAAGATCCATTGAAGAAACCAGATACATTTTTTGTTTAACTTGAAAAATAGAAGTCATAGAGCAAAGGTTCATAAATTGTGTGTGTGTTTATGTGTGTGTGTGATAGATCTGTTGGCAGTCTGGTGGAACCTATGAAGCCCCTTCTCAGAACGTTTTGAAATGAGTTAAACAAAATATTGAAGATCATAATAAGAATCAATCATTGACCCCAAATTAGTAACCCCTGCAGAGAGGGAACCATGAAAGCTAATTCCAAGTATACAAAAGGCTATCACATGAAAGAATGATTAGACTTGACTTTCTTGTTTCCAAAGTACACACCTAGAAGCAATTGATGGAAAGCATAATAAGGCAGAATTCATTTTTGCTATAAGGAATAATCTAAAAAAAATTAGAGCTACACAAAGTGGAATGACCTTTCCTAAAAGGTAACACATATTCCCTTGAGATTTTCAAGCACAGACTTTTTTGTGGACCATACTTTAGGTGGGATTCCCATTCATGTCCAGGTTGGACTAAATCATGGGATTAGAGAACTGGAACTAAATAGGCCTTTGAAGTATCTATCATTTAACAGTTTAGGGAATGAAGACACAGGAGGTGAAATTACTTTTCCAGGGTCATAATAGTAAGTGGCACAACTGAGATAGGAAGCAAGGTCACCTGATCTCAAATTCAGGATTCTTTCCACTGGACCATGCTACCTCCCTAATAATCCTTGAAGTTTGAGGTGTCTTCTAACTCTGAGACTTTGTGATTTTGAGACAATGAAATTTAAATTAAGTGTTGGAGAAAACAAATTATTTATAGGACCAAATATAATGAGTATTTTGCCACCAAAGTTTGAGGGGAAAAATACAAAAATATTTTATTTAACTACACTGATGCACGCAGAATTCAAGTTTCTTGAATTTTAACTTATTCATCACATTGAATGAATCCTCTTTGTCTATCTGTCTGAATTAGCTCAGATTATTGAGTGTAATTATTCTATTATGTTATTCTAGTTATAGGATAATAAAATATATAACTATGAAAATATTCCATGTCTCTGTTGTTAGATAAATTAATGTTCCTTAGGTATTCTGACCTTAACATACAAATATTGGTGAACCTCCTCATTTTCCAATGTCTCACATTCTCATAGTTCTTTTTCATCTTACTCCATTGACCACCTAGAATCTTTAAAGAGTAAATATATTCTTCCCACATCTCTCTTTATAAAATGTTTTTAAATACCCTAAATAGATGGATATTGATTTTAATAGCTAGCATTGATAACATTTGTATTGAATTTCTCTAGTAAGGATTTTATCATTATTAGTGCATTTCAAAGGAGCCTACATAGACAGAGGGCATGAGTTTGAATTGATTATGTGGTAATGATCTGTAAAAAAAAAAGTTAAAAGGCAATAAAGAAGGGTACACTGGGAGAAAGAAGGGAGAGGTAGAATGAAGTAGAATTTTTCTCACATAAAAGAGATTTACAAGGAAGAGCTTTCATAGTGGAGGAAGAAATGGGAGTAGTGATGGTGGGCAATGCTCACTCTCATCAGAATTAGTTTAAAGATGAAAGATTATATATACACCCTCAGTTGAGTAGAGAAATCCATCTTATCTAAAGGGAAATAAGAGGTTGAAGGGGATCAGAGAAAGGACAGGTGGAATGATAAAAGACAGGATACTGTAGGGGAGCAGTGGTCAGAGGCAAAACAGACTTGTGAGGAAAGATAGGATAAAAAGAAAGAAAGAAGATAGAAAAAAGAAAATAGGATAGAGGGGAATGCACAGTAATTAGAACTGTGAATGTGAATGGTATGAGTTTACCCATAAAACAGAAGTGTATAGCAGAATGGATTAGAAACTAGAATCCAATAATATTTTGTCTATAAGAGACACACTTGAAAGAGGAAGACATAGAGAGTTAAAATAAAGGACTGGGGAAGAATCTATATTGCTTCAACAGAAGAAAAAAGGCAGGTATAGCAATCATGATCTCAGACAAAGCAAAAACAAAAATAGACCTAATTAAAACATTAAAACAGATAATCAGGGAAACTACATTTTCCTAAAAGGTAATGTGGCCAATGAAGATATATAACTTTCTCCTATAAAGTCTTTATTTCTCAAATATATAGGGAACTGAATCAATTTTTTAAAAAATGAGCCATTTTCTCATGGTAAATGGTCAAAGGTTATGAACTGGCAGTTTTCAAAAGAAGAACTGAAAGTTTTCTATAGTCGTATAAAATGATCTCAATCACTATTGATTAATGAAAGGTAAAGTAAAACAACTCTCACTAACCATGTCACACCCATCAGGAATGATAAATGCTGGAAGAGATGAAAGAGAATAGGTATGCTATTAAACTATTTTTAGAGCTGCAAACTGATTCAAACATTCTTAAGAATGATATAAAAGTAGGTCCAAAAGGCTATAAAACTATATATACCCTTTAACTCTGCAATATCACTACTAGGTCTCTATCCCAAAGAGATCAAAGAAAAACAAAAAGGTGTACAAAATATTTATAGCAACTCTTTTTGTGTTTGCAAAGAACTGGAAATTAAGGAGATGCTCATCAGTTGAGGAATGGATAAATAAATTGCGGCATATGGTTGTGATGGAATATTATTGTTCTATAAAAAACGATGAAGGCTGTGGTTTCAGAAAAAATGGCAAGATCTATATGAACTGATGCAAAGTTAAGTGAGAAGGACTGGGAGATCATTGTGCACAATAACAGCAATGTTATAATGATGAACTGTGAAAGGCTTGACTATTCTGATTAATACAATGACTCATGATGATTCCAAACAACTCATGATGAAAAAATGCTATCTACTTCCAGAGAGAGAACAGATGAACTGTCAGTACTAATTGAAGTATACTTTTCTTGCTTTTTTTTGTTTATTTTTTGCACTATGGCTTATATGGAAATGTTTCACATGATTTCCGGTGTATAATAAATTGATATTATTTTGCTTAACACAGTGTTAAATACTTAAAAAGAAAAGAATGTTAAAACATATAAATAATAAAAATTTAAAAATTAATGCATATGTTTTATTATATGCATTTTAGTATATTATAAATATTATATCTTTATCAAATAGTGTTATGAAGAATAAAGGACAATGGGAAAATGTGAATAGTTGCTGTTAGAAGGTTTGTGGGGAGATAGGCAACCTATTGCAATGCAGGTGGAACTATGAATCAGTATAACCATTTTAGAATACAATTTGAAATTATGCAAATAAAGAAACTAAAATGTTCAATATCTATTAGTAAGATTTTATCTGAAGGAGGTCATTGATAAAAAAAATGCCTTCAATCATGCTAAAGTATTTAGAACAGCTTTTTTGTTATAGAAATAGAAAATAGAAACAAAAGTAGATGTCCATTGATTGGGAAATAGCTAAAGAAATTGTGGTAGAGGTAAGGGAATATAACTGTGCTATAAGAAATGACAATATGATGAAAATAGAGAATCATGCAAAGATGAACTGATGCAGAATGAAATAAGCAGAGACAAGGCAAAATTATGCACAATGAGTAAAACAATGTAAATGGAAAGAATAGCTGCCCCAAAATTTAAAATTGCATATTGCAAATTCATAAAGGATAAACATAGTTCCAAATATGAGATATGAAAGGACATCCCTACTCTTATTCCACTGCAGAAGTTGGAAATCCACAAGAATCACATATTATGCATATTTCAGACATTTTAGATATATTTTAGATGTATTGTTCAGTAATGTTTATTTTTCCCTTTCCTTTTTCTTTTTCCTTTCTTTGCTTTAAAAAAATATGGGGAAGAGGATGGATATTGGGGAAAACCAGGATGATATAAGGAAAACAAAAGACAATAATAAAATCTTTTAAAAATAAGTTTAATTAAGTCTTTTAGGTCTTATTATTTAAAAATGAATTTAAGGGGAGTAACATAGTAAACCAAAAATATGGGAATTTTCTTTAATAGATATTGCCACACTTAGTGGAAGTGGAGCTACTACAATTTACATTTAACTTTAAAGTATATGATTTATAGCACTAATGTAATGTGGACTATTAAAATAGCAGCTTGATTAGTCCATCCATACATAAAGGAAGACTATGCTGGAGACACCAAGATTTTGAGGATATTGAAGGCGTAAGTCTTAAAATATTTGAAAGAGGAGAGGATATCAAACACTTTGAACATTTTATAGTCATTATTATTATAAAAAGAATGTTCAAATAAATATTAACTACAAAACCCTATGACTATGTTCCTATCCCTGTTTAATCTTTATATATATATATAATATATATATGTATGTATATATGTATATATGTATGTATGTGTGTGTGTGTTTGTGTGTGTGTATTCTATACACAATTCCACAATACCTTTCCTGAAAGTATGAGAAAAGTGGCAGGCTTTTGCAAATAATATCCCACTATAGACAAAATCTTAGTCATGAAATTGACTGAAACATATACAGATTATAAGACATCACTAAGACTATAATGGAATATAAAAAATATAACATTATCTGTGTGTAGTAGCACATGTTTGTGATCCTTCATACTGGAGAGTCTTAAGGATTATGGGTTTCTTGAGCTCTAGAGTCCTGAGCTACAGCAGAACTAAAACTGATTGGGCATCCACAATAAGTCCAGCTTCAATATGGTGACTGGGTAGCTCCAAGTTGCCTAAGGAGGGGTGAACTAAGTCAAGTCAGAGGTGGAAATGGTCAGCGTTTTGATGCAGTGGGATAAAGCCTGTGAATAGCTGCTATTCCACAAACCTGAGCTAGATATGGAGACCTAGTCTCAAAAACCAATTTGGTAGAACATATGTTGCTTTGAAGGCTCTTTTTTGACAAGAAATATCCCATGTATATGCCAAAATTATACAAGGTCCTTGAAGGATGTAACAACTTATTGTTGTCATTATTTAATCATGTCTGACTCTTTGTGACCCTATTTGGTGTTTCCTTGGCAAAGGTACTAGATTAGTTTGCCATTTCCTTCTCCGGTTCATTTTTACAGATGCGAAACTGAGGTGAACAGGGTCAAGTGACTTACCAAGGGTCACACAAGAGGCTAGATTTGAACTCATGAAGATGAATCTTTCTGATGCATGGCCTGTCACTCTGTCCACTGCTCCACCTAGCTGCCCAATGTAACAACAGACTTAACTTTATTAGGTAACCCTCTTATTATTAATAACAAGGAAAACATAAAATAAGAAGATCTAAGTTACACTAACCATATCATGGTAAAACTACAGTTCAGAATCAAAAATGGAAAAGCATTCCCCCTTAGATAATAGTCATCTTCTGTGGATGACACAACACTATTTATATAAAGTCTCTGAGCCTTACAGTGACTGTTAAATCAAACCTATAATTCATTTTATCTATATACACAAGAAAAAAAATTGTATCATCTTTACTATGTCATTAGACAAATCATGTAAATGGACAATGAATAAGACCCATAATTACACAAGTGTATTGGATTGTCTGTGGGAAAATATTGTATTTTTAATGATTTCATTCTTTCCCTGAATTAAGATCCTTCTTTTTATCACCAGTATATTTCCAATGAAGCTAGATGTTTGCAAATTATAAAATATCATAGTATCCTAAGGACTGAAGTTGAAGATTACTCAAACAATAATGAAAAGATCATGATTAGTGTTATAGGATGTACCTTATTGCCAATGAAGAATCAAGTAGGGAAAAACACATAAAGACGTAATGAGAAAGATGTATGACCATAGAAGAATGGTGGTTTTCCTTGAAACAAGAGCAGAGAGTAACCAGTGGACAGACTCCACTCTTTGCACACATGTTCCACTGGCATTTGAACAAGGTAAATGCATATAGACAGGAGTTCCCAGTATGTTGAGTGAACTCCCTATTAAAGATTCATCAAAGTACATGGAATATAATAGCATAAAAGACAAATTTTCATCTTTTCAATAGGAGGGACTGATAAAATGGACAAGATCACAATATTACTGAGTTATTAAAATGTTGAAGAATGAGTTATAAGAATAAAGAAAAAAATAAAAATAAATCCACAATATTTGTGGGTTATCATTTTGTAAAGGGGGTAAAGCAGCTACCAAAGAAGTAAACAGAGAAATAGACTACAGGCAAAACCAAGCATAGTGATTGACGGAATCTTTCAACTTCAGGATAACTGTTGGACCAAAAAGATGAAACATCCAGTTAACTGGTTTTTTAAAAATTTAATTGACAGATCATCACAGACAAATTGCCAGACAAATGTCAAAACAGCTGAGCCATCTCCCAATGTAGGCACAACCAAATGGAAATAGTGAATTAAGATAATAACCTAAGAAACCCAAGTCAAACTTTCCATCAGGCACAAGGAGTGACTTGAAGACTACTTTTCCCCCAGAATGATTCCTACTTTGATCAAATTTACTAGACAAATATTTCACTCTGCCCTTGTTTTGTGACAGTATTTGGTGAATCATTGGCTTCCTTACCTTATGCCTGGGTGCTGTCCTTATAATGCTCATCATAAGGGAGGGGATGACTTGAAGTTTCATTCTTAGAAATTCCTGAAATAGCTTCCAAATTTACAACTCTGAGGGGATAGGCCTCTTTGTCATCTTATTTCTGAACACAGTCAGTCTCTTCTGGGGTCAATACCAGCCCTAGTTAAAGTTATCAAGATGTCACACTACCCCTGATTTCCAGCTCCCAGGGTCTCATTTGCCTTCAACCCCAATGATATTCCTGTTAATGATGTGCCCTCTCCCTCACCAGAGTGAACTACTTTTTTTTTGTCTTTTCCATTTTTTCCCCCTGTGAAGAAGCCTGCTCCTCAACATTAACCACTCTGCCTTCCTGTTGCTGAAATGTCATTGGATGTCACACTGCATTGGGCATATGAAATGGAACAGATGCCCGCAGGCAGCCTCCAGAAGTAGGTAGTTAAGTGAATACATATGTCTATTAATTATGCATCAGCACGAGGTTAAAGGAGTGCAAACTGTGCAAAAATGTATTTTTTTGGAAATAATATTTTATTTGGAACAAATTTTCTAATTATGCATGTATACAAAATTCCAAATCATTTGTCTGCTGTAAATTGTCCCTCTTACTTATAACCCTGCAGTGCATCAACAAAACCACATTAAAATATGAGTCTATTTATTGTATTTAGCCTAAAAAAATACCAACTTGATAATATACATCTTTCCAGTTTGAGGTTTTAATTTAATTGAATCCTCCAAACTGAGTAAATGGGGCAAAAATGTGCATGTAGATCCAAAGTTCAAATTCTTCAATCAAAAATTGAAAGGCAATTATAGACAAGGCCTACTCAAAACAGAAATCTGGATTATAGCTCTTAGTAAAGAGACTCTCCTCCACTACAGGTAAAATTACAAAACCTTATCTAATTATGGAATAATTGAACAGACATAAAATAATCACAAGCACATTGCCAGAAACTCTGGTACTTAAATCCAGTTACAAGTATCAGCAATTTCAGGTACCCAGACAGTCCCGTTTGCTTTCCCTGACTAACTCCAATCAATGCATCAGCTGCAGTGGATCGAAGGCCGCAGTGATGAAATGCCACCTTAAGAAGTAATTGCCTTCATAGATCTGGCCAAATGAGTCATAAAACTATTCATCAATATCTGGTTGTGCAGCCAAGCACTGTTACGTGATAAGCTCAAGGGATTCTCTGATCAAAAAAGCTTACTGTATGATTCCTCTTGCAGTCCATAAATCATCATTGCTAGAGTTTGGAACTGAGGTAGAGGAATAACTAAAAATATCTCCTGCCATTAAACAGGGGCTAATAAGCCACTAACTTCTCTGTTAATAAAGACAAGGGATTTAAACTAATTTTAAGGACTTGTTAAAGTCCAAAGTATGTGTTATTATTTTGTTTGGTCAAAACAAGTGTTATGTATCTTTTTCTTTTATTCTTTTTTTTTGGACTGGGAAACTTACAAACACATAGGAGATATGATTATAGATGTGAATTCTTTCAACCCATACTCCTTCAGCAATAGCAATGAAATAGTACCATAAGGAATTCTGGGAATATGGCACAACTTGAGAGGCAGTTTAGAATGAGAAAAAACTGAATTCAAATCCTATCTCAGACACTCACGAGCTGTATGATTCTGGACAAGTCATTTATTCTTTCTTGGAATCAGTTTTCTTGTGTTTAGAATAAAAGGAATGGACTAAATGTCCTTTAAACTACCTTCTAGCTCTAAAGCTATGACTTTATGAACTTGTGTATAGTCTACTTGAAAATGTGAACCACTTACAAGAGTAAGAATTGTATCATGCCAGGAAGCTTTGCTAGGAAGCTGTGCATCCTATGGTTTATAGCTATAGTTGCCAAATCTGCAAGACAGCTAATGTGATGACTTAAGGTCAAATGGTGAGAGATATAGGAGAGTACTCCCATACTTATGCTTTAAGAATGCAAGTGACGGGGGTGGGGATGGTCAGAGCCAAGATGGCTGAGTGAAAGCAGTGACTTGCTTGAGCTCTCCCCCAAACCCCTCCAAATACCTGTAAAAAAAGTGGCTCTAAACAAATTCTAAAGAAGCAGAACCCACAAAAAGACGGAGTGAAACAAACTTCCAGCCCAAAATAACCTGAATATTTGATCAGAAAGGTATCTCTCACTGGGTGGGGAGAGGAGCACATTGCGGCATGGGCGCAAAGGCCACAGCAAACCTGGAGCAGGCCTCAGAGGACTGAATTGCAGGAAGCTGTGGAGGTTTCCAGACTTCTCAACCCATGAACACCAAAGACAACTTAGAAGGTCAGTGGGAAAAGTTTGTGACTGCAGTGAGAGAAGGAGCTAAGTCTCACCTGCAAGTCCCGAGCCGGCTTCTGGGGCAGTGGCTGCCTCCCGAGCTTCCAGCCCACAGACTGATGGGGAATCGAGTGGCATATCAGTGGGGGAATGCAGGGATCTCTTTGCCAGTGCTGAGGCAGGAATCTCTTGCTCTGCCCATGCTTGGATCTGGGTCACAGTTTTGAGGGATTGTCCTGGGGCGAGAAGGAACACTGGTGTGGTGGAGCTTTTTGTGGCAGTGGAGAGTAAACACCTACCCCCTTATCATACCACCTTGGAAGAACTGAAAATTTACAGGTCCCTAGAAATAGCTCTGAAAACAGCTGTACAACCTCCCGAAGCTTGGGACAGTATATTCTCCACATTGGAAGCAGACTCTTACCTTAACAAAGAGTTTAAAACTCAAATAATTGTCTGGGATCATAAGTAAGCAGCGCAAAAAGAGTCAGACTATCAAAACATAAAAACAGAAGAAGACAACAAAGTCAAAGCTCCTACATCCAAAGCCTCCAAGTAAAACATGAATCAGTCCCAGGTCTTAGAAGAGCTTAAAAGGGATTTTGAGAAGGAAGTAAGAGAAGTAGAGGAAAAACTGGGAAGAGAAATGAGTGATGCAAGAAAATCATGAAAAACAAGTCAACAGCTTGCTAAAGGAGTCCCAAAAAAATACTGAAGAAAATAACACCTTAAAAAATAGCCTAACCCAAATGGAAAACGAGGTCCAAAAAGCCAATGAGGAGAAGAATGCCCTAAAAAGCAAAATTGGACAAATGGAAAAGGAAGTCTAAAAGATTACTGAAGAAAATACTTCCTTAAAAATTAGAATACAGTAACTGGAAGCTAGTGACTTTATGAGAAATCAAGACACTGTAAAACAAATCCAAAAGAATGAAAAATTAGAAAACAATGTGAAATATCTCATTGGAAAAACAACTGACCTGGAAAATAGATCCAGGAGAGAGAATTTAAAAATTATTGGACTATCTGAAAACCATGATCAAAAAAGAGCCTAGACATCATCTTTCAAGAAATGATCAAGGAAAATTGCCCTGATATTTTAGAACCAGAGGGCAAAATAGAAATTGAAAGAATCCACCAATCTCCTCCTGAAAGAGATCCCCAAAGGAAAACTCCTAGGAATATTGTAGCCAAATTCTGGAATTCTCAGGTCAAGGAGAAAATATTTCAAGCAGTCAGAAAGAAACAATTCAAGTATTGTGCAAACACAAT
Organism: Vombatus ursinus; assembly: GCF_900497805.2. Classification (NCBI taxonomy): domain Eukaryota; kingdom Metazoa; phylum Chordata; class Mammalia; order Diprotodontia; family Vombatidae; genus Vombatus; species Vombatus ursinus. The sequence continues at coordinate 10,988,052 of NW_020940358.1, forward strand.
CAGGATAACACAAGATTTAGCAGCTACTACATTAAGGGACCACAGGGCATGGAATATAATATTCTGGAGGGCAAAGGAGATAGGATTACAGCCAAGAATCACCTACCCAGCAAAACTGAGTATAATCCTGCAGGGGAAAAAATGGTCATTCAGTGAAATAGAGGACTTTCAAGCATTCTTGATGAAAAGACCAGAGCTACATAGAAAATTTGACTTTCAAAGACTCAAGAAGCATGAAGAGGTAAACAGGAAAGAGAAATCATAAGAGTCTTATTAAGGTTGAACTGTTTGCATTCCTGCATGGAAAGATGATATTTGTAATTCATGAGACCTTTGTCAGTATTAGAGTAGATGGAGGGAAAAAATTATAGATAGATAGATAGATAGATAGATAGATAGATAGATAGATAGATA